>NC_065409.1:14548526-14884776 GCF_024362695.1 Pectinophora gossypiella
ATATCTCTTAGCCGTTTCAAAAACGTAAATGTTCGTTGATAAAATTCTTATAACTACACGGTGGATTAAGGTGATGCGTTTAAGAGTCAGCTAGGTAACGTTGCGTCACTTTTGAAGTTTTCGTATTTTTTCCAATAATACACTAAAATATTACCATTTATCGATTTTAAAACAATATTCCTATATCCTTTCTCCTGTAGTAGTGCATCAACTTGTGTATGGAAAACGGATCACCTTAATTTACACGTTTATCAAAGTATTTAAAAATTCTGTACTTAAAGCATCCGGACACTGCATACGAAAATTTCATTCTTACTGTTTGCCGCCTAACGAGAAAGTGTGAGCGAGACAAACGTATGCTCGCGCTCCCTAAAGTAAGACCCGGAGGAATGAGGTAAATCTAGCTGGGCACCCGATACGAATTGGTACGGGGCGGAGAGTTACCGTTCTATAAGTAATATTATTCTTTAATAAATGAAAAAGACAATCGAACATGTTAATACAAATCAGGGAGATCGGCCGGAGACTCAAAGTCAGAAGGGGTGACCCTAGGTCTGCGTCTTACCTGGTCCAACGCCTGTCAGTAGCTGTGCAACGGTAATGGGTTCGTTTGGACCAGGTCAGATTCAGAACACTAACGCCTAGTTGAACGTGACGAAGTTACGTATGTTTCTGATTATTAGTTACTACAAATTCACATGTCAAGATTGACATATCATTTTCTTCCGTTCTCTTCAAAGTCGCCATATAATTCTGGTCGGTTTAGCTGCTACTCTTGACATGGCCTTTCATTAACAATTTTGCTTAATTTTCCCACCTTTACCTTTCGCGTCCGCTTCTTTCGAATTTAACATTTAAGTACATTCGCCCCATAAATCAGTTTCGATTAATCTTCTTTTCATTCTTCATAACGTCACGTGACAAAATGGAAACAGTTCCCAGCACTCAATTAGGTACCGCGTTGACTTTTCGCCACTCAAACGCGTGTGTGGTCTTCGTAAAGTGTCTAAAATTAATAAATTCACTTCTGACATGTTTTCAAAACGACCCAGGGTCACTCTATGAGTGGTGTGCTGTTAAGTGACTAGCTTGTCAATCTTCATCAACGTTTATGAGTGAAGAATTGAATTTGAAAACGCTATTGACCTTAGAAGTGTTAGAGTTAAGAGCTCCTAATTTATTGGCCAGTTTTAGCTATAGTTCTGATAGGCATTTAGACTTGGAATTCCTATAGAGGTGGATTAAGTCACTAGTGCTCCACTGGACACCCTCAAACCCGTTGTCTTAAATTTTGTACCAAGTGACGGCCCTAAGCGATCCCCATTTGTCCGGCCAAGTAATTAGTAATATCATTTGAGACAACTCTACAATGAGTCACGTTAAAAAAAATCAGTCACAAGTTATCAGAAGAAAACTTGCAACCACACATAGCTTGGATTTCTACAATGCGTACAGTTGTCATTTGAAAAAAATCGAACGAAAATAAACCAACAAAGCACTAAATTAATTATAAAATCTATTACGAAAAACATCTACAAAATATCTTTTCATTCTTGCATCCAGCTAACAGACACCTATTGGAAATGACCTACTTGTACCAATTATAATTTGGCACACGTTAATGTAACGTAAATTAGTTATGTAATATTTTCCAAGAAAATTTTTAAGTGTTTTAAAATGAAAATTCAAAGAAACGACATGATTTTTAGTAAAAAGCGCCATTTATTTTCCGCCATTTTGAAATGTTGTGACAGTTGAATTGTTACCAAAGTCAAAAAGTTTTAAACAGTCGTAAGGTTGTGATATTGAGGGACTTTCCAATCGACGTTCCCCAAAATCACGACAGATGGCGTTGTTAAGATTTTATTTCGTTTAAACTTCTAATTTCTTTGATGTTATCCATGCATCTTTTATCTTTCTCTTTGGGTATAAACGATAACCCTTTTTATTACACCACGGCACAATTACAACTTCCACCCATTATTATTCTGTACAAAATAAAGAGAAGCAATATAAGTAGAAACATCATTCTATACATAATGTGATCCATATATCAAGCAACAATTACTTTTATACATGATTCTGCCATTACATTACATTTTTGAATAATCATGTAGGTACTCCAGCAATGAGAAAATAGGTAATTATCACGTTAAAAGTGAACAACGCCATCTACCGTGTGTTTGGGGAACGACGATTGGAAAATCCCTCAGTGGGAAAATTTATTTTTGTAAAAAAAATAATTACAAACATCTAAGAATTTTGCAACCTCGCAACAGACAAGCTAGTTACAATCCAGGTAAAAAATTGAGGCGATAATTTTACTTGGCATTAAATCGGGGTTTTGTTATTAAAAAAATCACATCATAATTTATGAATTGATGAATGTGGAGGAAGCAAGAGAAGTGTGTCAGGATCGAAGCAAATGGAATTCTATAGTCTCTGCTTACCCCGGTGGGAAATAGGCGAGAGTTTATGTATGTATGTACATCATAATTTATTTATTTTTTATTTAGAAAATAAAAAAACAACGAACACGGCGACGATATGAACTGCAATTTTTCATCTGATTTTCTTTTTGTTCTACCCACCCCATTAGGGATTACACGCGAGTTTATGTATGTATATATTCTTATCCAGAGAGGAAACATGGGAATACGTTTGCGCCCGCGCAACTCACTATTCTTCTTAACATCTTTGTGAAACAAGATATACCTATCTATCTCAGTAGAAACTCTTGGGCTGCGAGTGAGTCATCAGGGAAGTCATTTTTTTGTGTCTGATATAATTCGGCTGTCTTGTAATTTGCCGGTTAGCCACCAAGCAAAAAGGCGAGCCAGTACACGATGTTTTTGCCATTGTATGGTACATACCACAAGTTTTACTCATCGACTAAAAACCGTATTTAGGGAATTCTTTTGTCATTTTAGCACAGAGGTTTTTTTCAGTAGTCTGAGCCCACATTCTCAAAAATACGTTTCTTTCAAATATTTTTCGCGGTTCGCGCCTAACTGGGCATCCTCAGGCCTGTTGTCTTAAACGGTGTACCGGGTGAGAGCCTTCAGCGCTCCCCATTTGTCCGGCTAAGTAGTTAATGCCATCTGCAGCAAATCTACAATACTTAAGTCACGTTAAAAAAAAATCGGAGGTAATGCAACGCAACCTAACCTGTTTTGGGTTGCATTTTTCTTTGCGGGTTAGTTTAGGAATATAGTTGTGGGTTATATTATGTAAAAGTATAGTCGAACTTGTACCTTACTTATTGTAGTTTACAAACTTCTATTTGTCTTAACTTTTGTATCGGTTGGGAGCCCTCAGCGCTCCCCATTTGTCCGGCCAAATAGTTAATGACATTTACGGCAAAACAGTAAGTCACGCCAATAAAAAAAAAACAGTTTTTCTTATTGTAGAGTCTAAAAACTTCTACTTTGCTTATCACTCGCTCAGGTTCAAAAACCCCCGCCCGGCCTGTCAGTGGTAATGCGCGATCATATTTCTTCTTTATTCAATTTCCCCGCGCATGCGCAGGAGTGATATATCCGGCAGCAGCGCGTGGGCACCGCCCGAATTAGGAAGCCGGACGGTTGTGCTGCGGCTGCTAAATCTGCGAATATTGATGTACATACGGACCCATTTTCAGTCAAAGGTTCAAATTCAAATTCACAACACTTTGAATCGTCATTTTTTACATAACGGACGTCTCATCTGCCTAAAACTACTGCAGCTTCTCACAACTTGTATAGCTGGGGAAAAGAACCTGCAAAAACCTCGTTCATGAAAACCATTGGTAACTTTACTTCCACAGTTGAATACCTAAAATAAAGGTAGGTAGAGAATGTGACAGATTTTAAGCCCATCGCATCGCCCATAATCATAATTGTCCATCGCATTAGAAAGGACACAAACTCCCGACCGAAGACAGGCGAATAAAAACCAGAGCGTTGAGCTGATTCTTCCCAAGCTGAGGGCTAATATTGTAACTCAGTCTCTATATTGCCAAACCTGTAAGTACCTTTTTGTTAAAAAAAAACACCTTCTAAGAGACAAGCTGGTTTCGGGTCAGGTAAAAAATTGTGGTCTCAATTTTTACCCGAAATGAAATTAATTAAACGAAATCGAAATCACATGGTGTGAGTTTTCCAAAAACAAAAAATACAACTGCACACTAAAAATAGGAAACCAAGCCCCACAAGAATATTGTTTTTAACAATTATCTCTCTCCGATTTCGACCATGGCGACCACTTCGACTCCTAGTCGGCACGACCGAAGATGGCTTATGTAGCCTATCTTTACAGTGAACTCCCGCGCACAGTGAGGGCACGTGAGCACACCGTTTTTAATAATATAAAATGCACTACGAAATGTATTCGTAATCGATAGTTAAATAAATAAAAATTGATACCTCATATATGAAAATCCACCCAGCCGTTTAGGAACTCGAAAAACATTACCCTCCTCTTTTGACAGTCGGGTAAAACCGGTTTTTACTGACATTATAGAAATCCTATCCTGTGATTGGTTGAAACGACAACTCCTGTAAATTCACTAATATTTTAGCCAATCATAGGATAGCATGTAACATGAATCAATCCCTGGATTTAAAAAAAAAACCCTTTTTCTTTCAACATCTCCGCTTTCGCTACTTCAGCCCTCCGATTTCCTAGCTCCAACTTAGCACGTGCCAGTCTAAATCATATTCGCGGTTCATTGAGCTCATTTTTGTTTGCCGTTGACATAATTTGGCATTGTTTAGTGCTCTCTTTCTGTCAACATAATGTACTGTGAAAATTGAAATATATGTTAGGTGTAGGTTGCAGCTTCAAAGAGGAAAGACAGACTAACAAAATCTTTTTTCATCATTAACTTGTTATTTGTAAACGAAAATGTAATCTATTTCTCATCAACGAAATCGAAACACAAAACACGAATTCTACTTAATTATAAAATTGAATTTGGAACATTACCTCTCACTTTGAGGTCGAACGTTGGAATCCGGCACAGGCATAAACCAATGATTGTCGAATTTGTTTTTGAATTCATGTTTGGATCATAAATGATTATCACGTGCTCAGCGGTGAAGGAAAACATCGTGAGGAAACCCTCACTCCCGAGAAATGCATTTTCGGAGGTATGTTACCTAACCTATATTGGGCTGTATTTCCCTTCGCGGGTTGGTAGGTCAGACAGGCAGTCGCTTCTGTAAAAAACCGGACCTGTCAAATCTTCAGGTTAGGTAAGCGGACCCTGTGAAAAACGGGATAATGCTAGGGAGATGATGATGATGATGAATTTGGAACATTAGAATTATAACGTTGTAATACTCACTGTAAAATGACATTTATTTTTGATTCTTAATACTCATGTTTAATATTTTTCTAATGATCTTTACGAAACATAAACTTGCAAGGTGTTTCGATGTTTTAGATGAAAAGTATCATCGTCATTAATTTAAGAGCCACGCTCTCGGTGTAGCATTCTCCATGCTACTTTTTTAGGGAAAAATAGGGCAGTGGTTTCCCTTTTGCCTTCCGCTCCGCAGTATTCTGTCTGACGCAAGTGAGATGGCGCCCAGAGTAGTCTATTTCAAAGCCGTACTAGGACTCCTGTCGTCCGCTTCTACTGACAGAATAGTACTGACAGTTACTGCCGCCCTTTGTCCGGGTTATTCCGGGTTACAGTCCCTGTGACTTGCTCCTTCCGTCCAGCATTGCCGTACCAAAGTGAAAAAGTAAAAAGCAATGAAAAGTGTAGTAGTATATAGAAATGATTTTCATGCGATCCGCTCACCTAACTTGATGTTATTGACGTTATGAAGTTATTAACCTGAAGTTATTCACCATGAATTTGACACATACATACATAAACTCACGCCTATTTCCCACCGGGGTAAGCAGAGACTATAGAATTCCATTTGCTTCGATCCTGACACACGTCTCTTGCTTCCTCCACATTCATCAATCGCTTCATACACGCACGCCGGTTCAGAGTAGATCGTATTAAACCTTTTCTAAGGACATCTCCAATTTGGTCATCGTAAGTCCTTCTCGGTCTTCCTCTGCCACCCCACCATCAACTTTCGCATTTGACACAACTATGTTAATATCTGTGTACTAAATAAGGCTGTTCCTTGTAATCCATTGTCTGGTTGTAACATAACATTAATATTAGGGGTAGTCAGAGGTTCATCCATCGTCAGATGAACTAAGTACCCGCACCTCACTGAGCATTCTGTTACATCAACGTGATAAGGCGGCGAGCCGTATCGCCGTCTATAATTATCGAGAACTGTGAAGACAACTTTCAAACAAACATTATATAATACGATGTCTCGTGGAACGGAGTCGGTCGATCTATATATCGATTTATGTTCAACAACGTGTTAAATTTGTATGCCAACCGCAACTGCTCGTTGAAAGATAACCTGCTACTACGCTTGGTCAATTCAATGATTTGAAGAATAATATCATAATCTCATAAGATAGCAGTAATAGGTTACTAAATGCACTTTAGTAAGCGTCCGCCCCCGTCGTCTGGGCCTCCATGGTCCAGTGGTTGAGCGTTGTGCTCACGATCCGGAGGTCCCGGGTTCGAATCCCGGTGGGGACAAATCACAAAAATCACTTTGTGATCCCTAGTTTGGTTACGACATTACAGGTTGATCACCAGATTGTCCAAAAGTAAGATGATCCGTGTTTCGGAAGGCACGTTATGCCGTTTGTACCGGTTATTACTTACTGATGTAAGTACGTAGTCGTTACATGAGTCATGTCAGGGGCCTATGGCGGCTTAGTAATAACCCTGACACCAGGGTTGATGAGGTTGGTAAACCACCTTACAATCCACACGATAGAAGAAAAAGTAAGAGTATTGTAAATTTGCCTCAAGTGCCTCTTGGTCGAGGTGATATTTTACACTTACACAAACACTATGACGAGTCATTGTTAGCTGTGGACTCAGCGCCTTGCTGAATAGAATAACATCGCATGCACTAAAAACATTTGCATATCAGAATTCACCAGGCGCTTTAATTTCAACTGTAGTGAAACATTTTTGGTGGAGTATGGAATGATAGGTAAACCCAGTAAAGGGATTAAATTGTTACTGTTTATATACCAATAGGTAGCATGCAATTTTTGTTCCGGTGATGTTTTACTGCGATATGGATTTTGAGCGTAAGACTGTTTTATTTACTAAATGGTGTTATTTGCTAACTTAGTTATTACCTGTGGCGTATCTTTACACATCACATATCGTAGCATCACGCCTGCATCCCTGGAGGGGTAGGCAGAGGTGTATAGTATCTTTATACACTCACTCCTCGCCAGTTCTCTTTAATTAAAACACATAATAACGGGTTCTTACCGCGTTCAAAGCAGGGATATGAGACTCCCGATATTTCGACACTGTTGCAAGTGCCGTGATCACGGGATGACTGATGAGATTGGAGTGGAGTAGGTAAATTCTATTTTTTTTTTTAGTTCTGTTTAAGTCTTAGTGTAATAGAGAACGAGCCTATGCCATTAAGCGGGCACAAATCTTGGACACCGATTATCTACGTTCCAAACATGAATTCAAGGTCATAAAGTATCCAAATAAACACCATAATATCACCAAGTTAATCAGATTAATGGAATAGCTCAACGTCTGTATGCATAACTACTTAACTGAGTATTTGCATTTCTTTTTCTTCTATAAAACAGCTCTGTCTATTCCAGTAAGGATAATGGCCTTGTAATTATTTATATATTTATTAATAAAACAAACAAATACAAAGTATTATCACTTCTGTTTCGTGACAATGAGCTATAAAAATGTCGAAAGTTGCGTGACACCATCGCATTAATATTTGTTCTAATGGCTTAATATTTCCGCTATTGATTTTCACGTTCTAACTAGTACCTATTTATTAATATTTCTTTTTTATAAAATTAAATCATCACTAATTTAAGAGCCACGATCTTGTCGGTGTAGCATTCACCATGCTACTTTTTAGGGAAAATAGGGCAGTGGTTTCCCTGTTGCCTTCCGCTCCGCAGTACTCTGTCTGACGCGAGTGTGATGGCGCCCAGAGTAGTCTATTTCAACGCCGTACTAGGACTCGTCTAGGAGGAAATTAAATAATTTTTATTAAATATATGACGGCTCAACGAGAACATCTCGATTCTATTCTCGATTGAATCAGTCATTCATTCGATTTGCCAATTGATTTCTGAACGATAGGTCATAACACCGAGCGCTAGTGAGGCGGCTCAATTTAAAAAAAGAAAAAAAGAAACAACGGTCCAGTTTGACACTTCACCTTTTCACGTTACGCGCGCAATTCATTTAATTAACAAATGTACCTACCTACACTTGTGTCTTATTTCCCATTGTTCGAGGCAGCATCACGTAGGGCCCAAGATCATCATCAATTTAAGAGCCACGCTCTTGTCGGTGTAGCATTTTCCATTCCAGTCTATCAAAGGCCAATTCCTTGACTTCCCTATAAGACACGACGTTAACCTTTTCTTTAATCTGTTCCATGTAAGCTCTTCTTGGTCTTCCCCTTCCTCTCTTTCCTTCTAGCTTTCCTTCTATGATGTTTTTAATGAATTCGTCGTGTCTTATTAGGTGTCCAATCATCTTGCCTCTTCTGTCCTCAATAATTCTCAGTATTTGTCTCTTTTCCCTTACTCTTACTAGCACTTCCTCATTTGTAACCCTTTCTGTCCAACTTATTCTTTCCATCCTCCTCCAACACCACATTTCAAAGGCCTCGAGTCTCTCTCTGTCCTTCTGTGTCAGGGCCCAAGAAACCCCTAGAAAATAATCAATGGTGTAATCGTCCCAACAACTGAATCATAGTGGGCCCAGTTACCCACTATCAAATTAGAAAAGGGCAAATTCGTCCCTGGGCCCAGTTTAAGACTGGGACGAGATGTCCTGGAATGATATTTCGTTTACCGTAATTATCATTGTAAAAGTGTGATTATCGTGGAATATTGATTACACTATCGAGAAACCTTGGACTAGTGTGTCAATTGTCCCTATTTCCTCGCCCGAGGTGCCTCCTGACCTGAGAGATACGCCTTCATATATATAAATAAACGTAATTATACAAGGGGATGATAGTTTGCATAAGTCCACGCGGACGTAGAAGCGGGCGAAAAGCTATTTTTTTTTTAATAGAGATCCTACTCGTTCTGTGGTCATCAGCAGTGATCGGGATAGGTACTTAGTGCCATTAGCGAGGTTTGTCTTAACACGGATATATAAATTAAAATCTCTCTCTTTATTTAAGAGCTAGGCTCTTGTCGGTGGAGTAATCGCCATTCCTCTCTTCTTTCCGCCAAATTATTCACCCCTTAATACGACACGACCTGCAACTTCTCTTTTATTTGTTTCATAAATGTTCTCCTAGGTCTACCCCTTCCTCTCTTCCCTCCAATTTTTCCTTCTATGATGTTTGTTATAAATGAAAAAAAAACGCATTAAATGGCGTTTATAAATTAAAATATTATGTGATAATAGGTTAGTAAGTATAACGTTAATATTTATCATATTTTAAGTTTATGGGATGTGCCTGTATGGGAACTTATAAATAAATAAATGCCTCCCAAATTTCGATTCGAACACAATATTCAATTTTTATTAAACATTTATTTTTATTTTGTGAATTATTTTATAAATAAATAAATATTTTAGTAATTCCGTAATTCGTATGTTACGTATTTATATTGTTTTTTTTTTGTTTATAATGTTTTATCACGCTTTTATTTTATTTATTTTGGTTATAACTGTTTGTCTGGATGAACAAATTTTCACATTAATAATATATATTAGTATGACCGTACTTATGATATCTCAAACAGTTTACTTGTATTAATATAAGAAAAATACTATATTATAATGTAACGTAATCTCGCAATCTCAAAATCTCATAATCATAGTGATCATATCCATATTAACCACAACATTCAGCCATCAGACATTCCTGAAATATTTGAGATTTAAAACAGCACTGTTGCCTTAACGGTAATGAGACGGTCATAGTAAAACTTTGAACAGAACAAAGTGCCTTTTGTTATGCGCAGGCGCCGGTTTGGCGCATACCTCGTGCGACAAAGAACTGTAGTTATCAACGTCGAGTAGACAACGATTAGATCACATAATACAATGTTAAAATCGTTCACTTGATATGATGAGAAGTCGTAGAAATGAGAGTCACTTCTTCTATGAAAATTATGTACATAAACATAACATAAACAGCCTAAGTATACACGTCCCTGCTGGACACAGGCTTCCCCTCAATCAATCAGAGGGGGTATGGAGCATGAAACTTATGTGGCGTTTATAAAAGCAGAAAAGGACATAAACAGTTTTTGATAAAGTATAACGTCAGCTCGTAGTAAAAACCACGCAAGCGCCTTTTTGAATTGCAACCAAATGTGATTTTTGTTACCAAAAAAAACCAGAAGACAAAAACCTCGCAAAAGACATACTAGTAAAACCGGGTTTAAACCGGATAAAAAGTGTTCTCTCAGTATTCAGAGAAAAAAATTGAGGTTACATAACATAAAATGAAAAAGATGTAAAATCATATTCTGATGCGATTTTCTTGAGCAAAACCTCAATTTCATTAAATTAATTTCATTCAGGTTTGCCGCAGATGGCAAATGGGGAGCGCTGAAGGCTCTCACCCGGTACAACGTTAAGACAACAGGCCTGAGGCGCCCAGTTGGGCGCGAACCTCGGCTCAGGGCGTCGTCTGAGAGGAAAAATATTTGAAAGAATTAATCGACCCTAGTGAGTCGATAGCGCTGATTGAGGGAAATCGTCGACTACCCTGGCGGGGTCGATATCGGGGCCCTCTGAAGTCTCAGAAAGAATTGGTAGTCACCAATTTTTAATTGCATTGAAACTACATTGTCAATTGCAAGGTTCTGTTAACAAAAGTCACATTCGAATGTGATTTTTCCAAAAGGCGCTTTCTTGGTTATGGTTATGACGCAATATCATTGATGCTATGCTAAGCATATTCATTAGATCTATCTAACACTACTTATTCCATTAAAAAATAAAACATCTAATTGACATATTAGTATATAGTAGTAAGTCTAACCCAGTTACCGTTTTTAGGGTTCCGTTCCATACCCAAAGCGTAAAAACGGGACCACTTCAGACTCCACAGACAGACAGTTGAAATTTTCACGCATTATGTATTTTTATTGCCACTATAACAACAAATAAGAAAAATAAAATAAAATAAATATCTTAGGGGGCTCCCATACAAAAAACGCCATTTTTTGCCTATTTTTGCCCGATACCAAAAAGGTTCGAGCTCGGTGGCGCAGCGGTTAACGCGCTTGGTCTGCGATTGTTGAAGTTAAGCAACTTTCGCAAAGGCCGGTCATAGGATGGGTGACCTCAAAAAAAAAGTTTTCATCTCGAGCTCCTCCGTGCTTCGGAAGGCACGTTAAGCCGTTGGTCCCGGCTGCATTAGCAGTCGTTAATAACCATCAATTCGCACTGGGCCCGCGTGATGGTTTAAGAGCCGATCTCCCTATCCATCCACAGGGAAGGCCCGTGCCCCTGCAATGGGGACGTTAATGGGCCGATGATGATGATGATGATCAAAAAGGTTACGATATGAAATTTGTGTATCTAATGTTGTTTACCTAGTCAATGGTACGGAACCTGCGTGCACCAGTGCGACTCGCAGTTGGCCGGTTTTCTACTTGTAGTAGTTTTTTGTACGATTATATTGATTATTACCAATATAAGCATTTTATAGGTACCATTTAAGGAGGTCTCTATATAAGGCGTACTCTAGTAACAACTAGAGTGGATTGACAGAAAAGGACGAATAAATAAATAAACGGAGATATCACATAATATTTTACTTTAGCATTAAAGATTGTAAAACTGATATTATTTCTTTCTTGTTTCATTTTTGAGTAAGTTAATTCCGTGATTCGGCAGGCACGTTAAGCCGTTGGTTCCGACCATTAGCCGTAAAATCCAAATCGTCGACCACACCAGCGGGGTCAACGATTCGGAAGAATGAAATACTGATCAGAAATATATTAAATATGATTAAGTATTAGGAATAAAAAACTTTATCTCATTTATTTATTCAGAAATAATAATAAAAAAAAACAGAATGTAAATCCACCACAAGCTTCGTCAGTAAAACACTCATATTAAAAAAAATAAAAAAATAAGGGAAAGCATATTCAAATCATATATAATAAAATCCGCACAAGCTTCGTCAAACGTTTGTCGGAATAAAAAATATATATTATGCGCACTGCTAGTGAGTGGAATTCTCTGCCGTCTTTTGTATTTCCGAATACATATAACCCGGGTGCTTTTAAGTCCAGAGTGAACAGGCACCTTCTGGGCTCGCTCCATCTTAGGCCTCGTCAATGCCTTCGGGCAAGTCTAGGGCCAAGAGTAAACCCACCAGAAGTAAATAAAAATATACAATTTGGAGTAGATTTATTTATTTATTTATTTTATTAGGTTTGCCAACAGACAAAAACACTTTTACATGTAACTTAACCTATTTACAAATACTGGACTAGTGCTCGTCCAATTATAGGCAAACACAACATGCTACTTTATTAACGCTACAAAGGACGACAATCTACATAAAGAAACAATATATATATATATATATATTATTATAAGGCTTTAAATCTTCGTGTTGAATAAAAATTCGGAAGTACATAATACAAAAAAAAACTATTGATCATACGAGAAAAGTTATTTATGAAACTTCAAAATCAAACACAGTTTGCTATCATGTAGCAACTATTACCAGCACAGATGAGGAAAACACACTAAAGTGAACCTATAAATACCAGCTAATAATATTACTGAATGTTACAATAGATCCATTGTGCTATGTTATGCCAAGTGGCCGAGCGTATTGGAGTGTTCACCGCATTTAACAGTCGATTTAAATATTCCCAACTAGTGATGCTCTTCATCGATTAACCTCTCATATGCCGATACCAACAGCCTCCGTGGTCTAGTGGTTAGAGCGTTAGGCTCAAGATCTGGAGGTCCGGCTTCGATTACCGATGGGGACATTGTCGAAATCACTTTGTGAGACTGTCCTTTGTTTGGTAAGGCTTTTCAGGCTTGAATCACCTGATTGTCCGAAAAAGTAAGATGATTCCGTGCTTCGGAAGGCACGTTAAGCCGTTGGTCCCGGCTATTAGCCGTAAAAACACCTCCACCAACCCGCAGTGGAGCAGCGTGGTGAAGTATGCTCCATATCCCCTCCGGTTGATTGAGGGGAGGCCTGTGCCCAGCAGTGGGACGTATATAGGCAGTTTATGTTATGTTATGCCGAGATACCAGACACAATAGATTTTACATTGTGTCTGGTCGAGATCCGCGTTCCGGCGTTCGAAAGATTAAACCCCATCGATTCTTCTTTCAGACCTCTTGACCCCGATACTGACGATTTCATTTGACGCTTAAGGCTATCGACCCACTACGGTCGATTAATTCTTTCAATAAGATCCCCTCAGACGCCCTCAGACGTGAAGCCTATCTGGGCACCCTAAGGCCTGTTGTCCTAAATTTTGTACCGGGTGAGAGCCCTCAACGTCCATTTCTCCGGCCAAGTAGTTGATGATATTTGCGGCAAATCTACAACAAGTCACGTCAAAAAATATAGTAAGAGGTAGTACACCCAGTCTTTGCCAGCCTGTTTAAGTCCCATGTAATAGACCCCCCCTATTTGAGCCCATTGCCATTAACAGGGCACAAATTCTGGAAACCACGTGATATCAATTATTTACGATCCAAACATGAATTCAAACTCATAAAGTCGAATTCAGTAGTTTGGAGCCCGAGCAACATACATACATACATAGATAAACTCACGCCCTTAATCCCTAATGGGGTGGGCAGAGCCACAAGTAATCAAAGACAACTTGCAGCCACTGTTGATACGATGTCGTAAGCTGGATATGATAAACCTTATGGTGATAAGGGATCGTGAGCCCGAGCAAAAAGAATGTATATCATATTTATTCTCAAATCTATCGATTCATCTAATGCACAACACTATTCCTGGGCTATATTTATCCTTCCTTTTTAAATCTTGCCTTATGATTACTTTCTTTTGAGCCATCACATCGGAATGTTTGCATGACCTAAATACCAAACTAGAAATAATTGTTTATTATTCTATGTCAGTTCTGCTCGTTTTTTTTGTGATTTGTAGTTGTAATGAACTTCGGACAGACTTGTTTTAAATATTACATAACATAGCGTCACGCCTGTATCCCTGATGGGGTAGGCAGAGGTTAATAGGGCCTTAAAATCCGCAAGGGTTTCTATAAAGTCGTTGGTTCAGTTCCAGTGGGTCCAGTAATGGTGAGGTCTCTCAAGCCAGACGTGATCTTTGGCGAGCAAGGAGTTTGCTGCACTTATGTTTTAGTCCCATTTAATGCCCAACTGGGCACCCTCAGGTCTGTTGTCTTAAACGTTGTACCGGTTGAGAGCCTTCAGCGCTCCCCGTTTGTCCGGCTAAGTAGTTAATGCCATCTGCGGCAAATCTAGAATAAGTCACGTCAAAAAGAGTCCCATTTAATATGAAACGAGTTTGTATAGAGTGTACAGGATGCGGTAATCTGGGGGCACGGGAGTGCCCCCGCCAAGACGAGCAAAGCGAAGCGCAAGGGCAGGGCACTACCTACCTTTTCTTGAAGTGATTCGTCGAATTTTTAAATCGTCATAACTCTGGTTTGGATTACATATACTAGGTAAACCATATTCTCAGGATATGTTGCCGGACGAAAACGGACGAGCCCCATATCGTCGTTGCCAATTTAAAATCTATCATGTGCAATCGGGTAAATTTTACAGAAAAAAAACTTCCGCCTGTTTTTTTTTGTATGCCTGTTTTAAAAAATATTAAAAGATAATTGATATTTACGTACATAAGAGTTTGTATTGAATGTTTTAGGAGCAAAATACTATTCGATCTTGACAAAAAAGAAATTTGGTGAGGGCGACACATAAGAGCTTTTGGCGACACAACAACATAACATAACATAACAAATACTTTATTGCACAAACAGGAAAAAACAAAAGAGAAATAAAATGAGTACAATAGGCGGCCTTATTGCTAAGTAGCAATCTCTTCCAGGCAACCTTTAAGTATAGGAGAATTTGAATATTATGTAATATAGCGGGATAGTGCAGCATGGAGATACTTGTACGTATAAAAATAAATACACTTTCGACTACATAATTATATTGGCAACCACGAGATTTTACTTCACGTGTAGAATTTGTAAACTTAAGGTTTGTATAGTTAGCCCGTGTAGTGTTAGAAACTTGGCTCTACATGAGATTTGATAACTTTTTGACGTTGCGATGGATATGATCTCGTATTGGCACATTTTACATGAAAATGTTTCATTTTTGGGATTTAGTTTGTCAGTACTTAACATCCAAATCTTATAAATGAAGATAAGATTGTTGTTTGTTGATTTATAAATAGAAAAACACTTCTAAGAATACATTTATCTATTGGACAGTTTATTTTGTTCTTCTATCGCGTGGGTTGTGAGGTGAATTACCAACCTCATCAACCCTTTTTTTAACGTTGGGAAATGCGTTACGCATACCACTCCGCCGGGGGGGGGGCACGTGGTTATGTGGGACTCCCCGGGTGTCGCCACCCGGGTGGTATACCCACTAAAACCCAACGGTGTTCCTCCTTGCCGCCGTGTGGCGGGGATACGTGAACGCAATTGCACACAACCGCGTCCCCGCCGGCGGATGCCCTTTACGGCCCAGCGCCCATGGGAGCGCGTCAATCGCCTCCCCCTCCGCCGAGGGCTGCCCGGAACACTTGGGAAGCCCTATAGCAACCTCATCAACCCTGATGTCAGGGTTATTATTGAGCCTCCAAAGGCCCCTGACATGACTCATGTAACGACTACTTACTTACATCAGTAAGTAGTAACCGGGACCAAGGGCTTAACGTGCATTCCGAAGCACGGATCATCTTACTTTTTGGACAATCAGGTGATCAGCCTGTAATGTCCTAACCAAACTAGGGATCACAAAGTGATTTTTGTGGTATGTCTCCACCGGGATTCGTACCCGGGACCTCCGGATCGTGAGCCCAACGCTCTACCACTGGACCACGGATGTCGTAGGGCTTATTTTGTTATATAACATTCAATAGACTACTCTGAGCGATGTCCGACTCTCGTCAGACAGAGTACCTACTGCAGAAGGCAAGAGGGTAACCACTGCCCTATTTTTCCCTAAAAAGTAGCATGGAGAATGCTACACCGACAAAAGCGTGGCTTTTAAACATTAGTGATGATGAAGCATTATTCATTACTTGACTGCTAAAGATACCTCCTGGGATTTTTTCTTTTATCATAAAATTCTGCAAATTACAATGTATTTATCGTATGACATAATTTACCTTTTTATTACGCATTGCATTTTCAGAATATCCAACTGCACTATCACGGTTTTTAACCGAAATTCGGAGGAAACGACCAATAAATCTCTAACTCCTTAGTGTTTCATTATCTGCGAAAACTGAATCATAACACGTTACTCAATTTTACGACTAGCACGCCCGTAAAATTATGTTTACATTGTTACTAATGTGAGGTGAATGATGAAGCATAACATAGCGCCCGTACCGCCTCGGTGGTGGCTTCGAACCCGGGACCTCCGGATCGTAAGCCCACCGCTTAACCACTGGACCACGGAGGCCGTTACCTGCCGCCCCGTTGGGGTTGGCAGATAGCACGGAATTCCACTTACTGCGATCAATACAATACAATACAAAAACTCTTAAATCACATTAAAAATACATTAGTATTATAATCAAATTGGTAGTACAACAGGCGGACTAAGGTAGCAATCTCCTTCACGACACGACACGACGAAACGACGCGACACACGATGACACATGACACGACGACACGACGGGTACGATCCTGACACACCTTCGCTTCTTCCGCTCATATCAAAGAGTTCATCTATGCTCGCCGGTTTAGAGTACCTAATCTTGACCTGGCCTTTCTTTAAAACGTCCTGGACTGATCCCGGTAGGTATGTACTTACTAGGGAATGCAATTCCGATCTCGCGGGATCAATCCCGTAGCATAATATAACAGGATTACATTCGAGATTGACGGGATTGGGCGAATCTCCTTGAGTTATACTTTTTGTTTTGATTATGCTGATTTCCAAAGAAAACTTAATTATTTAGTTAGTAATCATCATCCCCCTAGCATTATTCCGTTTTTCACAGGGTCTGCTTACCTAACCTGAAGATTTGATAGGTCCGGTTATTTAGTTAGTAATATTAAAGAATAAAGGTTTTTGTTATCTTTCAAAAATTATTTTGTTTTAATTAACCTCATTATCACAAACAAGCAGTTTTCATCGTTTTCATCTTAACTTTACATTTTTATGAATCGGGATCTCGTGGGATTGATATTTCCAATCCCGCGGGATCTCGAATTTGCGATATCGAGTCGGGATTGCTATCCCTAGTCCCTACGCCTACCATGTCAAAAACGGGATAATGCTACGGAGATGATGATGATGCCTGTGACTAAAATGGTCGCGGAACTTCTTTCGTGGCGCGGCTTCCACTTTCAACTCAAATAATAAATAAAATAAACAAACTCAATTTTTTGGAAACTAGTGAAAAACAAAAGGCAAATTTATCTTTTCTAAGAATTGTATATTGGATGGAAATCTTCCGGTTTCATTGGCCAATGGTATGCCGATTTATCGCCTATTGACTAGAGATAAGCCCCACAGCTGATAACAGTCCATTTCTCGATTCAGTCATTAAGCTTCACGTTGTCTAGGTTTTCACGTCATGTTTCTTGAAATGTTATTAAGGAAAAGTGTTTTCTATCAAATATGATTCGAATAAAGAGAATTGCATGATTGGATTCATAACATATCACCTTTTAAATCTAAGCGTAGTACAGTCGTATTCGCGTTTTCTGCTCGCCCTTAGTATTACGACTCCAAATCACAAATAATTAGATACTCGCGCCTATAATTCTTATCGGAGTAGGCTGGGTCAAACGTTGCTAGTGGACTGATTTTAGCCACACTTGACATCCAGCCGGGTCTGTACGACAACAGCGCCGCGCGCGGTGCGAATTATATTAAGCGCTTCGACCAATAAACGATACGAATGCTATCTACGTAGATAGACGTCAAACGTCTAATGGTCGAAGGCCTCGATATAATTCGCGCCGCGCTGCTGCTCAAGAATGAGATAAAAGAGTTTTTTTTGACATTGACTTATAGTAGATTTGCCGCAGCTGGCATTAACTACTTGCCCGGACAAATGGGGAGCGCAGAAGGCTCTCACCCGGTACAACGTTTAAGACAACAGGCCTGAGGGTGCCCAGTTGGGCGCGAACCTCGGCTCAGGGCGTCGTCTGAGAGGAAAAATATTTGAAAGAATTAATCGACCCTAGTGGGTCGATAGCGATAAGCGCTCATTGAGGGAGATTTGAGAGAGCGCGCCCATGGTTAGAGGTACAATTACCGGCCATTAATAATCCTTCAATGTTTTTTTCTGTACTCCCAATGACTCCCAGTCAAGTAGTTAACGGCCCAAAAGCGTCAAACCGCCCACTTATATAATTATTGTGGCAGCAGTCGTAAAGCCCAGATTTCGACTGAGGTCAACTCTAAGTGGAAATGGTCAATGAGCGGGCAATAAAACAAAGATGAGAAGACGTAGGTACGTCTGCGCGTGGGCCGCCAGTAAACTTAAACAAATAACTTTATGCCGACTCTATTGGGATGTCCTGTCCAGACAACTACATAATTATAATACTAGCGAATTACAGAGTGTTAGGAGATGGATTTTTTGTTCTTTAGTTTGTCTTCGCCAAATTGGAGATGTCCTTAGAAAAGGTTCAGTACGATCTACTCTGAACCGGCGTGCGTGTATGAAACGATTGATGAATGTGGAGGAGCACACACACACACATTTTCCTTCGTTTAACCTTCCAATTTCATGGATAACAGACATATGCATCTTTTATTTTTGTTTTTGGGTATAAATGACGACCCTTTTTATTACACCCAGGCACAACACATCTTCCACGCCTTATTATTCTGATCAAAATAAAGAGTAGCAATATATTATATGCACAATGTGTTCCAAATATCAAGCAACAATTCTTCTGCCATTATGTAGAAGAGCTCGGTGGCGCAGCGGTAAACGCGCTCGGTCTGCGATTGTTGAAGTTAAGCAACTTTCGCAAAGGCCGGTCATAGGATGGGTGACCACAAAAAAAAAAGATTTCATCTCGAGTTCCTCCGTGCTTCGGAAGGCACGTTAAGCCGTTGGTCCCGGCTGCATTAGCAATCGTTAATAACCACCAATCCGCACTGGGCCCGCGTGGTGGTTTAAGGCCCGATCTCCCTATCCATCCATAGGGAAGGCCCGTGCGCCAGCAGTGGGGATATTAATGGGCTGGTGATGATGATTCTTCTGCCATTATGTATCTGAGTAATTAGAAAATAGGTATTATCCCGTTAAATCTGTACAGCGCCATCTATATTGTTTTTGGTGAACGTAGTCTGGAAAGTGTCTTAGGACTCCTGCGCATCACAATTGCAGCAAAACTATTTATAACCAGCCTGTCTTAGATGTGTAGAAACTTGTTATTATGCTCAGACAATAGCCAATATTACTACATGCTTACTGATTAGTATTAGATAAACACAGCTGCTCCCACAGCCAAGATTGTTATGATATGTTTTGCCTAGGCCGATTGTTAAATGTTATGATACGCTGTCTTAGTTGTGTTACACACGCCGAGTAGATATTTTGACAACTGATTCAAAGCGCACAATCAGACCTTGCTAGGAGTAGTTTCAAAATAATCTCGCGATGACATTGTCAAAGTACCTATTGTGTGATGAAGCACGAATAATTAGCTTGAAATGCATCGTTACATCAATTTGTGATTTATTTCATTCATCCTGAAGTAACGACCACCGTGGTCCAGTGTTTGAGCGCTGGGCTCACGATCCGGTCCACAATATATCACAAAAATTACTTTGTGGTCCCTAATTTGATTAGGACATTACTGGCTGATCACCAGATTGTCCGAAAGTAAGTCGAACGTGCTTCGGAAGGCATGTCAAGCCGTTGGTCCCGGTTACTACTTACTGATGTAAGTAAGTAGTCGTTACATGAGCCATGTCAGGGGCTTTTGGCGGCTCAATAGTAACCCTGACACCAGGGTTGATGAGGTTGGTACTCTACCTCACAATCCAATACCAGAAGCAGATAAGAATATTAACAATTTAAATATAAATTTTACTTGTAACTCTATGTTTATGGCACCTAGTATACCAAGTGATATACTAAATATTATAAAAAAATTAAAAAATAAAAATAGTGTAGGCCATGACGGAATATCAACAAAGGTTGTAAAATATGTTGCCGAATGTATAGCACCACATTTAAGCTATATCATAAATCTAAGCATCACTACAGGTACTTTTCCGGATAACCTGAAGATTGCAGTCATTAAGCCACTCTTCAAAAAAGACGATAGAGAAGATATGTCATGTTACAGGCCGATAGCACTTTTTACTATTTTTGCAAAAATCTTTGAAAAGTTTATTCATAAACAGATGAATGAATACATGGAAAAGAAAAAAATATTCTCTGAAGAACAGCAAGGCTTCCGTAAAGATAGATCAACTAATTTAGCGATATATTATTTATTAAAAACGATAACTGCAAATATTGACATAAGAAAACATGTAAGTGCTATATTTATGGACATGACCCAGGCTTTTGATTATGTGGACCATGAAATTCTTTTACGAAAACTTGACCATTATGGGTTTAGAGGAAATGTATTAAAGCTGATTAGATCTTATTTGGTAAAAAGAAAACAGTACACTGAATTAACTAAAATTAATATCGGTACCAAAAGGGAAGAAATCTATCATTCTTGTCAAAAAGTTGTTAGGTATGGGGTGCCACAGGGTAGTATTCTGGGACCGTTGCTATTTATAATTTATATAAATGATCTACCTAGACATGTACAATACCCTGTGACACTTTTCGCTGATGACTGTGCAGTAGTGATAGAATGTCAAAACGAAATGTCTTATCAACATGAAATTAATAACACACTGAATGGTATAGTTACTTGGATGAAAAATAATAACTTGTTAGTAAATCTGATTAAGACAAAACTAATGCAATTTCGACAGCGTGTTCAGACTCCAGTTTTAGACATCAATTACCAAGGCTTTAATAAAGAAGAAGTAGAAAGTACAAAATTTCTGGGAGTTAAGATTGATAAATCACTCACGTGGAAGGAGCATGTTCAAACACTGTGCTCAAGACTGTCCGGATCGTCTTATGCTCTTTTCAGGTTATCTCAAATAGTAGATGTTGCCACTGTCCTATCAGCATATCATGGTCTTGTAGCTTCAATTTTAAGATACGGTGTTACTTTTTGGGGAAATTCATCAGATAGAGAAACGGTTTTTAAAGGCCAGAAGAGATGTATACGGGCAATGTTCGGTCTTAAAAATAGTGACAGTTGTAAACCTTTCTTTACAAAGTATAACATTTTAACATTTCCCTCACTGTACATAATTGAAACTGCAGTATTTGTAAAAAAAAATCCAGGATTTTTCAAAAATGTAGAAACTACAGCCTTTCATAGTCGCCTTCGTCCACGTGATTTAGCTAAACTATGCCAGCAACGCACAAATACTGCATTAATGATGAAGAGTGTATTTGGCATGGCGCCAAAAATATATAATAAAATACCACTAGAAATAAGGTTGTGTAACTTAAGTCTATTTAGAAGAAAATTGAATGAGTTGTTAACTAAAAGATGTTATTATACGATAGATGAGTTTTTGAATGATAAATTGTAATAATGATGCATGTATTTATACATATAGATAATAATCTAGGTACTCAAAATTTTGTGCGCCGCAAGGCAAACATGAAGAACCTATAATGTGAACATTGTCATCTGTATTTAAATTACTCATGTTTAAGCAAATAAATTATCTTTATCTTTATCTTTATCTTATCTTTGATAGAAGAAGAAGATGGTGTCCTAGTGAGATTAGACCCTTAGAATAAAATTTCATGTGTTTTGTGCGATAGAAGATCCAGAAGTTTTGTCCCACAAAAAATCTTAGTTTGTCCCATATTCCTATTGATTTTTTTTATTTATTTTTTTATTTATTTATCATAGATACAATTTAATGCTACATTTTAAATAGTTAACATCGGAAAACCCTAAAAGGGTTTGTCCCGACATTAATCCCACATATTATTATACTAGTACATCTTATGCTAAAGACAAGTACAATCAAATTGCGACACCCATTGAAGTTGTGCTTCGTCCCAAATCACAAGTACTTTCAAGTTACAATTAACAAAATAAATTAAAAAATACTACTCGAGTTTAAACTAAAAAAGTGTCAAAATTATTAAACCATATAATTATTATTTCTTATTTTTTATGACACAGATTTTGAAGTCGGTTTAATTACTTAGTCATTTCATTAATTGTGGCTCTGCCCTCCCCATAAGGGATTACGGGCGTGAGTTCAATGCATGTGTGTAGAGGCACACCCAATTTCTTCCACCTGACTCAGCAGTTACTTAGTACAATGCTGAATCGTAACATACGACACCACACCTGCGTCGATTGGCCTCGTATTATCACAAATGATACGTTGTAATAACATTATTACACTTGTATGCGCATGCGCATACAACTTGTTTTTAAGAAAGAGTTTCATTGAGAAACATCTGCGGCTTGGCTTGTAGTTGTGCTTAGTGTTAAAAACGTTTGTAGGTATTTTTATAGTTAATATTTTTTTATTTTTATGTCTAAATATTAATTTAGAGGAAACAGCTTCGCTGTTTTTATCGCTATGAGTAGTTATTTTCTTAGCAAATTAATTTTCATTAAAATTATATTAAATATGCCAGTTTCAGCGAAACGTTTGTTTTTTTGACGTGACTTATTGTACATTTGCCGCAGATAGCATTAACTACTTGGCCGGACAAATGGGGAGCGCTAAAGGCTCTCACCCGGTCAGCTAAACGTTACGTCACATAATTCATAAGTAGTTTTAACAAAATTACAACAGATCTCAGGGTGCCTAGCACAACATTCAATTTGTATGGCAAATGTATATAATATAGCTAAGTACCGGAATACTTTTTTATTAAAATGGGTTATTATACCCAAAAACAAATATGAAAGTTGCATATATCTGATATCCATGAAATTAGAAGGCTAAAAGCAGGAAAATTCTTACAGCGCCATCTATGCTTTTTTTTGGAAAACGTAGCCTCGAAAGTCCCTTATTCAGTGGTAATCCTGACAGAGATGAAGGTTAAACTTTTCTGCCTCCACCTCTGGACCCTCTGAGAGACACAGAACTGGAAACATCTTACTAAACAAAACACTACACCTATACAAACGCTGACAAAGCTAGTTGCGAGCTAGTTGCTTCCCTTGGCGTTACTTGACCCCTCAAGATACAGGCACGTGCTGTTCCGATAAGAGTTGGAAACAGACATCACGTTTCATTTCATGCTCGCTTTACTTTTTTTAAACATTGTGAGAATAAAAAAGATACATATACAGGGTGTTAGTGACATCGTAACGAATACTCAGGGGAATGATTCAGACCATGATTCTGAGTTAATATCAAGTAGAATTTTCCGTTGAAAAAATTATTTTCAATTAAATATAATTAAATAAATAATAAAATATTAATAAATTATAATTAATATTATTATTTAATACATACATACATACATAAACTCACGCCTATTTCCCACCAGGGTAAGCAGAGACAAATTGGAGATGTCCTTAGAAAAGGTTCAATACGATCTACTCTGAACCGGCGTGCGTGTATGAAGCGATTGATGAATGTGGAGGAAGCAAGAGAAGTGTGTCAGGATCGAAGCAAATGGAATTCTATTATTTAATAATTCTTTTAAAATTATTTTTACTTTTGCGATAGTAAATTTCACTTAATATTAACTCAAAATAATCAGCAGAATCATCCCCCTCAGTATTCGTTACGATGTCACTAACACCTCTATAAAGCCAAGCTCGAGAACTCTAAAAGAGGTCTTCTTCTCTCGTGTGGGTTTTGACTGACCTCATCAACCCTGGTCTCAGGGTTACTATAGAGCCGCCAAAGGATAACATGGCTCATGTAACGACTACATACTTTGCACAAGTAAATAGTAGCCGAGATCGACTGCACGACAAACCAACGAAAAACAAAATTATAATAAATGAAAATCAATTCGGGAAAAACATACCATTGTTTTG
The DNA here is from genome assembly GCF_024362695.1 of Pectinophora gossypiella. Lineage (NCBI taxonomy): Eukaryota > Metazoa > Arthropoda > Insecta > Lepidoptera > Gelechiidae > Pectinophora > Pectinophora gossypiella. Next base: position 14,572,905 of record NC_065409.1, read on the forward strand.
TGGGGAAAACCTAGCATTGGTTATCGGAAAAACCAAGTACATTTATTTTTACCTATAGTATACATATCGACACCAAAATTTGGTGTGAAGTATGATAAAACATTATTTTACATCGAGGACAGCTGAACTAAGTTGAGCAGTTACATATTAATAGCTATGTTATTGATGAGATGAGATAAAATTAGTTAGTGACATCGTAACGAATACTCAGAGGGATGATTCAGACCATTACTCTGAGTTAATATCAAGTGGGATTTTCCATTGCAAAATTCGTGTTTTTTTTTTTTAAATTATATCGTTCACATTCACATGTGATTTTTGGAAATAAAGCCTTGCAATATACACGCTAGATTATATTTAGGTAAAAAAGTGTGGTCTCAATTTCTATGCGAAATGAAATTAAGTCATCGAAAGAAATCGCCGTTTTCTTAGGGTCTAACAGAAAGCTCGGTGAGGTATGGGTACTTAGTTCATCTTGCGTTGGGTGTAACTCTACCTACCCCAATCGGGATATGGTCATAAGCTTCTATTGGGGTTTTGTTGAAGAAAATAACGAATGAAGAATCAGAATGTACATACACACATACATAAACTCACAGCTATTTGCTGCCGGGGTAAGCAGAGACTATGGAATTCCATTTGCTTCGGTCCTGACACACTCAGAGTACATAATCGAAATGTGATTTTACAAAATGGCGCTTAAGTGGTTTTCAATATAAGGCGACGATATGTGCATTTAAGTTTCCTCCAAGATGTGGTTTTATCGCAGTTTCCCACACTCCTGCGCCGGTCGGATTTCGCTGACTGCACTGATAATGATACCTATGTGATAAATGATAATATTTGATTTTGCGTAGCTGAATAGCTTAGATCGTAACTACGCAGTTTGATTGCTTTTGTATTATAATAACATTACATAAGCCCACGGCTATATCCCGATTGGGGTAGACAGACCGAGAACCATCTATGAACAAGTATCCACACCTCACCGAGCTTTCTGTTAGTCCAATGTGATAGGTAGAGCCGTATCATCGTTTATAATGGTCGACCCTGGTCAAAACAGGCTGTTTTGCGGTATCTAGGATTTGTTTCCGATTAGTCAGGAGTGCAATAGAAATAAATTTAGTAAATCTCTATTAAAATATCTCATGCAAAAAATCTCTTAGCTGTAAGTTAACTGTAAGTATCAAAAATCAAAAACATAATTACATTAAGCGAACTCCAGTCCCACAGACAAACCGAGGAATTGGTTTTGTGGGGTTTTTATTGTACCAATATTTTGTGTATTTCTTATAAAAAATAAACATTTTACTTACTTACTTAGTGGCAGTAGGCTCACCTCTTTTACATGGGACTTAAAAAAAGCTGGCGAGACGTGGGTATCAGAAATCAGAATACATATTCAACGTAATTACTAATAGTTGTAATTATTAGATAAATAAATAAATACATTATCACGATAAACTTGATGAAAGACAATTTAACATATTTGAATCTTTGGTGAATTATACTGCACGCATCTGCTTACCCCCTTGAGGAATATAGGCGTAATGTAATGAACAAAGAAAATAATTTCTTAGTAAAGCCTACTCCTTAATAAAATAATACTATTATAAACAATTGCACCTGGATTTCTGAAGATGGTCAAACCAGGGTACATACGTCTAAACAGGGCATAGTAATAACAATCCCATGCTGTGTTTACACTTCCAGTCACGGCCGTTAGGTATATTTAAATCTAAATGGTTGTCAATAAAAACAATAAATTAAAGCTACGTTACCTACGTAACGAATTTAAGAAACTTGAGAAAATTGAGAAAAACATGAAACAGTAGGAGTAGCGCCCTGTGCTGGGAGGTTTTCTGGCCACGTCTTTCCCTCAGCGATACAGCTTCTGATGTGGTAATAGTTTTACAGCCAATTACAGAATACGTAATTTAATTTTTGGCGTTCAAAAAGCGCTAACTATGTACGTCAATTTTCAACCCCAACCCCAACCCAACCCCGCAACCCCGCCCTCTCGATGATAGGTGCGCGACTCGACTGCCCGTATCTACGTAGATGCTGTGACTGCATCTAATATTAGATAAGGCTACTAACATCTAGAATAAGTTTACTAACACATATGAGACATGTTTCGTGAATTAAAAAAGAATATTATTATTATATTATAAATTTTGAAGAATAAATATAAATATATTTTTTATTAAGTTTTATGTCAATCATTTAGTTCACATTCACGTTTAGTTCACAGGTTGTTACCTTATGTGAATGCCATACATTTTTATCACTGTGATTGTTGATTGATTTGACTGGCGAAGTAGGTAGGGTAGGTAAGTAGGTAGGTGGGGTAGGTAGGTAGGTGGTAGGTAGGTAGATGGGGTAGGTAGGTATGTAGGTAGGTAGCTGGTAGGTGTAGGTAGGTAGGTACGTAGGTAGGTAGGTGGTAGGTAGGTGGTAGGTAGGTAGGTGGGGTAGGTAGGTAATAAGTCATGTCAAAAAATAAATTAAAAAAAAGTCGATTGTCGTACTATCGTTTGCGACTTGGCTAACAATTGCCATTTTCCTCGGTATCGGTAATACAAAGGGCACATTAACATAGATCTTATCTAACGTTATCTGTGGCTAATATGACGGAATACCTCAGGGTGTGCCTTTGAAGAATTCTGTTAGTATTACTCATTACATTACTATGCACTTTCGTATAGTTATCTACTAAAAAGGATTTTGAATTGATGTAAAAATAATAGGTAACACCAAGTTGAAAAATCACAGAATTTGATATAAAAATTTTAACGAGGTAAAAAAATAATTTGCATTGACGAAAAAAATGGTTTGCATTTGCAAGAAAACAAGTGCAATCCGACAAGCAGAATTCTGGCTAAGCATTTATCTTAGGTTGAATAACACGTGGGAGAATTAGCTGTTTAGGCATGCGAAGTATATCTTCTGTAGGTACCATAGAGAAGAGATTGATTGTGTACATTGATTTTAATTACCATAGAGAGTTCCTAAGTTCCTAAGCCTGCATAGTCTAGTGGTTCGAGCGTTAGGCTTAAGATCTGGAGAGCCGGGTTCGATTCCCGAAGGGACATTGTCGAAATCACTTTGTGAGGCAGTCCTTTGTTTGGCTAGGACATTGAACAGCATCACTTGATTGTTCGAAAAAGTAACTTGATTCCTTGCTTCGGAAGGCACGGTAAGCCGTTGCGTTGGTTCCTGGCAGTAGCCGAACTGCTCCACCAATAAGCACTTGAGCAGCGTGGTGGAGTATGCTCCATATTCCCTCCGGTTGATTGAGGTCATCGTGGGGACGTGCCAAACAGTGGGACGTGTATAGGCCATTTATGTGATGTGAACAGTTCCAAGGGTGTCGAACCCGATGTGTCTATAAGTATTGATAGACTAGCTATCATGTGCGACCTGAGTCTACGAAGAATGTGTTTTAGTTCACCGTTCACCTATGCACCATAGTATAATATTTACTATACTATGCACTCGTTTACATTTCCATGCTGTGTTTACCTATTGCCAACTTCGTCCGGTCAATGAACTTATGGCACCAAAACAGTCACATAATTATGTTCGAAATTCGTTTCGCTTGTTTTTAAAATTATTTAAAGCTAGTTTATCAGCTATACTGGCAGGTAGTAAACAAAATAAATCCGACCAAGTGGGAGTCTGATTCGCGCACCGAGGGTTCCGTACGAACCGCCGTAAAATACAAAAAGTACCTTTTTTTTTTGACGTGACTTATTGTAGATTTGCCGCAGATAGCATTAACTACTTGGTAATCTAAGGCAGGCTTTCTTCGTCTTCTAATGTCAGGGTTATTACTGAGCCGCCAAATGCCCCTGACATGGCTCATGTAACGATTACTCACTTACATCGGTAAGTAGTAAACCAGGACCAACGGTTTAACGTGCCTTCCGAAGCACGGAACATCTTCCTTCCTTACCAAACTAGGGATCACAAAGCAGCAGGCAGGCTTTGAGTTTGTCGTTGACTAAACTGTCCCCACACATCGACATAGATCGTGGTTAGCTTACCAATTGACATATAATAACATCACATCACGCCTATAGATATCCCCGAAGTAAGTTTGTAATCTCAAAATCATTTCTTTTTGTGATGGGACGACAAATTAACGAATTTCCAATTCAATTTCTTTCAATAGGTTTTTTTTTTTTCGATTTTGTACTTATGATCATTTCGACGAACATCCTTTTTGCTTTGCGGTACTTAATTGTATTCTGAAAATTTTAAGTGATGTTATTATTTTGGTTTTGTTTGTGGCGTCATTTTATAATAAACAATTTCTACTTAATTCCATTCAATTCTAATTTCTATTTATTTTATGGTATTCAATTTCTATTTTATTCTATTTTCGGATTTTTTTCATTCTTTTTCTGTAAGACCTTCCTTCTTGGCTCATGATTCTATGTCTATGGGAAGTATCCCGTAGGGTTTTCACGATGTATTTCGCGCTTTCTCTAAGCAGGGCAATCACGGATTCTTTAAAACATCCTAGATTTTAAAGCTTAGGCGAACGGTATGTTCGCCTTTCTTCCGTCTCTATCACTCTCTCTCTGCACTCTACTCTACCTCACTTATACCATCATCGTATTTTTTTCGTAACATAAAGCATACGTGTTACTTTTAAGAAACTTTGCTCTTTAAACCTGCCTACACACAAGTTGCATAATAACAAAGACTAAAATGCAGAATGGCAGAATAAAATCGGTCGTCATTTTTGATGAAACAGATTTTTCTGACTTGGCGACAGAGTGTGCTTGGGTTTTATGTGCAACAGTCGTGCTAAGTGCTATAAATAATATTATAATAATATTAATACGTGTTTAGTAATAAAAGTCCCCCCCCCCCTGGTTGATTGAGGGGAGGCCTGTGCACAGCAGTGGGACGTATATAGGCAGTTTATATTGTTAATAAAAGTGCGTGAAAATGAAGTTTAAAAAGTCAGTGACGTGTTGTATCCAGGGAAACTCGTTTTACTTTAGGTATTCGACGAAGATTGTGCCCCAGGTACGTCTTTACCACAGACATTATTATAAGGTAGGTGTTAAAAAAACAATATATCAAATCAAATATATAAATAAGCAGTCCCCGACCAAACAGCGACAGGATTAGCAGAACGTAGTGGGTAGCTCACTGGGACGGGCTAACCTATAAAATGCTACTTAGGTTCTATGACGATCTTGTGACGTAGCGTGTAGGCGCCGCTACTTTCAAAGCGCATCCCTGATGCCGAGCAGTAGCGGTATCAATACTGGTTGGAGGCCGAGGAAATGGATTCACCGATTGAGAAATTGGTCGGTGTACTGCGGAACTCCTTAACGCGCCTTACGAAGCACGAAATAATTCGGCCTGAAATGTCCTAGTCAAACGGCTTGCCTTACTCAGCATGGTCCACATAATACCAGCGTCGTGGTTCACGCCGCGACTGGCGCTGAGTGAGGCCCTTTTATTTCAGGACATCCACCACCACCTTATGATAAATTTGACGAACATCCTTTTAGTGTAATTGTTATTTTGTGAACATTTAAAAAAATATGCTATTGTCTTTCTTTATGTGTGGCGTATTTTTATAACAACATAGCATAACCTCATTGTATATCCCAATCGGGCTAGTTTGGGGTACATCCATCGCAAGATCAACTAAGTTCCCACACCTCACCGAGCTTTCTGTTAGACCAAAGTGATAGATGGTGAGCCGTGTCGTCGTCTATAATGGTCGAGCCAACTGTGTTAGTGAAAACTGCACTTAAGATAAATTAATAATCATTGGTGCAAGTCCGGTACCGGTGTTCAAACCGGCGACCGTACCACAGGGATTATTTCTTATAATAAACAATTTCAATTCCATTCTATATTGCTCAGAACTGTATAGGCTGTTTATGTTTTACGATAGTTTGTACATGGATCACTACGTCGTAATGATATTATAAAACCTCGTATCCGGCAACCTAGTATATCTAGGCAACAATTGACGCGTAACACGTGACGCTAAACATTTACGGCAACGTTGCACAACAGCGCGCGCCGTTGCCAGCTGAAGCGCAACAAATTCAAATTCACAAATATCTTTGTTCAGTAGGTAACATAGTTACACTTTGAATCGTCAATTTTTACAAAACGAACGTCTCATCCGCCTAAAACTACTGCAACATGTCGCGCGGCTTGTTGTTTGTTTAGAGAGCATCGTGAGTTGAGCAACATTTGTTGTCGAGCGGAGATATAACGCGCAACAACACTAGTTCCCCTGGCGACATATTGTCAACGACAGACGTGTAGTAGATGCGAAAACAAACGAAGTTGTTAAACAAAAGTTCCGCGCTAAATATGAACATGTTGCGCAAAATGTCACGCGCCAAATGTTGCCAAGTGGGGACGCGGCTTTATGTTCAATGCTGAACTTTATGAATGTATGTATCATCGTACGTGACTTGACTCAGTTTGTAGCCTGACTACTGAGAATCTAAGAAAGTGATGTGTTTACATAATTAATTACAAATACGCAATACTGTCAAGAACTAAAATTAACTAAACATCTGGAATGTTCAATTATATCGAATTAAATAAGTACTTGACGATATTATTTCTTGATTATCGAATTTGTTTTCGAATTCATGTTTGGATCATTAATGATTATCACGTGCTCAGCGGTGAAGGAAAACATCGTGAGGAAACCCACATTCCGTAATCTGTATTGGGCTGGTTTTTCCTTCGCAGGTTTGAAGGTCAGACAGGCAGTCGCTTCGGTAAAAATACCGAACCTATCAAATCTTCAGGTCACGTAAGCAGACCCTGTGAGAATCGTAATAATGCTAGGTAAATGATTTTTTAAAATTATTTTCAATTCTATACTTTTACGACGGAAAATTTTACTTGATATTACACCCCATATAAGTACGTACAAGTAGCCATACAAGTAGGTATGGGTGTTAGAGACACCGTAACGAATACTGAGGGGGATGATTCAGACCATGATTCTGAGTTGATATCAAGAGGAATTTTCTGTCGGAAAATTCATGAAAATTGTTTTTAGTTCCATAATTTTGCGACGAAAAATTGCACTTGGCATCAACTCAGAATCATGGTCTGAACCATCCCTCGAAGTTTTCGTAACCATGTCACTAACACCTGTATACCTGTGCCTACCCGTTCGGGGTTACAGGTGTGAAGCTATGTAACACAGCCGTTGCTGTAATAAATATCAAGTATTACAATAATATAACTGTGACAGAGACGAGGTACGAATAAAAACAGCTAATTAAATATTTTACACGAGAACTATTTGCGTCACTCATTGTCAATTCAGCTCCAGCCGAAATAAATAATAAAACGTCATGACCTGGTCACGATTTGGTGACACAGTTCAATACTTAATAAAACTATCGGTTCTGGATGAAATGAACTGATTTTTGTGGCGGGCACACTCAAAGCGTAAAATAACGAATAAAACCACGTATAGAACGGCAATTCGTCGCTCCGACCAGCGTCTGAGTTAGGTATAGGTACTTCGGTATTCGACATTTGGTATTCGAATACCAAATGAATGTTCGAAGCAACTTTATTGGCAGCTCAGTCTTTTTAAAACCTTCTGTCGCCCATGTCGTTGATGTTTTCAAGTCATAATTCACTGTTCCGTCCAATTTGTGTTTTCTTTACAAAACGAGAATATGCGAGTATTCTCAAAGATCATGAATCGCATCAGAGCGGCGCGGCGTCGCCGATGCTGACGCGCCGGTGTGTCACTGCTTTCTATTTATGCGCAGACGCAGGCGCCGCTACCTTGACACGTCCCCCGCTGAGGGTGAACTTGTGAAGATTCGATCAATCATCTTGTGAGAAAATAATGGGTATCTTATTTCTGCATAAATATAAAACTCTTCTATGGTACTAACTACTTACAACGCCTTATAACGTGCGTAAATATATTAGTGGAGTCAATAAAGCTGGGGCTTCCTAACTAACTTCTAGTCAGGAACGGGTCTAATTTTGATATATTTTTCTACTGTAGGGGTAGTTTTTTATATAATTGAAAATCAGAAACATCTTGAGTGGGGCAAATATATATTTCGATGATATAAAAAAAATATTCCAACGAAAAGTGGATTTAAAGTAATTTCCTGGTTCTGTACAGAGATGGCTTCCGATTTGTAAAATAAAATACTCCTTATTTCAAATTATAATTAAGGTGTTTTGGATGGCATCTTTTTTTTTAAATTTCTATTTGAGCGTATTTTAATGTCTTTTTCGCGAAGCGTGGGTATGCAGTTCAACTTGCAATGAATGTATCTCTGAGTAGCCTAATTGTAAACATAGTTATCAGCTTATGTTAGGGAAGAAGAAATAGCCGCTTCTAAATCAGACCATTGAGACATGTCAGAGGCCTTTAGGGGCTCAACAGTAAACCTGACACCAGGGTTATTGAGTTCGGTTATTTCATTGATCTTACAACCCACACGAGAGAAGAATCAACCCATTCAAGAGACGAAGAGAAGAATCAAATCAAACAGCGTCATAATGCCGTTTGCGGCATAACTCCAATAAACCACGTGAAAGAAATAAAATCTACCGTCTCTTTTAAAAGCACTAAAACTGAAAACGCCCAATGATCCCTTTGATTTTCAACTAGACTCAATTCCGTCCAATAAATTGTCACTAAAGACGCCAAATTCGAAAAACTCAACGAACCAACGCCTATGTGTCACTGCGGTCTATTTTTACTCAGACGGGCGCCACTTCCTATGACCACTTCATCAGACAAATAAATAGTCTGGTCTTTAAGGACCACGTCATTGAGAAAGGTGACTGACCAATTTTACACGCCGCTTTCCATATTGAGATGGACGAGTCATATAACCACTGACGAGACATTATCCTTGGTGATAAAGATTCATGATTAAATAATTCTGAAGGTAAACAAAATGGGGACTGAAGATGATGGAGACACTAATACACTCTCATATTCTAAGGAGCTTTTTTGAAAACATAGATTAGTTGTCCATTTGTTACACGATGTCTATGGATCCGTCCAGTGTGGACGGTTTACTGTTACAACATTTTTTTTTACGGGACATATTGTATTGTAAGGTTTCACTGCCCTATTTTTCCCGAAAAAGTAGCATGGAGAATGCTACACCGACAAGAGCGTGGCTTGTGCCTTTAAATTAGTAATGTGATTGTAAGATTTGTCTCAGATGGTATGAACTACTTGGTCCGACAAATGAGGAACGGTGAAGACTCTCACCCGGTACAAAAAATTAAGACAACAGGCCTGAGGGTACCCCACTGGGCGCCTTGGCTCAGGGCATCTGAGAGAATTGGAAGAATTAAGCGACACTAGCGAGCCAATAGAGATAAGCGCTAAATAAGGGTACAAATTCTAAAACATAACTAATCAACTGTTGATTGTTGGACGGAAGGGCTGGCAGAGAAAGACCTAGAAAGATATATACATAAGTCTACCCTATATAGCCAGAAGTCATCAGAAGAGGTTTTGCAAGCACATTTGATATTGATGTCCTAAGATGAATATGACATTTTGACAAAGCTAAAAAGTCATCTAATGGGGTTGAAGATTCGCACGTAGTTTAATGCAACACCCCTCATCTTGCAGATAGATATAGGGATCTTGATATGGCTTTTAAAATGCGAATAACACGCAAGAGGAACAGGGAAATACTATATTTAGATAATTATGATTTAGAAAATGTAAAACATATCAAAAAATAAAATTATAAACGTATTTATGGTACGACACCGACTGAATAGGTCAGAGAGATTTTTTTTTTGGTTTGGTTTTCCCCGAAGGGTAAGGCAAAGGGAACTATGCCCATACAGCCATGTCTGACGTATTTTTTTTTCCTTGATGATTAATGAAATGGTGAAAGGTGATGAATGATGATGATGAAACCTAAGCCCCCACCCTCGGAGTAGACTCCTACTCCGAACCCCAAACGAATTAACTCAAAAGTCCGCATAAACTTTTGAGCTATGAAGCGGCTTCCTAGCACGAAGCGAAAATAGGCAGATACACTTTGTTTATTGAATACTCCAATATAATAACACTCGCGAATATCTTCCGACTAACTTAATGCGATCATTAACCACAAAACACCACTTCGTATTAATTATTTAGATTATTCAATGAAGAAAGCAACTGTCCCGTTCCCGTTTCCCGCTAAAAAACTAGGTCAGAGAGAATTTAGAATTGTATTAAGATTTGAATTAGGAATGAATACCAAATGTAACCAGCCGTATATTTCGAAAGAGGATGTCAACCAATAAGGTTAAATATTAATTTATAATGAAAAAGAAGGATACAGATGACTTACACGAGTATAAAATAGTTTTAAAAACATTAATTACATAACTTGTCCAACAATAGGAAGGAAGTATAGTATAATTGACACTCGTAACGTTATTATAAAATACACGTTTTCAGATAATCTTAGCACGCCTTTGTCCAATTCTAATGTTATTGCGTTTATTATGAGCATGATGACAGGAGTAGAGAAGTTAGAATTATGATATGATGTAACTAACATTGTACATTTTATTCGATGCAGTTATTTTTAAACTAAACAACATCATTTTATTCACGTTTTCAGACTAAACTACCGTCTCTCAGAGTCTCTCTACAATAGGCTAGTTTCCAACTAGTCAAATCAGTTACTTTTTACTGAACGATAAAACACGAAATTACTTTGGAATTTGTACCTATCTTCGTCTTGTCGTTTCGATGGCATTCAGATTTTTTCAGCCCTGTATTTTGCAGTATTTTCGGTGGTAGTTATCAGCAATTTGGAATTTGTATGAAAAAGCACACTGTGACGTCATAAAAACGTGATAAAGTGTCGGACTTCATGCGTGGTCGACGATTTCCCTTATTCAGCTCACCCGCATTTAACGCTTATCGCTATCGACCCACTGGGGTCGATAAATTCTTTCAAATATTCTTCCTCTGAGACGACGCCCTAAGCGGAGGTTCGCGCCCAACTGGACATCCCCAGGCCTGTTGTCTTAAATTTTGTACCGGGTGAGAGCCTTCAGTGCTCCCCATTCGTCCGGCGAAGTAGTTAATGCCATCTGCGACAAATCTACAATAAGTAACGTCAAAAAAAAGTGTAAATTGAATATTATGTAGGTACAGAAACAAAAACAGTTGAACAGAGATCTTATATACATATAAGATTTGAATATTTAAGTTTGATAAAGCAATTAAAGACGGTAGTGTTTTATCTTACAGCTAATGAATTATAATATTATTACCAAAAGTAAAAAAAAGTGTTAAATGAAATTTACGATCAAAACAAATCTTAAATTAGCAATATAAGATTTTAACATTTTTAAATGGCTCTTTAGTTTTCGAACGAGCGTAAATATGGCGAGACAAAGGATCTGCGTTGCAAAATGAGACTCAAGTAACGGTAGTATCATTGTTCATTTCATATGCACGTCGCGGATTGAGTTCTCCCCCTTTATTGCATATCTTTGTCCATAAAAACACATCCATGTCACATTAAATGTGATTTACTACGCGTTTCAACTTTTCCCTAACACCTACATAGAAACATGAAAAAGTATATTTTGTCATTCGTTGTTCGAATTGAACGCAGTAGAAATTACGCTACCAAATTTAGAAGCATATGTTCTCTTTGTTACTGAATTATAGGTTCGTACATTTGCCAAGAATTCGTTATCAGTTCGATAATCGCTGGACCCGTTCTCGTAAGCTTGTTATGACATTGATGCGGTGTCTACAGCAGGCTCTGATCCACGATTCACATACTGAATACACATGTGAACACATGCTCACCATCACGGTCATGTATGAGTGAACTCGAACGTGCTATCGCTTTCACTCAAACTAACCGAATATAAGGTGTGAAAGAGACGGGCACAGCAGCGGGGAGAGGCCGTCTGAATTGATAAAAGCAACAGTTGTCCGACGAAAATTCAGTTTGGAAAGAAACCAGCGCGCAGCGAGCGTCGCGTGAGCAGCAGAACGCGTCGCGATATTAAAATGTGACTGCGCTATTGTATGAGTGTACAGAGTAATAAGTTACTATTGTCAGTTGTCGTACGCCGACCGACATTACAGCAAATAGTTGCGTGTAAACGAACAATCGCGCCGGTGACGTGGACGCGCGTCCAAGGATTAAAAACTTTATTGCGACGGAAAACAAGCCGTGCAAAAACTTTCGTCGCGATCTCGTCGTGTACTAAATCGTAATCATAAAACGTTACTATCAATTCACTCTCACGGTAGAGCACGTGATCGTCGAAAATTCTAGAAAACGCAAAGGGAAATACGTAAGCTTCGCACGGTGTAAGGTTTGGGTGGTGTTTGCTCGTACCGAATTCAGTGCTCATCAAATTATGGTTGTTTCACAAGTCAATAACATGGCCTCGTACTCCACTTACACGGGAAAACCCAAAATTTTCTTCCCAAAGAAGGTAAGCCATTAAAATATTATTACATTTGTTAACCTACGAAGCAGCCGCACGCGTAGCAACTGACTATACTCATATATAAATATTTATCACATAAAAATATTTATCTGCGAGACATAGCATAAGCTATAGATAGGTACATATTTTATGGAATTTAATAGTGAGAAACACTTTAGTTAAAGTATTTCCACTTGATAAATATAGCAAAAAAAAAACTAATGATTTCGACGAAACGTCTCGGTCGTGGCCGAAAAAGTATTCATTTTGACACTTGGTATAAAAGGAGTTACAAATAAAAGGAAGCACTACACTATAATTTGTGAAGATTTATTATGAGTTCATAAACTTGGTAGATTTATTGCTATAACGTGTATTTCCGTTAAAAGCAAAGCAATAGAATAGGTAATTTGGATATTAATAAGTAGATATTATGGAATGAATAATAGGATCACGACGTAAATAGCAAAAGAAGTGATTATCCTTTATTTTCAATGGCCTTTAAAAGAATAAAGATATATTGACGGCAAGTCGGACACCGGTAGAGAACGGGTGATGCCATATAAGTTTGTTATCAAATCGTTGCAATAAATCTTAATGTGGAAAATGCTGTGAGAATAGTTACAATAATATATGGACAAAGGTTTCTTTATCTTTATAATAAAGATTATTAACATGTTATTTATACCAAATAAGTTGATAATATTTACATCTGGCTTGACATAGGGACAGCTAGATAGAGGGATAATAACACAAGCTCACGACCATATTACAAACATACACAATGTAGTCAGAAGTATGTTCATCACAATCATGAATTAAGTACCCACACCTCACCGACCTTTCTGTTAGACCAATATAATAGAGGAATAGGAAGGGAATGATGAAAAATGACAATAAAGATTCATTTACTGACGTTATTGCAACCACCACAACCAACACAAGAATTTTGCAGCATAAGACATCAACACGTACGTAGTTGTTGTTCATGTCAATAGTGACACAGCTGTTGAAGTTAAGGTTATCCTTATAATACTAGATATTGCAAAAAAATCCTCCTTAGAACATCCGAGAGTACTTTTTGCGCCAACGACAAAACATCTTTAAAATAAACCCAAAATTTAAATAAGTACTCATACAAATATAATTTCAGATTAACATCTTAAACCATCATACCACTGAATAATCTAATCTCTATCATAATTTACGTCGGTAATCATAAAATAACAAAGTAAAACGGTGTTGGTATGTTGTATAACAAGAATGAATGGCGTATGTCTGTGCGGTCCTATTATATCACTCACTGAGTGACCCAGTTCTGAAATATTCGCACGAGGAACCTTGACTGATTCGCTGAAACGGTTCAATCCATTTGCAGCTTCATGTAGTTTCTAATTGTGAAAAATAGCAAAATTTTGCTAGACATTGTTATTATGTGGGAAAATATGTCTGGATCTAGAAAAGGAGAGACCCACTAAAATTCTTGATATTTGAAATAAGAGAATAACTTTAGATGTTTCAAGTCATCACCAACTGTCGTCTATAACAACCCTGACACCAGGGTTGCTTGCTGAAGTTGGTCATCCGCCTCACAACCCACACGATAGATGAAGAACTATAACAGATACTAAGCTTCTTTATAAATACTATCCAATTCAGTAAATGCATGAAAAGCAACGTGAAGAAGGTTAAGACAAATGTTATTTGGTTTGTTGAAGTACGAATATTGTCTTTTATACTATGCCTTTCTTTACGTACTTTTGTACGCACGTAAGATAGTGACTCTTAGGGAAATCTATATGAGTAACACAATGCCCTATTCGAGAAACAACTCAAAGTGTACATATAACCTCGCTGTTGCCTCCCCTCAAACTTTTTAAAAGACAATCTTCCTCAAAGCTCTCGCTTATTGCCATTATGCGATTCGATTAAAAAGTAATTATCCCACGCCTAATTATTTACTTTTATTTTTTATTTTTTTATTTAAATTGAAGGGAAGAGAGGAAGGGGTAGACCTAGGATAACATTTATGAAACAAATAAAAGAGAAGGTGCAGGTCGTGTCGTATCGGGAGGTGAAGGTTTTGGCGGGAAGAAGAGAGGAATGGCGGTTACTCCACCGACAAGAGCGCAGCTCTTAAATAGAGAGAGAGAGAATTATTTACTGAATTACTCTTTTTGTCATTTTGTTTTGTAAATTTAAGGACATTGGGCAGATCTCCAAGATAATCATTAGTGTTAAACCAAAGCCATGTGTTTTGTGTATCAGTTAATTAAAAACTGAAGTCTCACATCCGTTTTCTCATCAAAAATAATAAAATCTTCACACGTTAACTTACTTTCGCTTTAAAAGTTTTTTATTTCTCCTCAGTGTGTTATGTTGACCAAGGTCTGTTGCAATCTGTGACCTAAAAATCGTTGCCGACAAGCTAATGAAGCCAAAAGAGCTTATTTTATTTGCTCTTTTACTTGATAAATGACTTTAGACTCGAATTATTACATTTAAAGACAATTATACTTATTTTTTACTTTATTATCTTGCTCTTTTCTCCTGCTCACATGTCGTTCAAGGTCCTAACAACATTGTGTGACCCAAAACTGGCAGACTTTAAGGACGCAATTCCGTCCAGGTTAAAAGGGTAACGAACATTCTCACATCTGTTCACATTTGGCCTCTTTACATTATAAACTGTGTTGTTTACAACATAAGTTGTATAATCGTTGTAAAGTAGTCCCCTTTGATACGCCGCGGTGCTGATAAGCAGCGCTTGCGCATTCATGTCAGCTATACTTTATGGTTGCATTAGCTTGCAGTTGTCGTTTACAGCACAAATTATAATTGATAGCCGGTTATATAGGTCATGGTCTTAGAAGATAGGATCAAAGGACGGACCTGATCGTCGGTTATGACTACTGAGAATGATATAACGTCAGCACTGAGGCTCTAAATGATAGATTTACTTTTAATGGCATTTTAAATTGCACATTTACAAGCGCTTGCCGCGTGTGGAATTTTCTGTGTAACCTTGTTTGTAATGTTATCAGTGTTACAGTTATGGTTTATAAAATGAAGAGTAAAACTTCGAGTATGCTGATTTTTGCAGCTTATACTTCTAACATTGTAGTAATTTGGTAATTAAATGCGATATTATTCATTCCATTCCATTCTATAGAGCCGTGACAACCCAGTTGATAGAACGCTTGCCTCTCACTTTGAGATCGCAGGTTCGAATCCAGCACAGGCCTAAACCAATGATTGTCGAATTCGTGTTTGGATCATAAATGACTATCACGTGCTCAGCGGTGAAGGAAAATAACGTAAGGAAACCCACATTCCCGAGAAATTCATTTTCGGAGGTATGTGATTGGGCTGGTTTTCCCTTCGCGGGTTGGATGGTCAGACAGGCAGTCGCTTCTGTGAAAAACCGGACCTGTCAAACTTCAGGTTAGATTAGAGATGATAATTCATTCCATACGTGACATAAACATCAAGAGATCGAAGTTCAATAATTACCGAAGGCATATAATTTATATTTAATAGAATCTAAAACATTATTCTCAATATTACTTATTCAACGTAGCTTGCGAATTGATGGTCATATAATTGAAAAATTATAATTAACGCATATTTGTTTCCTGCTTTGATTATTTGAATTGAACTTATTCTTGGAAGTCACTTTTAAGACCTTTTGATGGCATTATAATGAGAGAAATATTTTCGGCGAAACGTTTGCCATATTTGGGTAATTGGTTCAAGAAGATTATACGCAATTTGATTGCAAATAAGTGTAATGGTACTAGTCCAAACAAATTAGACTGATTATTTGAAATCTATAGAGCATCAAGCGATAATTGGCTTGTGGTGTTTACAAATTTCATAGTTTTCAGTAGCTTTATATATCTTTTGTTGTTGCGTTTATTTGACTCAATACAGGATCAAATTACAATAAGAGAGAAAGAAAGATTTTAGTTGTACTCAGAGTACGTAGTTCAAGCGTAAGTATAGACAAAAAATAAAATTATGATTATTATTGTAAATTATAATATAAGTGACATTATCTATTTCTGACACGAATAACACGTACCTATACTAAGTATCAAATGCAGTCGAAACCATCAGCATTAAAATACGAGTACTGCGCAACATACAACAGAAAACATAAACACAAAAATCAACACACTGTATTTAAAATTTCTCACACTAGCATATCAAATACACGCCATGACAGTTCAATTAAGAATTATGAAATCTGTCAAACAAACATGATAGATGAGATGTCAATCTGCGCAGACGACCATAGTGTCAACTAAGGGCAATCAGATAAATAAGTCGTTAAAATTGTGACATGTCTAGTTACTGAAGTAGAATACAATGACGGGTAGTAAAGATGTGAAGGAAAATGAAAAATAGTTAAGGTAATCAACGATTTTAAAGATCAGAAGCCGTATAAATACTATACATATCCTACTTAAGAATAGTTACAAGAAGCTTTAATATGCATATCAATACAGGACTGTTATTGGTATTGAATATATTATTATAACAAAAAGCTAAAAGGCTTGTTACTTAAAAGCACATTATCCTACCTATTACACGTCTAAGAACTTCAAAATCTGACTTAACACTAAGAAATGACTACAAATGAGTAATAAATAATAATAAAAACACGACATGAATAATAAAATAACTGGGAACTTGTACCATTGAGGAAACGCATCCTTTCCTATTAAAGATAATAATAGCATACAACATTTGCATTAAGGAAGCATTATAATATAAAAACAGGAAAGATATATCGCGAGTCATTATAAAATTCACGTTTCGCAAATCAAGTTTCTGTTTAAATCCTTAACAGGTGAGAAGTACAAAAGTCCTGCTTTTCATATTCAAGAGTTAAAAAATTTAGTTTTTTGAGTTTTAATTCTTTTTTTTACCACAAAATAACTGTAGTAGAAATATATATTTTTAACGATAAACATTTTTGTGGAAAACGGCGCCTAAGATCGACAGTAATGAACAATAATTACCAGCCGATGATTACAACAAAAAAGGTACAGAATCCGGTCTGACTATAGGTGCTATTGGGAAAAACATGAGTTATTTGTTGCTTCACCAGCCTTAACGGAACTAGCAGGTAGGTTACGTAAAAAGTAAAAAATCCACGAGCAATCTCACAAACTTGTTGGTAGCTTAAGATTTCAACACAAACGTTGACGCATCGGAAATTGCTAGCCCTTTGGAAAAAATGCAGCTTGGACATTCCACTTTACTGATAGTACCGATCGTCGTGGAGATCCTTGGGGGAGGCCTATGCCCAGCAGTGGGCGCCATACGGCTGATGATGATGATGATAGTATTGATGGTCCAAACAAGTAACATGCATAGATAACTAGGTTAGATATTTCGAAGCTAGTAAATGGTCATTGTTATGTGAAGCTATTGAACAAAACAATATAAAAGAACTACCGGTTCCGGGAAAAGAACTTGGTTTTGTAAAAGAGTTATAATATAGTATTCAATAACCAAAAACTATGGCCATCAACCTAATTTTTTTCGCACAGTTAAGCCTCATTCCTTTCCGTTTCATTGACCTAAAACAAATGCGCATCTCTCCGTTGATTGGTCATATGTCTCGCTAAATGGATGGTCCGGCGCATCGCAGGCGCACCTCCGAGTGTGGACAATGGGTTCGCATGGGAACTCAATGCAGGAGGCATGTCAGGATCCAAAGGAACGCATTCCTGATGCGTGCGTCAATAACCTGTATCGACCACGTGCTTATACTTAGTCATTGACCGGTATTTTTGAAGAGTACATTTTGAAAGTAATGGTTAGTTGCTATTTGGTGTTCAGGATACGCACGGATGTAGTAAATTCGGAGTGGAATGCCGAACAAGTCAGAAAAAACTATACGCTTCATAAAAACATCAAAATAAATCAATGATCAACACGTGCAAGATTGCTTTCGTCGTGTTTATCTGATAGCCAACGATTGATTGAACGTTCAACAAGCGCGAAAAAGTTCTAAGTCCTCTTTAATGAATCTATGTACGATACATTGACACTTGATGCAAGTCTCAGTAGCGTTCCAGTCATTCAACGGACATGGGTTTATCCATCCTTCAATTAAGGAGGAAATGCGGGCGAAATTGCTAGCGGAGAGTTGCTTTCACTGCAAAGTATTTGTCATCGACAGTTCTCAATAGATCCTTATCGTATGAATTATTTGTATTCTGATGTAATGAATGAAACATAGTTAGCTCGACCATTACAGACGGTGTTACGGCTCACCATCAATCACGTTGGTCTAACAGAAAGCTCGGTGAGGTGTGGGTACTTAGTTCAGCTTATGATGGATGTAACACCTGTGACTACCCCAATCGGGATATAGTCGCAAGCTCAAGTTACGTTATAAATTCATGATAATTTATTCATTCATTATTTTTTATTTAGAGTTATTCATGACAGTGTTGTTATTTTTCCCTGCCTATTTACTTTGAATCTTAGGGTACCTATATGTAGCTGAAATGATTTAGATATTTATTGGGTTAGCTTGCTCCAACTTACGCTGCGTTGCCACTCGTCTCAGTAATATTATAGCCAAACGCAAAATTATTTTCAACAAAAAAGAAATAACAGCACATAGTTACTTCACCGGGAATTCCTTTAAAATATGCGGACCATAAAAACTTGGTTGCAGGAATGCGGGAATTGCATTGTAACTGAACGGCACCAGTCATAAACCAGTTCTGACCACGTGGTCTGCTGGTTCGTTTGTTCATCTGGATTCTGATAAAACTCTGGACGCTATGTTTTTGAAAATAACGATCATTTAGAAAAAAAAGCTGAAATGTACCTACAAAAACCTATATTCTATTTTGAGAAATTTCTAGAATAGACAAATAAAGATAGACAGAAATCCAAACGTACTTTTTTATCGACACAATCGCAGCGGAAATCTCAAGATATACTTACACGCGAAACTGAAGAAACATACTATTATAAAAATATAAAAACATTTCACTCTTATTTCGATAAGCCTATCGCAAACCAAAGTCCTAGAAATAATTGACAGAAACAATCTTGAGTTATGTTATCGTATTAGAGGAAACAAAATGTAAAATGTGCTTAATTCTGTTAATTAGTTTATTACTAATTATTTGGTCACATCACTAATTTAAGAGCCACGCTCTTGTCAGTGTAGCATTCTCCATGCTACTTTTTAGGGAAAAATAGGGCAGTGGTTACCTCTTGCCTTCCACCCCGCATTACTCTGTCTACGTATCTTATTTGGTCTCTATTCGTAATTATTTTGATCTTTCAAACGTTCTATCAGTTCAAACAGGATCGTCCGTAACCCAAATCCGAATTCCGTAAGGATATATGTAGCATTTCAAATCACAGCAGGTAAAAGCAGGAAGACGCTCCATTCACACAATATATTCCAAGTGGACTTTCCTCTAAGGAAGCGGTCGGTAGGCACCGAAAATAGAACTTCCGTTCTCGAGTTAAGTAGGATGCCACAAACGCCCGCCGCTCGCTTCCGCTGCCTACTGTGTCTGGTCAGTTATTGAGTTTATGGCCCTTACACGATGCAAGTACTGTAGCCAGTAACTGGAGCGAGTCGCTGCGATTTCGTAAATCGAAAACATGGTATAAGGTTTTTTTTATTAGGCACATCTCTTGTCGGTGAACCATTTGTATCCCAAACAGAGAGAAGAAGCTTGTATCCAGCAGCGGGTACAGGCTGAGAAGATAGATAGATCCAAAACAGATTCTTTTATTATTTGAAATTGAAAAAATACAAAAAGGAAAATAAGCAAGTTTAGGTTAGGCGACGGAGATGATGATGACCGAAAAAATACAATTATAACTGCTTTATCTCTACCAAGACTCGCAAATTGATGTGATGACCATGGTGATCTGTGTTGGAGAACATTAAATAATGGATAAAATATCTGACGGTCGCAATGTCTAAGCAAAGGTTTCAAAGAAAGACTCGAAGGCGTCAATGGGTGTGGACTAGACGCCACCTTGAATTTCTCAAACGTTATTCGAAGCTATGCATTACAATATGATACTTATGCTTCTGTCTCAAGTAAATAAATTAACATAACATAATAACGTATTCAATAATATTAGTTATTTTATAGTAGCATAAACTTAAGAAACTTTGGCTCTTTAGTCTCCATTCGCCACTTTCATAATACAGTAGATAGTAGATTCTGTATTAGAAAATAGCGGAGTTTATGACGAAGTATTCTTCTGTTCTTTTTGCGATTTTACACATACACATAAACACACGCCAGTAATTTAAAAAAAAATTGAGTATTTTCTAGTATTGTGATACTTTATTGTATAAACTACTTGCTCTAGTTACAAGCATCGTCTACAATAACCCTAACACACTTATAACTGCATTGCGCCCACGCAGCATCTTGGCTGAATCAAATTGCTTTACAAACGCTGCTTAATAAGGACAGCTTTATGATACTTCTATGACAATTAAGGTTATCTCCGTACCTATTAATACTATTAATAGTGGTGTTTGTTATTTTGCGTCGTATAGATTTGATTATTTATGATTAGGTAGCGTACTTACGTACTTAGTTTAATTTGTGTTTGAATAATGTCGCTAAATAATTTACTATTTTGCTAGACAGATCTGTAAAAGGAATTGGATAGGTATCAGAATTTCCAGCAGTTTTAACTATCCTGTTTTACATTTTTATCTTTAATCAAATGCATTTCATTACCGTTCCGCTTAAAGCTTTGAAAAATATTCATCTGAAACGCCAAAATAAGAAAGCGTTTGTGCCATCTAGAACACGGTTCACGGTTCTTATGGTTGTCTGGAAGAAATCGCTTTAAGCGATAAGGCCGCCATTTGCCATGTACTTAGTTAAGAGACTTTTTGTAATCATTTATTTTTATTTTGGTGCAATAAAGTGTATTTGTATTGTATTGGTTCTCGGAATCAATTGTCGATTCAGCTTCATCTTATTTACATGAACCAAATACACCTGTTTGGAGAAAACCAACTTAAATTGTCTTTCTTAAAAAGCATTAGCCTCTTTAAAAACTTGAATTAAGATTTTCTTTTGAGATATTTTTTTTAGTGTCACCAATATTGGACACTAACACGACACAACAACAGATGGGTTGGCTTTTTAGGGCGATGAGATGATGCGTTCTGCACAAAATGAACAAATTATGCTTTTGGATGAGGAAAGCTGAAATCTAAAGGTATCAGTTTGTAAGCTGATGTTGTGAACTAAAAACAAAGAGGAAGTAGAAGTAATTCAACTGCATATAAGATAAACCTTGTAAGTAGTTACATTGATATGAATCAAACTACATGACAAAGGACATTATAATAACATGGTACACCTATTTTTTTGCATATAAACAGTGCCAGGTAAAAGAACGGCACAAGCCTGACTCATAATTTCACAAATATTTTTATGAGTCACAAGATACATATTATATGACATATCGTTCGGCCCCCTTGTACAGTGACATAAGACAATAATTCATCGTAACCAGATCTGATTATAACCGTATTAACACCATTTTACTTCCAAAAATATTTTTTTACCAGGGTCGAGTAATACTGACTCAAATCTTCAGAAATTATGTCACTTTCTGATTTACTTGGGGGTCAAAAAACTACGGTATTCGAAAGACAAACAATAGTGAAAGTAGCAACAATAAGGAAAATATTTCAAATTCCATCCTTATCGTCTGAAGATAGCATTGATATTGATCTAACAATAAACTAAGGAGAAATTTCCATGTTTATTATTCAAAGAAACACTAAAGATCTCGTGGCTAAAAACAACAACACACTTAAAGAATTTCACATGACCATAGAGTCGGAAATCTTAAAAGGTGTACAACCAGAACTAGGCAAGATAATAGAGGTACCGATAGAAAATTATCTGACAGATATAGGTAGAAATATTCCGGAAACTACATAACATACATTTGTTATCAGAAGAACGTTAACTTATCTGATAGTAAACAAGGGACCTTTAGTGCTGCGTCTAATGTCGATATCTTTGACATAGGCTATGATGGAAAACTTTATCAGGCTTAATTTGTCGGATTGTAAACTCCACCTGCAATTTATTATGAATGGATGATATTCACATAAAAATGAATACTGCTCTTTGTTTTGGCGTTAGCAATCTGGGTTTTCCATTTACATCTATGTGAAGCAAATGTGTTCTTAATTGCAAGTAATTTTAACTATCATTTTAAAAACTAAACACGTACATCTAGAATACGTTTAGTATAATTATACTTAAGTATATAAAAACAACTGTTGTTTTGATCGTTTCCTTATCGTCATCAAGCCAATTCAATTGGTCGCTGGTAGGTCTAGAAGCATCTGATTCCTATGTTATTACTTTTGTATTATCTTTATCACCTAGCGTTTATATACCTGCTTCCCTTCTTACCTTCATATATTCTTATCCGGATTTTAACTTTCAACTCGATGTATATTTTAAAATGTTGTTTTGTGATTGCTAAAAGTATTGTTTTTAATATTTTTTTCCTTTTTTTCTCAGGTACGTTCGGAAGAGTGCCTAGTAATCCAGGACAAAACTTCAAAGCCTGCACGATGGGGGGTATGTTTCGCATGCTACTAAGGTGGTGGGTAGAAAAGTGGGGGCTCATTCAGGTGCAAATTTTCTTTTAAATTAAACGTCTTCACTGTTAAAGATGTCTTGTTTATTCTCTTTGTTACCCTTTTCATTTAAATCTTTTCCAAATTATCAAAGCAAATACAAACTTTTTTAACGATTAGAAAACAAACTGTACTGAATGAGTCTCCATTTTTAATTTTACACCTAAATTCTATTTTTAACAAGTACAAAAGTCATGGTAAATATGAACAACAAACAAATGTAATAGAAGTACCTAATCACGAAATAAATTAAAAATTTGCATGAAATTAAAAACAATAGCCCAACAACGATAACCCTTATAACCCTAACACCAACAACCCTGACACCAGAGTTGATGAGATCAGTCATTGATCTCACAACCAATACGACAGAAGAGCAACGATTAGAGCCCTTTTAATTGATTTCAACTTGGTACGACTTCATCTTGTACTTCTTCCTACTGATTTTCCTTGGATATCATAAGCGAATAATAATAGCGATACGCTTAAATTGCAAAATACGTTTTCAAATACATGGTATCGTATAACCGTAGTATGGCGTCCACAATCAACTTTTGCATGATTCATGTAAATCCTAATGTAGCATGTATTAATCTGGATTTCTTACGGTCTGGTGCATGAATCGAACCTAATCTAGATACTTTTACCACAGGCGCAGTAAATCTTTGTTATTACTAACATTGAATAAAATATTTAAATACTAGCATTTCTCCGGTACGGACCCAATTCAATGATGTTCGAATTCATGTTTGGATCATAAAATGATTATCACGTGCTCAGCGGTTAGGATAACTGCGTGCGTAAACCCAAATTCCCGAGAAGTGCGCTTCGGATGTACCTATGTGTTGTGTGCTATGCGTTGGGCTGGTGTTCCCTTCGCGGGTTGGAAGATCAGACAGTAGATAAGCAGACCCCATGAAAAAGTAATAACGTTAGGGAATTTAAGATTACCCATTGGAAACTATCTAGTAAAGGGTCATCGCACTTGGTATACAATTAAATTTAAAAAAAAAATACTCTTCGAAAGATAAAAAACAAAGAACACACAAAAAAGAAAGAAAATTTATTTGAAAGCATGTACTAATATAGATACAGAGACAAATTACAGACAAATAAAGGAGACACAAGAAACAGCAATAAATACTACTAAAGTACTCAAAACTGTATCTCTCCAGTTCTCTACTCAGCTAGCCAGCGATGTGGCTCGACTTTGTTAATTACAAATAATTTCAGCCATTCCGACTTATTTTAAAATAACTAGTTATGTTGGAGGTTTGGCGATGAGTAACGTTAAGTATAGTGTTGTGTACATAACATGTAGAGCGACGTCACTGCGCACACACACTTGCGCACGCGCACCACAATAGAACGCTTTCTGCTGTCTATTGTCATGCTAAATTGTAATAGCATGAAGGAGGTTGAAGCTATACTTAACTATAATTACAATTGTATGTAGGTGCTGTGTTTTTATTTTCCGTTGTGTTTTGCGTTTACGTATAGCATAAGGTTTTTCCATTTCTGTATGATATTGTTTATCGTACAATAAATGAGTTCGATATTTATACCATAATTCATTGCCATCATCAAAAGCACTGCCGTCAATATCAAATTGTAGCGATGGCGTATTCTAAAGTCAACAACGTGACTATGTATTTCACGAGGAACAAAAATATGAATTTAAGGTCTTACGACCTACATCATCATCCACCTGCCCTTGTCCCACTCTAGGTGGGGTCGGCACAACATGTATTCCTCTTCCATTCTTTAAGGTCGTTGGGCCTAGAAAGATACCCTTTAAAATCTAAATTCCATTGATTAACTATTGTGTCTGGAAATCCGATCCTGACCAGGATAATCAATTCAAAACCTCAATCAATGTTTTAACAATTACTTATTTGCTCAATGAAATTGAACTCTGGACGACAGATAAGATAAGATGCTTACCAACTGAATAAATCATTCAGCTTACTCCAAATTGCAATATTAATAAAGGTCACTTTATCTGAAGATTATTTCTGCCAGTGAACGCTAAACATAAAATAAAGACAATTTGTCATTTCGCACACGACAAAGTCTGATAAATCCGCGGTAATATCCCATGTTTGTTTTCTTTAGTTCGCGAGTCAAATCCAGTGCGATTAGAGCATACAAGCCACAGCTTGACACATGTTCTGCAAACATAATCTTGTAAACGTCTCGAGACATCCGTGTACACGCTAATACCCGCCTTCCTCTAACACCTAATATCTAGATTTTATCTCGAGCAAATAACCAACAATGTGAAGATACAAGACTTGTTTACGAAAACCTTGGACATGGTACTCACTTTCAGGTTTTAGTTGGTGAATTGAATAAGGGAGAGGTCGATTAACATTGGACTTTCTGGTTTCCTTGACACGCTGTCCGCTGTCTTCTATATGTTGGACAAATTGTTAGTTACTAAGCCGCTGGCGTTAATACTGAGTTTCATAATAAAGAGCAAGCCTTGTTTGTATCAAAATGTGACACACACTATTAGTAGTATAAAATTCTTGAAAGCCATCTAAGTTCCGCGCACCTAGGAAAGCTAAGATTACATAATAAATGACTAGTCATTCGCTAAAAATATCAAGTCTTGTTGTTATAGACGACATGGAGCATGTCGGACGACGCTCAGTGGGTAGGCCCGCTACAAGATGGACCGACGATCTGGTGAAGGTCGCGGGAAGCCGCTGGATGCGGGCAGCGCAGGACCGATTGTCGTGGAGATCCTTGGGGGAGGCCTATGCCCAGCAGTGGGCGTCGTACGGCTGATGATGATGTTGTTATAGACGTATCTAATCAATATAAAATGGACATCAACATTTATTATATCTATCTCTCCTACACAACTGCTAGATATATGCATTCTTCCCTCTATCTTACGTAATATTTATGATTGACTAATCATTTTGCAAAGTCTTCCAGGAACTTAGTGACATTTAGATTTGGCGCTCAAAACCTTGGTTTACATTTGATAAAAAGAATAAAAGCGAGAGTGTAGTCGAATAAAAAGTGTGAGATTGATATTAGGTCACCTTATGTCAATTGTTTTCCATAATCGTTTGCAACTTGGCTAAGGCCTTTTATTGTTAAAAATAAATAATTATTGCACCACGTTGCACCAGTCATAAAGGATTATCAGTATTATTCACCGTTTTCGCGCCCACGCCATTTTCTTCAACCATGATTCAATCAAAACATTTAACAAATGTTCCATGTGCCATAATATCATCTTTTTTTCTGCAATTTACTTACTGTCAAAGTCTCGACCCACGTGGACCAGTCTACAAATTAGGATGCTCAAATAGCATGTTATTTACTTCGTCATCAAAAATCATCGGAATCATGTAACCAAACTTGTCATTATTACCATTGATTGGAGTGACTTCATCCATAGCTTTTTTGTGAAATATTTTTCCGAGTCGGTCAAAACTTGAAATTGTCCGATCAGTTGGCCGACCAATCTATGTGACTCACTATTTAAATAAAGATTGTATCGCCATCGGAATGTGCATATCAATGGAATGCAAATTCTTACAAATAAACAAACACATTTTCTGGTTTAAGTATTTGATAACATATCTTGATTTCATTCAAATTGTAAAGCGTATATACGTATAAATCTAAGCTATTCTTTTCGAAGTTTTCGAGATGATTTATACAATGTCTAGTATTTTTATTATAGTGCAGTCCAGCGCTATAATAAAAAAAAGTAACTAGTACTTGATTAGGTAGGTACAATTGTTCTCAAGAAAGAAAATAACACAAGGAAAAAGTCAACAAAAAATATTTACAGAACTATCGCCAGAAAGTTATCAACGCGCGTGCGTGAAAGTCTAACAAAAGGTAGAACAGGATGTAGCGTCTGAGTCATGGTTGGTTGTAATCAGCGCACGCGCAGGTAACCATCTAATATATGCCGTAATAGTGTGTGCATATAGTGTGATAAGCCACGTGAATGAACAATGAGTCAGCAGCGTTTCAACTAATCCCCGCCTCAAATTGTCTATTTGGTGAAAAAATAAAAGAAAGGAATAATAGCAGAGCATAATATAACATCTTCTCTAAACCGGCGTGCGTGTAAGAAACCATTAAGGAAGCAAGAGAAGTGTGCCAGGATAGAAGCAAACGGAATTCCATACGAGCCCAGGTGGGAAATAGGCGTGAGTTTATGTATGTATGTAATATAACACAAAGGCACGTCTGAAAGTTTGTAAGGATGGGCAGTCAATAATAATACAATCCGCTGGCACCAATGGCATTAAGACGAATTATGATAATAGCAGAGTATGCAAAGTAGAGACAGTGTTAAAATCATAAGTTTTTTGTTTGCAATTTAGAAACGATGCAATAATGGTATTGGATAGAAAACTAGTGCCAGTCAATGAATTATAAAAGAGTCCAAAATGATCAAATAACGATTGGAAGAATATAAAGAAAATTATGCCATTCAATGAAATTCATCATCATCATCAGCCCATTAACGTCCCCACTGCTGGGGCACGGGCCTTGCCTATGGATGGATAGGGCCTTAAACCATCACGCGGGCCCAGTGCGGATTGATGGTTATTAACGACTGCTAATGCAGCCGGGACCAACGGCTTAACGTGCCTTCCGAAGCACGGAGGAGCTCGAGATGAAAACTTTTTTTTGTAGTCACATCCTATGACCGGCCTTTGCGAAAGTTGCTTTACTTCAACAATCGCAGACCGAGCGCGTTTACTGCTGCGCCACCGAGCTCCTCCAAAAATTACCAAATACAAATAATAATCTACGCGTACACAAAAAAAAAATACTAAGTATTACAAAATGCAATCTTCTTAAAAGTCGTATCATAAAGTCCATAATTGACTTGCAATCTACATAATGTGTATCATGTTTTAAAAACAGATCAGGTTTATAATTAGCGATAATAGTTTTAATTGGCTATAGAATATATAGCCTAGGGTAAATGTCTCTGAGTCAGTCGATGACAATATTAACATAGTGCACAAGACCAAGAATTGTGACTCATCCATTCGCATCATAACCTCGATAGCTTTTGAATACGTTACACCATTCGACTTCTCTATCTTATCGTTGTCCAAATATTACGATTCCTAGTATTTGGCAACATTATCATGTAATTCAGGATTACGTCATTGCGTATGATTCGATATAGAGGCTGCTAATCAGCTCCCGACAACAAACACTACAGGACCCCGATACCGACCCCGCCGGCGATCTGGTTCGATTAATTTTTTCAAATATGATCCCCTGAGACGACGCCCGGAGCCGAAGCTCACGCACAACTGAGCACCCACAGGGCTGTTGTCTTAAATTTTGCACCGAGTAGAGCCCTCGGTGCTCCCCATTTGTCCGACCAAGTAGTTAATGCTATCTGCGGCAAATCTACAATATAACACGTCAAAAAAAGTCTTTGCGTCATGTTTGAGGTAATGTAAATGTAACCTGTTACTTGTTTGTTATAGATTTACAGAAATGAAACTCATTTTATTTTTTTTATTATTTTATTTATTTTGAGGGTTTGATCATCTGATGTAATTAGGAGTTTCTTTTTCTCTGCTATTGAAATCTTTGAAAAGCACAAAAACGTGTTGCCACAGCTACACGTACATAGATTCTCACGTCTCCATACTGTTATCTGTCTGCTATCATATTATCCGGTTTATGTCTTTTATTTTTATTACCGTTTCTGTTATTGACGTCTGCGTTGTTTTTATCTTTAGTTAGGCAATGAAATATAATATTAGCATTTTATTTATATTGTAGACCTTAACATTGATTTTCACTTAAAAACTTAAAAAGCAGGTTTAGTGCGATCTACTGCGAACCGGCGTGCAAGTATGAAACGATGGATGAATGTGGTTCCCCGCGGGAAATAGGCGTGAGTTTATCTATGAATCTATGTAAATATACGTACTTAAAGTAAGAAAATCTGGTTGGCACCCAAATCGGTAATGGTGTATGGCATTGTGAAGAGTATCAAAACGATTTAGGGAAAAAAGTAAATAAGACATTCAAAGACGCAAACGTTTAGCAGCGACTAGACACCAATCTATTAACGAAGTAGGTACAATTCATCAAAATATTCGTTTATTTCTATATCACTCACGTTTTGCTCTAGGTACTCGTCATCTAGTTACAAATTCCGCGTATTTACAATAAAACATATCTAATATGCGAAAATCGTTTCTAATCTTTAAATAAAATACTTGACATAACGGTCCCGGAAACAGGTTATCAACTAATAAGTATTGACGCGTAATATCGTTATCAAAGGTGACACAACTTTCCAAGTTTCCTCTGCTTGTAAACACTATTATAGTAGCGATTGCTACACGAATTCATTTATGAATGAAACGACTCACGCGTTAGTCATAGCGATGTATCCAAGAAATGGTTACGCGTGAAGTGCAGTTACTGACTCAATAGTATTATTGCTTTTTCCGATTGTGACGCTTCTATGCGTTTTCAAAATTGCGTCAATTGTTCTGGATGTTCATTCTCAGATTTTGATGACGTCATGAGTCCTACTTTGTCATGTCCTGAAATAGTGTCTAACTGCTATCTTTTTTACAAAAATTACATTGTTGAAGTTAATGTACAAGTAAATACTGTACATGTAGAGAGCAGATATTTAGCAGATATTCCCATAAAATTCTAAATCATTTATTGAACATAATTATCAAGGAAGGATTTTTAAAGAACCTCACGGCGCGCCTTGTCGAGGCATTTGGCAATCCGAGAGCTGGCAGCGTCTTTGCTGAAAGAATTAGCCTGGCCGTTTAAAGGAAGATCGCTGCCAGCATTATGGATGCTCAGCCTTAGTGCGGCGCACTAGATGAAATGATTTATTTATCTTAGCATGCGTTAAAGTTGATTATGTAAGCGTCATGTAGTTTTGAAAAAGAAATTATTTATCCACAGTCATCATAACTATCAAGGATAACCTCGTGGAAGGTCATCTTTTGCTACTTTACCTTCCTCCCTTCTAGACCAACAGCTACTAAGATACACCCATGAAAACAGATGCCGACTGGGAATTTCACACCTTGAGCTATTCGCATAATGAATGAATCACTGCTAATTTCCAACGTATGTGCTTCTTGCAATCCGATTTCACATGTGCTCAAAACGTTCATTATAGCAAAGTAAACACTGGACCAAAACAAACAAATCATCTTTTCCGAGAATCGGATGGAAATATAGTTTGTCCAGCGTGAAAACTGGGTTTTATTTGGTTTTTATAGTCGAGATATTTTGATAACAGTGAGATAAATAGGCTCTTGGAAGTCGTAGAACAACGATTTGGATTTCACATGCAGTTATGCGTAGTAATGGCTCCTACTGTAGGGGTGCTAAGATGGGTAACGGTGTCCGGGGAGTTTGAAGTAGGATGAGAATAGAATTTATAAATACATCGAATGCACTTGGAATTGAATGATATTAATGACAAAACTCGGGTTTTAAATAGTTCGGTCTTGGTAGTAACCAGAAAAGTCACTGTCCGAAATATTAAAATCAAAAGCTCACTAGTCTGGCTATAAGGCAGCCCTAGACCATAAACGCTGTGAGTTCGAAGATAGGTATACTGAGGCAACAGACGCGTCTATTTTCGAAGCTCTGTTCTTTGTGGTATAATTGCTACAAACAAATTTAGCGTTTGTAGCTTAGCAACTGTCTGTTTCAGTGTGTTAAACTCTGTTACCATTTTTACTTATATTTGTTTGTTTGTAATCACAAACGACTTCAGATGGTTTTCGTAGTTGCCTACTTAGCAAATTCTTGTCGTCAGGTCCCAACTAGTCTTTCAATGTTTAGAATTTTAATACATCTGTGTTTTCCTCTCTTCTTAGACCACTTATCTTCTCTTTTGTTTATTATCTTACCTCTTCCATATAAGTATAGTATGTACTTAATAGTATATAAAAAGTCTCTGTATTAGTAGGTTAAGGTGGAAAAAAAATAATTAAGTAGTGCCCAAAATCATCCTAGGATTAGGGATAATAGGCACTTGTCAGCTCACCACTCGGATTTGCTGCACACATAGATTTGATTCGCTTCATCAGGCATCATGAGTGTGCATGGGTGTAATTGATTCTTGTATTAATCTTATTATTTAATTTGAACCAGCTCGTTAGTAATGCTGGTTCGTTAGACCGCAGCTTCATATCTCGGATGAATAAGAGTCGCTTACTCACAAATTTAGTAAACATTAAGATTTGCTACGGCACGAGACTAATCGTGCACTCGTTAAACAACTCACTGATTTGTGGCAAGATTGTGAGTCACAAGACCGTATAATAATTTACGACTTTCAAGAAATGTATAGATTAAATGGAAAAAAACGTTTGAACAGTTACCTCTTTGTTGAATCTTCTACCTGTTTCTACTATTGTTACAAAACATATTCAACACATAGTATAGAGCTTAGTATGTCCATACATAAACTATGTAGATATGTACTTACCTAACAAAAACTTCATCTACTCTTATCTAATTTATTCGTCTGGCTTTGCACCCGCATGGCGGATTAATAATACTGGTCTTTTTAAAACATCAAGACTTACTGCTTAGTAGAACTAATTAGCATAAAACATCGCAACAGTAACATCGCGTGGAAGTAGTTATGCGTTTAACTAGTCCATTGTGGGCGTAGGTAAATAGACCACACTCAGCACATGGATTTAATAATTCTACAATACGCCAGCAATCATTAGAAATGATAAGTAACTCCGTAAAAGGAACCATCGACGATAATGACTCAATCTAAGAGCCGTAATAATTCATTTAAATCGTCAAACAGACCATGTAAATTTTGAAGAATCTGATATTTATATTCGTTTAATTATTTGTCGATGATTCGCAGTCGAGTCTGCCGCGACATTGAAAGGTCATTGACTTGACAGTCTCCCTTCCCCGGCTAAGTTTTTCAACACATCATACGGGTGTAGAGTTTCAGAACGGCTTAGCATTAAGTTACATATCATAAATTTCAAGTCGGCGCTTTTGTGCGAACCCCTGATGACATAAATCGTGCGGATTTTAAAAATATACTAGAAAGTACTTTTACTACTTAGTGCTTCGTAAAGTTGTTACTATGCTCAACTTAAAACTCCTAAACAAAAGCAGATATGGGTATTGAAAGATTAAAAGAAGTATCCGATAAAACACTAACTGATAAGCTCTCTCGCAAACAACCGTGTAAACATACGAGTACCTACCAATACTGATCTTGTCAGTTTGGGAGGACATATTGATAAGATCGGCTCTAGCGGAGTTGTCCATGAAGCGGATGCGAAGGTCCGTGGGTGGAGCCCCTCCCGCGCCTCGACTCGCCATTCTAATTAGCCCATTGTGGCCGCAGTTGAAGTTTGCGATCGGCCGGCCGGCAGTCACGCCGCGACTGTCGACGCAGACGCACGTACGGACGACGCTAAAACTGACAATACACGCGACCCGGCACGAGTGTGATGACGATAAGTGATCGACAGTGCTCCCAGTTGATAACAAACATTATCACAGTTCACTCGATGCGACATGTGGATATCCCCAGATAGACAGTGCTAAAGTTCTTGCGCAACACAAGGTAAAATCATTATGCTACGTACTAAAACTGGCACCATTTGTGCGACGATCAGCTGCATTAGAAAATGCATCGGATATTTTGGATACGCTATTGCGATTAATCATTTGCATTGCACACTTTGATCATCTGATGATTGACAGGCGTTAGAAGAGCATAGAGATAAATATTTTGAAATTGACTGTCTAACACAATAATGCATTAATGAGAGCTTTATATGTTCAAGACGAATAAGTACGTGCCCGCAAATAGGTACTAGAAGAACAAGTTACTTGAAACAAACAACCTCACTAAACAATAGTTAATTATCCTATACATAAGTATTCGTAATTTGTGCAATTTGTTACCGGCAAATGGTTCATTATCTAATAATGTTTTGGTTTTCGTCTTTGCATTCCTGAGCACGATCTTGTCATACACATCATTAGAAGTCGTAATTATACGATAGTAGAATGCATAATTGATAACCGCATTATTATCGCATTTCCGCAACTTTGAATAGTGGATTTCTCTTTGAGAACTCTTCAGTGTTGTCGACCTTAATGTTACTGGAGAAATCTCAAAAGAAAACATTATACATTCTCCGACATCAATATTCTCCACACGTGCCTCTGATATTCGTATTTATGTTGCTAAAACAGGACCCTACTAATCTTCTAGGGGAAGGCTGGGCAAAGTGAATACCCCGGGCAAAGCGAATACTCTCCACTACTCCTAAAATATTAGATGTTAATTCAACACACCACTACTGTTACGTCGGGCCATCTTGGATTAATACGCGGCAAACATAGAAGCGAGAGGCCGCGTCGTGTCCCATCCGCGGAGTGGAGATTTGTGTTTTCGTAAATAAAAGATTGATTTTACGCGGTAAGTACATTGATTAATTCTCCTATATTACTTGTTCTTGATTCTTAGGAATGTCTTAATTCAGTAGCATACCAAAGTAGGTTTTTATGGTATAATTAACAGAAAGTCAGAATTATTCGTTTTTGCATGAAATGTGTTAACCTCAAAATTTACCTAGTGGGGCAAAGTGAGTAGGGCAAAGTGGATACCATATCCACTGATGACTTATTATCTAAAAAGGTCTTTTACTAGTTTCAGTTGATGAATAAATATAAAAATAAAACTGTTTTCACCGAAGATTAAGAAAATATATATAAAAGAAGACGGTAAACTAATTGAAAATTGGATTCGATGTGACATTTGTCAACAATGGTGTCACGAAAATTGTTCTGTTTTTGATGGCACATAAGGGTATACCTGTGACAATTGCCAATCTTAATTTTATAATTTTATGGTCAATAAAAGTTATTTGTTTCAGTTAATCAAAGTTATTTCTATATTTTCAGAGTCTGATTATGGGTATTCACTTTGCCCAAGTACTGTATCCGCTTTACCCGGGGTACCGGGCAAAGCGAATACAATCGTATTTTTTTTTATTTGAACTGCAGTTGATTATTGTTTAAATATTCTTGGTTACTGAAGTTCGTATTTGTAAGAGCAATAAATAAAGATTGATTTCTGATAATTATTTTGTTTTTGTATTGTAAACCTTTTCTGCTATAACCTTAAATACCTTAAGGTATCCACTATGCCCGGCCTTCCCCTACATATGCAAATTGGACGGAGCTATTTCGTAAACTTTTCGGTTAAACGAATATAAACATTATAATTACCGGAGGCGCTCTTTGATCAGCGCATTTCAAAATCGGTGTATCAAACAAGAATGACAACGAAACAGGAAATTGATTTGCGAAATATTTTCAAGCTGTCAACACTGCTAATCCTGTTTTCCAAAGCCAAGATCATAAAACTTTATTGACCACCATGTAGTGTAATGTAAAGCCCATGCAGCATATTAAACTATTCAATGCAAATGGAATTTCTCTGTAGTTATGTAATAAAGGTGCTTTGTCTCGCTTAGTCGTGTAGACTGTGCATGCACAGAACTGACCTTCGATAATAACGTCCCTTGATCGCGCATGCGCGGCCGGTCACTGCGCATGCAGTGATTCAAGTGCATATTTAGTGCGCACTTCTCATAGTAAGTTCTTTACCAAGAAGTTTTCTATGTGCCTGTAGAAGTTCATTAAATTGTAAAACACGGCTGTGAAAGTCGTTCTCAGAAGACGGTGTCTCGTCTACTTGTTGAATATATAATAATGCTTTCTTAGTAAGATGGCTTGCTCTTTCGCTAATCATTTATTTATTTATTTAACAGTTTATTTTCTATCGTGCGGGTTGTGAGGTGGATTACCAAGCTCAGCAACCCTGGTGTTAGGGTTATTATTGTACAAGGGAGATAAGATAAAAACAGATAGACCACACATAGGACAGACAAACGGTTTAGGGTATATATCTTCACATGTGTCAATCTCATTACCGTGAACGGAAAAATATCATAGAATCTTTTGTCTTTTTGCAAATATCCAGTTAGAATTTATGTAAGTTGACGACATACATAAGTTCTAACTGGATATTTGCAAAAAGACAAAAGATTTTAGGATATTTTTGTATTAGCGGTAATTATATTGACTTCCGGTGTTCGAAGAACTACCCTTCAGCTAATTTCTAGTTAGAATCTCTTCCAGCTGACAGGGACAAACAATTTAAGTCAAAGCCAAAATAGGAGAATGTGATATTGAACCTCAACACCTACTATATTGTGTGACTTAACATAGTTTCTCTCGGCCAGTGGACGGCAAAGTCAAAGACAGTTGCCAAGTTATTAATCAACCAAATAAGATCGATTAATCGGACTACTTAATATATTCTCGATTCGATTCGTGAACTAGATCGATGAGATCGATAAATGAATCATAATGCCAAATAAATGGTTTCTTAGAATTAAATTGTACTTTCTATTTCAAACTCTACTATATTTAAATAGATATGTTTATTAAACTTCTTCTCTCGGTGTGGGTTGTTAGGTCAATAACCGACCTCATCAACCCTGGTGTCGGGGTTACTATTGAACCACGGTAGGCCACTAACAAGCCTCGTGTAATGTCTACATACTTAAGTAAATGGTAGTCGGGACCAACTGCTTTCCGATAATCGGGTGATCAGCCGGCAATGTCCTAAGTCCTAACCAAACTAGGGCAAAGTGTTTTGTCTGATAAGTCCCCACCGGGGTTGGGGTCCTTTTTTGTTTTATCTCTCTTACCCGTGTTACAAGGCAAGAGAGGAAGGGGAAGACCAAGAAGAGCTTACATGTAGGTGAACTTCGTGTCTTATAAGGAAGTGAAAGAATTGGCCTTTGATAGACAAGAATGGAGAATTATACACTAACAAGCGCGTGGCTCTTAAATTAGTAATGAAGAATCCGAGGCAGAATACAATCTTTTCTCTTTGTAAATAGTAGGTAAATGTTTCTTTTATGTTATAAAGCTAAAGAAAGTGTTAAATAATATACTTTTTATTCCCAACAAGTCGAAGTGAACTAAGGGGTCACGTCTGTTGTCGTCGTGTCTAAAGTGATGGATGTACGCCATTACAAGCAATGGGCCGCTAAGCTGTCACTATCACATTACATTTATCTTTAAGACATAAATAGTAAAGGTGGGTGCAAGTGGCTTCTGACGATCTGATTGAGGAGTCTGGCTAGAGAGCCAATCTCCCAGAGAGAGATTGAGAAAGAGAGAGTCTCCCAGAGGCGAGACTGGACAATTGTAGGCGATAGATAATACGTTTTTATGAAAAATATAAAAAAATCAAAGCAACTGGTATTCCTAATAGTCATGAGTCGAAATAGGCGTGAGTTTATATATGTATGTGTATGACAAATATTATATTACTTACGTCATATTCAGTAGTGCCTTCTCCTTATCGATTAATTCTAGATATTATTAATTTATACATTTAGTAGATACGTGAGTCCTACTATAGCCCACAACGAGAAATATAAGTCAAACACGAACCTAAGCTGTATTATTCAGTTAGTAAAAATGTAATATTAAATATAATTAATGTTCCATTCGTATGATTTATTTGAAATTAATTGCGTAAAGGCGTAAGTAATAAAATATTAACTTCACAATTTTAAATTAAATTATATTAATTCTATTAACGTAAACAAAGAAAATAATATAATTATACTTAATCAGCAAGGTAAATAAATGTAAATAAAACGAATTAATCACGGAATTGTTTTTTAAATATTATAATATTATTTGAATTTAGTTAAGTGATGAAATTTATTAACCTTTCACACCAATTTCTAAGGTGGGGCAATTTAAAAAGCATTATTTCTGCATATATGAATTATATTAATTTATAACCGTGAGAAAAGAAATATTCGAATGATTGAATAAACAATAATTTATTGCCTAATTTATTTCAAATAAGTTGCCGATTAGAAAAATGAGGTCGATTCTGCATCAAAACCTTAATTTATTTCAATTAATTTGAATGGGTCAAAATTGAGACCACATTTTTTTACCTGGATTGAAACTATCGTGTCTATTACGATTTGCGAGGTTTTGTGAACAAAAATAACAACCGAATGTGATTTTTCAAAAAGGCGCTTATGCGTTTTTCTCTATAAGAGACGATAATACCTTTATATAACGTTATATGATTTAACCTCAAGCTAGTAAGTGCTAGTATAATAATCAAGAGTTTAGTGCCTATAGTTCACCGCCTACACAAACTGTAAGTAGGTAAGAGAACTGTTCATGTTTGTAACTGTATAGTTTAAAACAGTACAATAACGTATTATGTTTCATTTTTTATTGCTGTTAATATTCATATTCATATTAGCCAATATTTAAGGTTACATTCGTTAATATTTCATGAGCAATATTTTTACTACGCCCACTAAAACGAGTTATAATAATAATAAATAATAAAAATATTTTATTTCCAAGAAGATTTGTACATAAATATGTCAAATTGATAGTAAACTCACCTACAATCACCTAAAGTTTTGGGTGAAATGACCACTAATAATCCGAAAAGCTGGCAACTCACCCACTAGGTGAGTTTACACTAGGTGAGTTACCACCTAAGGCCGGGTTTCCACTGACGCGGAGATGTGCGGATTTACCAGTCACAGCGTTCGAGAGAGCGAAAAACGTAGCCGCTCTGTCACTCTCTCCCTCACGGTGATTGGTCGATTCCTGCACATCTCCGCACAGTTCCGCGTCAATGGAAACGCAGCCTAAGCCTTGTTGGAAACTCTGATCCCCAAACTAAACTCAAAGGCTTGTTATGTGTTTTTGTTTGTCAATGTCCTAACTTACCCTTTCGTTACGATCCTCGAGGGTGTTTATTCGTTGCTTAATATTTATATCTTATAAAATACAAACAAAACATCAATTACCACTATCTCAGTAAACTCATGACATTTACGAGAATACTGTAAATTTTACTGCATTGTTACCTACTAAGTATACGGGTTTGTTGTGTTTTGCCTCTTTTGGAATTTTATGTTTAAGTCGTTGCCAAGTAAAGACGGTTTGGAGATAACATAATACTATTTAGATACCGAAGTTGCGGATTTAGCATCAGCCGATCGCCTATACAAAATGCCATGACTAGGTAGGACATAGTCACTAGGTACATTACACATAGGTAACATTCATTCTTCATTATCAACCGTACGACGCCCACTGCTGGGCATAGGCCTCCCCCCAAGTATCTCCACGACGATCGGTCTAGCGCTGCCCGCTTCCAGCGGCTTCCCGCGACCTTCACCAGATCGTCGGTCCAGTTTAATTGGAAATGTTATATTAATAACAATATTATAATATATTTTTAGGTCATAATAATTTAGAAGGAAAAAATCTACAGCCAATAAACAACACAATTTTACAATTAGGGGCAATAATACTTTAATAAGCATAGGTTGACTTAATCTCACGCCTGAAATCCCTAAAGGGTTGAGTAACAGAGCTACACGCCTGTATAGTACTAAGGGGTAGGCAGAAGTGTGTAGTACACCAGACACAAGCCCACCAGCTATGTTTTAGTCCCATGTAATAGGGGGCGAGCCTATAGCCATTACATAACATTCATACATAAACTGCCTATATACGTCCCACTGCTGGGCACAGGCCTCCCCTCAATCAACCGGAGGGGGTATGGAGCATACTCCACCACGCTGCTCCACTGCGGGTTGGTGGAGGTGTTTTTACGGCTAATAGCCGGGACCGACGGCTTAACGTGCCCTCCGAAGCACGGAATCATCTTACTTTTTCGGACAATCAGGTGATTCAAGCCTGAAAAGTCCTTACCAAACAAAGGACAGTCTCACAAAGTGATTTCGACAATGTCCCCATCGGGAATCGAACCCGGACCTCCAGATCGTGAGCCTAACGCTCTAACCACTAGACCACGGAGGCTGTTCTATAGCCATTAACCGGACATAAATCCTGGAAACCACTTGATATCAATTATCTGTGATCCAAACATGAATTCAAACTCAGAGTTGGGTAATGTTACAAGCCTTTTGAGTTTAATACAAATAATAGTAATATGCGTATTCTTCTTTCATGCGGGTTAAAGTCAATGACCGACCACACCAACCCTAGTGTCAGGGTTATTACAGAGCCACCAAAGGCATACTTACTTTAATAAGTCATGAGCAATATCACGTACCCACTTTAGAACCCTGTCGCACTATCATATTTGACATTTAATGAGACTAACAGTTTCATTTGTCAAAAAAGTTATTATGACATGGTTTCAAGGTGTATACATATTAGTGCACGTGACCGTGCTCAGTTCATCTTGCAATGGATGAACCTCTTACTACCCCAATTGGATTATAGTCGTGAACTTATGTTATGTTTATAGGACTAACGCCGTAAACGACAACACAATATGATAGTTTCCAACTAGTCAAAAAAGTTACTTTTTACTAAACGTCAAAACGCGTAATTACTATGGAATTTGTATGAAAAAGCAACCGGTGACGTCATAGAAAAACGTGATAAAATGTCTCACTTATTATTAATTATTTAGTAATCAGAATTTCATAATTTATCTTTGACCTAAGAAACTACCCAATTATGATACGCCACAATAATGACACATTCTGTAGATCTGGCTTATGACGTGATCTGATCAATGCAAATGGTTTATATAATAGCACCATGCTCTCTGGAATTGCTACAACGATTCTCCGAACAGTGACTCACGCGCACCACAGCTGACCCGTTTAGCTGAGGAACGTCTTTTTTGCTCCGTAACGTTAGTCACCGGCTTATCAATGAGTTTACTCTTACGTAATCGTCATCTGATCACGCTACGCGATTGGTCGCCGATAAAAAAAAAACTTCGGGCTGTCACGTGGTCAAAGGTATTGAAATAATTATTCTTCTTCTTCTATCGTGTGTGGGTGAGGTGGATTACCAACCCCATCAACCCTGGTGCCAGGGTTATTATTGAGCCGCCATAGGCCCCTGATATGACTCATGTAACGACTACGTACATGCATCAGTAAGTAATAACCGGGACCAACGGCTTAACGTGCCTTCCGAAGCACGGATCATCTCAAAACAAAAAAAGGAAAAAAAAATAGAATACATTAGAAAGAAAAGGAAAGATTAGAAGGAAAGATTAGATTTGGGATTATTAGGAAATAATTATTTTTTTATAACACTTATCTGGTGATGCTTAGGGAAAACTTACAAAGAGTCTTAACTTCTAAAAAATTCTGACTCAGACGGCATTCGAACCCGCAGATCTTGTCAAGCCTACAGATCTGTTCAATATCTAAAGTTGGTAGAAGGTCGAAGAACGGAAGTAGGAGAGGAATAAAGTAATACCAACTTAACAAACTAAATGAACATTAAGATAAATATTGGAAATAAACATTAGTGAAAGGAGAAAAACGTTATAAAGAATAAATTAACAGAGTCCAAATAAGATGGTGATTGTCATCTTCTATCTTCTTCTAAATATATAAAAGGAGAAACTGACTGACTGACATATCAACGCACAGCCTAAACGGCTAAACGTAGGCACTTGAAATTTGGAAAGGACGTAGCTTAGGTACTGTAGAGGTGCATTAAGAAAGGAATTCTCGAAATTCCCACGGGAACGGGAATTAGCGGGAAAAAACATTTGTATGAAAAAAACATTCTCATCTCTGAATTCTAGACGAAAGCTTATAGGTACTTCAGGGTTAGCCTCCTCTGATCGTATTTTCCTAAATTTATATTAAACCAAATTATCATAAACTAATAATCTAAAAATTAATAACAATTCATTATTTAACTGAGCTACTTATACAATAACCTCATTTAAAAATAATAAAATTAAGCAATTTTTAAACTTTTTCCCACACACACAAAGATCTCTCTTTTATAACACGCCACGCGGACGATGTCGCGGGCAAAAGCTAGTTATGTAATATGGTTCTTTTAAAAGCTAAGATCGATATCATGCTATTGTCCCAACTTAGTAATGTGTGGCATTGTTTGGAACTGAACACGACAGTCTTTTCTTACAGTCTCCTCGAGCTTTAAACAACTTCTTATCAAAGGTCAACGGTTAACCGTTTTCTTTTTACGAATGTGACAAAACAAATATTTTAGTTTATTGCCTACCTGCAATCATGTAATCCACAAACCTGATTATTTTTGCGTCTGTTATTATATGCCCGATTTATTAAAAGCTTATCTAAATTATGCCTGTAATAATAATGTTAAGCGTCACTATAAACATGTAAATGTGGTGTTTCGATGACGCCGGCCGGCGTGGCCATGACATCAGCGGCGTCAACGGCGTTTGCGCATGCTCGCGTCATTCGACGCGAATCTCGGACCGTTCTACCCACAGGGTTAATCATCGATGTCACAACAATCGCGTTATCATAATTGGATCTCACAATTGAGCAATCGTGTCATTGCTAATGCAATTGTCAATCACATCTTCAAATATTCAAATTATACCTGACACAGGTCAATAAGCATCAAGACTATCAAGTACCACTTCAGAGACAATAAACGCCTCTTAAACTTTATTGACAAGCCGTCAAAACCTTTTATGTTCACATCTGCTGATTGACACCTTGCCTGCGTCGGCGTTTCCAAATAGTCCGACATGAGCCTGTAGGCGGGCCCATCAATATGCGTCGCGCGCACCTCAGATCGACACACTTGCGCGTGCGCTGAGTACCCGATTCACTGTTGCCGGACTCTCTGGTGACTCACACATCGGTATTATATCATTTATATCACTATAGTTCCTTTGACCCTATTCAACGGGTTCAATAAGTGCAACCTATTGTCCTTGCGCTGAATTCAAAACATTTATTTATTCCCCGAACGGCAATAAAGCTAGTACTCTGATAATAAAATAAAGGTTACCCACATACATTGTGCTATCTCGAGTGATTGCTGTTAAGTCTAGCTGTGGTTATATGATTAGATTCAATTCTACCTTAACCACAGATTTTACCACCTGTGTTTTCAACACAGTATATCCTGAGCCAAGTAGAATAAAAGATTGCTTGTCAGGAAGGCCCAATAAACTACAAACCTCTTTCGACGTGGCTTGGGCCTTTGGTGCCTCAATTCAACAGTAACCCTGACACTAGGGTTGTGAAATCAGTGATCGATTTCATCAACCCACGCGAGAGAAGATATAATTTTCGAAATACTTTTTGGATTTTCGACGAATGCAAGTACCACAAGGACCAATTTTTGCCGGTAACCTTATCAAAAGCTTTACCCAATTCTAACCCTTTAGAAATCTACAATAGGCCTTCAACGGTCTAGTTGAGTCCTACTTACATCGTTCCTTTTGTCAGTGATTGATGATTCTATTTTAATTAGACTATTGTTGGACATTTTAATCTTTACAGGCTCCACAATAAAGGTGAGACCTTCTGGTCGAAATAATTAAGTCTTCTCGTGTTGATTGGCTGTAAAGATAAGCGTTCGCCTAACAGTTCTGAACGTATCACAGGGTCATCAAAATGCTCTGTTTTACTACCAACCGTAACAGCATTTCTAGTTTTTGCTACTTATAGGTACATATTATAAACTCACACCTGTAATCCCTGAAAAGGGTGAGCAAACCCACAAGTAATGAAAAAGCTATTGATGCGAAATTCTAAGATGAATATGATTATTCGTATGGTGACAGCCTTTCAACCCAAGGCCTTATAATATTTATTTTAGAATGGACACGACCTATAGTATGTTGGTTTTTACGACAGTCTCAGATCTGAATGCGGTCTATGAATTTGTAACTCTAAGTGTTTGCTTGTGCTGCAGAAGCGGGCCGTTCGAATCGTTGCTGGAGTACCTGTCAAAACTCATGCTAAACCACTATTTATCAAACTAAAGATTTTAACACTCTGTTCACAATATATCTTTAATATCGCAAAATACGTAAGGACCAACATTTCCCTCTTTTCTATGAAATGTGAAGTACACACTTACAACCTTAGAAGTAAAACCGAGTTAATGCGACCCTTGTGCAGGCTGGAAAAATCAACTAAAAGTATTCATGCTATTGGACCAAAGATCTACAATAAAATCCCTGCCGACATAAAAAATTGTGTAAACGATTTCAAATTTGAGAATAAACTAAGAGAATGGCTTGTTAAATGTGCCTTTTATAACATGGATGAGTTCTGTAATGGATAGATAATATGTTGACATCACTGATATAATTATGTATTATTAACTATGGGTACTTGATATTTATAAGTAGACATTTGACATGTAAAATTTAAAAGTTTTATGAATAAA
Source organism: Pectinophora gossypiella (assembly GCF_024362695.1). Taxonomy (NCBI): domain Eukaryota; kingdom Metazoa; phylum Arthropoda; class Insecta; order Lepidoptera; family Gelechiidae; genus Pectinophora; species Pectinophora gossypiella. The sequence continues at coordinate 14,616,400 of NC_065409.1, forward strand.
TGAGTATGAGTATGAGTATGAGTATAAGCATAGTAGAAATTATTTTACTATTTCAATTTCAACCGTATCAGCGAGTATATCTATGAGGTCGATTTTACTACTTATCCGAAGACGAAAATAAATACGTTTTAAATTTTCAAGCGTTATTATACTATCATTCCGAGCATGTAGAAGTATTGGAATCATTTGATTCAGAACCGTTTATTCCTATTATACCTTAGCGCACATTACATTACAGACAAACTTTTGTTCATCGTGTTTGTCTTTCTCATCTTCGTGTGGGTTGTTTAGGTCAATGATCGACCTTACCTGACTCTATTAAGCCTTGAAAAGCTCACATGGATCACATATTTAAGCGACAAGGCCGCCATTTGCCATTTATCTAATAATGTGTCTTTTGTAACTATTTCCTTTTATTTTGGTGCAATAAAGTTTATTTGAATTTGAAATGAATATTTAGGATACGTTGCTACTCTGCCTATTCTACTACGGATAAACTTATTCAATGCTTATCGGTATCGACTCACCATGATCATAAATCCTTTCAAATAGAATCCTCTCAGATGACATTCGCGCCTAACTGAGCACCCTCAGACCTGTCCACTGAAATTTTTGTACCATTTATCCGGCCAAGTAGTTAATTCCATCTGAGGCAAATAAGCCAATAAGATTATGAACAAGTTTACGAACGCTTTGGTCGGTCAAATTTATTACACGTTCAAATAAACCTAAATTTCGTTTCATGTGGTCAGCTTAATTGGCGAAGTAATTAAATTAATGAATTTAATTATACAGGGACTTTACATACAATGTGGTGTAATTTCGTTAATAGAATGTTTACTACATTTTCTATTATTATACCTGCTGTAAAGACACCTGCATCGTTACCAGGTTATAAATTAGTAGAAAGCTGTACAGTTGACGTAAACTACAAAGAATTTACATAAACAACGCAGTGAGCATCTCATAGTCAAGCTACCCGTGGTGACTCCGGAATATGTTGTGTATCCGCAATTTCAATAGAAACACGACAAAGGTTAAGATAACAATCATAACATATCCTCTTATTAGAAAATAGACAACCATTGGTAATATGGAGATATACGCACCCAAATATACTGAACGCGAAATATCATAGGATTATGTTAGGACAATCTATAGTGCTATTATCTGCACGTAATTATTTAACAGTGTTACAGTTTGTTATAATTACTAAAGTAAGGACTGGAACGAGTAGGGCCCAGGATTCCAAGATACAGGGTCTACTTAGTTTCGGTTCCTGTCTTCCACACACGGTCCCAAACTATGAAATTGATGTTTGTGGAAGAAGAAATAAATGTTTTTTATCTTTTTTATTTTCTCATCCGCCAAACAAGTAACCAAAGTTCTCCCTCGTTACAGATACCAGAGTTCACCCTCGATGGCAGCAGCAGCGTGAAGCACAACGGCAGCGCCAAAGACCTGGCCTCCGTCATGGAGAACCTCAAGAAGAGCAGCCTCCGCCACCAGAACCAGACCTTTAATACGCAGGTGACCAGCTCATCTTCGCAACAGGTGAGGGGTCAATAAACTCTTTAAGGGCGTAACATACTACCCTTACGACACGCTTCCTCGTAATCTACCTTCCTTACGATTCGATTACTCGACATACAACAATCCTGTCGATACAGCCAATGAACAAGAGAACCCCGTTTCTTAAAGTATTCCCTCTTTCTTTTTCTATGAGCCCAATCAGGACCGCTTCTCTCAAACATAATATTCTGAGACGTTGCCCTGAGTTGCTTTTGCCAATATTATGATATACCTATTTAATTTATATTGATATAAATTCTCAAATACAATGACAGATATTTTGTGGTACACCAGTTTTACAACTGGTTTATTTTAGAATATATTTAGCGCGTAAAGCTACTGTTATAATAATAAAATTATCAAAAGCAGACTCACTCATGCGAACATAACCAAATGAGGAAAATTCAAGTCGCTAGAAACTGGAATCCACACGTTGGAATTATAAATGACTTACGCCTGACGATTCAATACCTAACATTTTGAATGGGTCACGAGTCACGACTTGTTACTTATAGGTAAGGACCTTATGATTATGACTCACAACCAATTGTTTGGAGAAAAGACCCAATGGTAATATTGGCTGCATCTGGTGACTGGCATCCAAGAGACCTATTTTTGTTTTTCTGGTCACTAAACAATATTGTATCGGTGACCAACTTGCGCCAAAGCCAAAATTACTTGTCTGAAAACGCGGATGTGACTACGAGCCTTTCAATTCAAATACGAATAAAAAGAGATGTTGAAATAAAATGATTTTGGCAACAGCAACTGAATTGCATAAGCCTGATTGCCAGAACAGTGCAACTATAATTTTCAACAAGTATATTTTACTAATTTAACGATATTTGTCATTATGATTTACTGATTGTGAATTCTCAACAAATGCGCCTGGGTTTGCTGTAAATTTAGATAGTGGTGTATTTCTGAACGGGCGCGGTCGGTTCATAAAATGGCCGGTTTATTTTGAATCCGCCCAACGCAAGTTACGGGGAAAATAAATAAAATTTATACGCAAACGCGGACACCGCGAGTTTGTATGTACCTATTGTCGGCGCAGGCGGCGAGGTCATCGGGACGCATAATTATTTTGGAGGTAATACACGAAATTAGTTAGAGTTCGTCTTTGTCTCAGAATCAGCACAATCTCACAAACAGCTTTGGTTTGAAGAGACATCTTGGATTAATTATTATCAAAACGAACTCTCTTTGAACTTTATACAAATATCATTTCACCATTCAAATAGGCTGGCACTGACAGTATAATGTAGATGTAATAAACCTTATTAACAAAATAACCGATTCTATAAATAACCTTATTAACTAGCACGTCATTGATAATAAATTACATTTCGTAAAGGAAAATCTATGAACAATTTTATGTAGATCCACAACAAGTCCACCAGCAGATGACCAAATCATATCCAGCACCTACTATTTTAACATTAGTACATTTTCCTTGTTAAAATCCGAAAAAACTTATTTCGAATCGAAAGTGTAATAGCACCCCTGAACATCTGTTTGGTTCTGAAAAACTAAAATAAACAAAGTGTGAAGTTTGCGTGCGGCAAGCCGCCTCCCGCTGTCTGAGTCTGGCTGATTGCCAAGAACCATGCGACATGGCGTAACGTAGGACCCTGGAGTTCTTGTCATTCGCCCTTAGGGCCTCCTGCGTCCCATTAGGGACGAAAATATCATTTTAAATGTATACAAGCACCTTTGACTCTTATACCATTCCTTTGACACAGTTAAAAACAATCACATCTTAGCGTCTTAGAGAGAATACTACTTGCTCATCAGTATTTTATACATAATCTTTTCGATTCAATCTTCATAAAGTCTGACAATGCCAGCCAGACAGCATAACCTTCAAATTACTAATCAAACTAAATCAAACCTTTCTTAAAGTCGCTTAGGACACACACTTTGAATTTAAATGCAAGTTTAAATAAAATCCACGAGGACAAACTTGGTCAAAATTTGTCCTCAAAAAGTTCTTAGTAACGTACTGTCCAGATACTTTCGAGAATTCATTTGAGTGCCTTTTGTGATCTGATCGCCCACGCCAGAATCTCGACGAATCTGTACAGACGCGATGGCCGTTGGTCTGCTACCGCTGTTTCGAGGCAGGTTCAAGGCCCTTGCTGCATCCACCACCCACGCTTCATGAATCATTTGATTCGCTTCTCAATCAGTGTCTACTGCCAAAACTGATTCAAGTTTCTTTACTATGTAACGTATTTTGGCATAACGCTTAATTGAGTCACCCACTTGTCCTATTTAATTTTGTTTAATCTTTGAAAACAGGCGGTTTCCAAAATCCATGCAATCTAGTTTATAACGCAAAGTACTTATGTTATTTTTATTTGCCAAAGTCTATTCTTAGTATTTTCACGTCTATACCCCATGTGAACAAAGCTGTCGATATTTAAATCATGTCAGGCTAGCTAATTTTAAAAGAGCTCCGTTATTTTAGTAATTCTATTTCGTCGTAGCCCTGACTTTATTTACTTCGCCCGCTGGTGCGCCAACGCGTGACGCTCAGAAGCTTCCCTAACATTGGCACTGAACTCCACAGTTCTAGTCTAGATTACGAGTACGAATGACACGTGCTAGACCTTACGTCTACATTTTCTTAAATACCGAGTAGAATATCAATCGCTGTTTAATTTCCTGAAACGAGTAGAGTGTCACGAGGTCGTATTTGTTTACATACAAATGCATTATCAGTTGCGGTCAAATGCACATGAACTATCGCACAATGTTGCGTGTGGCTCTGCGTGATAGATAAGGAGTTTGACGTGTTTGTTGTTTACAGATGGTGTCGAGTACGACGTCAAGCACCGCAGCGTCGAGCCAGCGGATGCAGACGTCGTCGCAGCGGCTGCAGCACATGGCCGCCTCAGAAATGAAAGCCAGCTCCATGAAGTCAGACCTCACTGAACTCAAGAGCTCCATCTCTGAGATGAAGAATTTAAGCAACACTGCCGCACTGAACTTGAACTTCCAACAAAGGTACTTACCGCAGTATTACGCAACGCATCGCTTGACAACGAATATGTTGTCTATTTAACACGTAGGCATAAGTTTTACAATTAGGCAGAAGTTGGTCGACGCGAGCTCACCTGAGCGACCTTGGCCCTCGGCCAATTCCACGCTGTTTCCTCGCCGCGTGTGCAGTGCCGCACCGACAAACAATAGCAACGCTACATTCCCGGGAGCAGTGGAATAATTTACGATCCCATTTCATTTCTTTACGTGCATATTTTGCTAAGAAGCTTACTCCAGTGTTAGTGTGTTTCAGTGTGGTTTTTCTATATTTCCAGACTGAGAAATTCGATGGAAAACATAGTGGACCAAGATGATTTGGGGGAGCGTCATTTGCCCGACATTAGGGATCTGAGCGAGATGAGTGATATTGGGGATATGGGGGATATTAGCGAGTTGTCTGGAGATGGCCCGCTAGTGACTTTTCCCGAGTCAGATACCCCGCCGCCTGTGAGTGACAAGCCATTGCTGTCGGCGAGCGCTGGTTCCGTTGGCGCAAGCGCTGCTAACGAGCTAAAGTACAGCGCAGCTCGAATGACGTCAGCCAGCCAGACTCGCGTGGTTGGTGAAGGCTACAGTGCGACGAGGTCTGCAGCGAACAGCTCCAGAATGCGAAGCCTCAAACAAGGAGACCTGCACTACGCCGAACGGAGCGCCGCTGGAGCTTCACATCGGTTGCTTCAAGCAGAAGGCCTCACCGCGGAACAGAATGCCGCATATCTTCAAGTAAGTAACATTTGTAATTCAAATACCACATATTTATCATAAAGTGGCTGTACACAAACAATATAGATCAATATTAGCACATTTGCAAATCAAAACAAGCTTTCAATTTGACTATTTACAAATACAGTTTGATCGCAAGTACAAAGAAAAGAAAATGATTATCAAAAAAATTGCGCAAATAAAAGTGCAAGTGTATAAGTGTGAGTGCGTAGTAGTAGGTGAAGGCGACGTCGCGTCACTCGGAGCCAGTAAGGCGCGCCGAAGGACGTGACCTCGCGTGACCGCTCCGATCGATACCCTCGACTGCCGCGCCGCCGAATCGGCAGTTTCCAACGCTTTCTTGCCACGATAACGTGCTTCGGGATGCGCCCAAAGAACGCAACAGTAGCGTCATGATGTTCATGCGTTAATTGTTTACAATGGCGGCGCGCGTGGTCGCCTGGGCCGGCAGGATGCTCCGCAGAGGAGGATCTCCGGGGGCGGTGAGCTCATTTATCTCCGTTCGCTTATCGCACAACGCAACATGCTCCGCTCAGTCGCTGCCTGACCGTCGTGCGCGCGAGCACACGCGGAAGTCAATAATTGCGCGTGCGCGCACCACTAGTACACGAATAGTCGGTCGAAAATAGCGTCGGAATGTCGGCGGGAGGGGGGTCGGCCCCGTGGCCCGTCCACCGAGGCGTCCTGTCGCGCTTCCCTCCGCAAAATCCTTCGGTGAGAGTCCATTTTCTCGGAAAGTTCTAGCCGTCCTTGAGAACGTGACGTCAGTACACAAACTTTAAAATAATACTGAAAGCCCACGAGTTCCGCGCGATTGGCCTATATCCAATGGCTGCTAGGACGTTATAAGAGAGCCATGACGTGGTAATGTTTTCCGATATCAAATCAGTTCGGTCCGGGAAGAGCGGGTTGCAATATCATTAAGAAATCAGTGTCGGAAAATCCACCATGTCCTCGCGTAGACGGTTGAGACCTAAATTGCGTATCGCCATAGCTGTAATTATCGTACAATATTTACTTTATGAGTCATCGCGTGAAAAATAGTGTCGGTGGTTGCTAAGATTGATAACAAGTTCATCTTGATCGCGGGTCACTTTATAAAAGCAGTGTGTGTGACAAATCCGGCTTATTCACAGTGATTGTTTCTCACGTGTTGACAACCAATTAGCGCCATACATCTAATTGTTTCTAGTAGAGTGATTAACTGTGATTACTTAATGAATATACTACATTCATGTAATAAAAGTGATGTCTCTGGTGTTATAGGAGCAGAGATCACTGAAGGCTGGTGAAGTGACGGCGAAGGAGGCGAATAACATGTCTGCTTCGAGCTCAAGACTGCATACTGAGGAGTTCAGTGCTGAGAAGAAAGCAATGGCGACGGCACAGGCGCGACAGACTGTCACGTCCAGCGGCATGTTCAGTCACAAGGAACATTCCAGTGTGGCACACTCCAACATGACCATCTCCAATAAATCCATGTCCACAAAATCTTCCACGCTGCTCTCATCTCAGGTTAGACACAATTTATTTTGTTTTATTGAAAACACTTCGTGTATTATTTGCGTCGTATGGTATTAACTGCTGGATCGTAGAAATGGGGAGCGCTAAGGGAAATATTCCTTTACAATATGCCCTGACCTTCGCGTGCCTTATAACATAACTCCTCGCGATCACGATTTAATTCCAATTACTCAGTAGCCACTGTATCAAACAAGGTTACATAACATTCATACGCTAATAGGCACGTTCCACGAGTGTTTTACGTAGGTGTGACTTCCCCAAAACAACAGATTTTAATCTAAAATTCTGGCATTTCAGAGGAGTCAGCTGCTTAATGGCACCATCAAGCCAGGCGATGAAGATCTAACAAATTTGACATTCGAAGATTTAGATAGATTAAATACTAATTCAAATCAGAAAGACGTTGATATGGCAATACAGAAATATTCCACCCGAATGAACGCATTTATTAAGTCCATTAAAAACAATGAAATGGATATGAAGAATGCGTCAGTTCATTTCAACAAACTGAACGAAATGTTGAGAAGAGCATGGGCAGTGCCGACATACGGCCACGAGCTGGGCTATTCACTGTGCAACGCGTTACGGACATCTGGTGGGCTCGATATTTTAATGACTAACTGTTTAGAATCAAGCAATCCAGATCTGCAATTCTCCTCGGCGAAGCTTCTTGAACAGTGTTTAACGACAGAAAACAGAGCGCATGTCGTTGAAAACGGTCTCGAAAAAGTCGTAAATGTCGCATGCGTATGTACAAGACACGCAAACTCGGTGGACCATTCAAGAATAGGCACAGGAATATTGGAACATTTGTTCAAACACAGCGAGGGAACGTGCAGCGATGTTATTAAGCTAGGAGGTTTAGACGCTGTACTCTTTGAATGTAGAAAGAACGATGTTGAAACATTGCGACACTGCGCTACAGCGCTCGCCAACCTATCCTTGTATGGCGGAGCAGAAAATCAGGAAGCCATGATAAAGCGAAAAGTACCAATGTGGTTATTCCCACTCGCTTTTCACAATGACGACAATATCAAATATTACGCCTGCTTAGCTATTGCTGTTTTAGTAGCCAACAAGGAAATCGAAGCAGCTGTTTTGAAGTCAGGTACCTTGGATTTGGTAGAGCCGTTCGTCACTTCACACAACCCATCTGAGTTTGCTCGTTCTAATCTTGCACATGCTCATGGTCAAAGCAAAAACTGGTTACAAAAGCTTGTCCCAGTATTGAGTTCAAAAAGGGAGGAGGCGAGAAATCTGGCAGCTTTCCATTTCTGTATGGAAGCCGGTATTAAAAAGCAACAAGGAAACACGGAAATATTTAGGGAAATAGGAGCGATTGAATCGTTGAAGAAAGTGGCTAGTTGTCCCAACGCTGTGGCATCTAAATATGCAGCACAAGCCTTACGTCTTATTGGTGAGGAGGTACCGCATAAACTGTCACAGCAAGTGCCACTCTGGTCCATTGAGGACGTTCGAGAATGGGTGAAGCAGATAGGCTTCGCTGAATACGCAACAAACTTCTACGAGAGTCGAGTTGATGGAGACTTGTTGTTACAAATAACCGAGGCTAATCTAAAAGAGGATATTGGATTACAAAATGGAATCAAACGGAAAAGGTACTTATCCCATATAGATTACGTTATCTGTTTAATTTGTCTTTTAGAAATTGATAAGTAAATACTAATATCTTATCTGTAATTTCAGATTCACTCGAGAGTTGCAGCAACTGAAGAAAATGGCGGACTACACATCACGAGATACCGGTAGTCTGAACGATTTCCTATCTAGCATCGGGCCAGAGTACACTATCTACACATACTCCATGTTGAACGCTGGTGTCGACAAGGAATCTATCCGAGGTCTGAGCGACGAACAACTGGAGAACGAATGTCGTATTAGCAACAGTATTCACAGGCTACGGATCCTGAACGCTATCAGAGGTAGGAATGGCCATAAATCAGTTTGATAACTTCCTCAGGCCTATAAATGTTGGTTTTACGACGGCTGTAATATCATAAACGTATTTCCTGGTATCTATTACCGTGTCCAATTTAGCGTGTTGTAAATTACGTGCAGTATAAACATGAAAGATCAAAGAATGTGGCGTTTATATGGCGGTGTGTTTTCAGCGTACGAGAGTACCTTACCGGACAAAGGCGAAGAGAATATGGAGAAGAATTTGGACGTGTTCGTGAGCTACAGGAGATCGAACGGTTCGCAACTGGCTAGTCTGCTGAAGGTCCACCTCCAGTTGCGAGGGTTCACAGTGTTCATCGATGTGGAGAGGCTTGAGGCCGGCAAGTTTGACAACAATCTCCTGCAGAGCATACGACAGGCCAAACACTTTTTGCTGGTCCTAACACAAAATGCATTAGACAGATGCAAACACGATAACGAACAGAAAGACTGGGTTCATCGGGTAAGTTGAAGATTTGTAAATCATTTTAAGCAGAGAATAGATAAAGTCGATATTCCATGATTTTGAGTAACAATCGAAGGCCGATGTCTAGGTGTGCGTCAAGCTAGCGGCCTCAAAAAAAAAATGGGCACGAAAAAATAATTTGACCATACCAAAAAATAGTACTCTTATTGAAAAAAATAGTACCTGTTGTAAAAAAATTAGTACCATCACGGTTCCGGATTTATAGCCATGTTTTATTGCACTTGCTAGCTTGACGGTGAGCGAAATTTGGCGAGAGTTAACGACAAGGTCTTTCGCTTTGATTTAAACGCCAAAAAATAGTACCGAAATAGTACTCACCCCCTGCAAAATACCGAAAGTAGTACTTCAACGGTCCCAAAGTTATAAAGGCAGTTCTTTGATCCCGCTAGCTTGACGTTTTGAAAATACCTATTATCTGGGGAACGCTTGCATACTTCAGTATGTAACTAATGTCAATAAACTCGTATGAAATAGTACTCCCTACCATCATAATTTTGATCCGATTCTCTTTGTAGAAATGTTAAAAAATCATCATAACCTATGCCATACATTTGTTGTTGATACAGTCACGTAGACAATTACATAACCTCACAATTTATTCGTAAGTATTGCCATTTTGGAGGTCTACCCTACCATTTCTTTGCACTTCAGAGTGCTGCTATTACAAAAAATTCCTATTGCATACACCCATATGCACTAATTTTAATAGAAAATGGCTGCATGGGTCTAGTTTTTATCGAAAACAATCTGTGATTTTAATACATCATAATACATTTTTAATCTGCTGTTTTATTTTATAATTTATACCTTCATGTTGAATTTGTTACGGATCTAAGTGTTTGTTAATAAACAATTTGCAGTATTTGTAGAATAACTCAAAGAGTTTCAACAATGATATTACTTTCTTCTGACAACCCACACACTTCACCAATTTTTACCCAAAAATGGGGAAAAATACTAAAATCTGACAACATTCTTGACCATGTGTAATAATTTTGTTCGCGACTGTACTTGTCTTGATAAATGTATGACATAGGTTATAATGACTTTTTGACATATTTCTACAAAGAGAATCAGGTCCAAATTATGATGGTAGGGAGTACTATTTCATACGAGTTTATTGACATTAGTTACAAACTGAAGTATGCAAGCATTCCCCAGATAATAGGTATTTTCAAAACGTCAAGCTAGCGGGATCAAAGAACTACCTTTATAACTTTGGAACCGTTGAAGTACTACTTTCGGTATTTTGCAGGGGGTGAGTACTATTTCGGTACTATTTTTTGGCGTTTAAATCAAAGCGAAAGACCTTGTCGTTAACTCTCGCCAAATTTCGCTCACCGTCAAGCTAGCAAGTGCAATAAAACATGGCTATAAATCCGGAACCGTGATGGTACTAATTTTTTTACAACAGGTACTATTTTTTTCAATAAGAGTACTATTTTTTGGTATGGTCAAATTATTTTTTCGTGCCCATTTTTTTTTTTGAGGCCGCTAGCTTGACGCACACATGTCTAGCAGTGAGAATGCCAATGAAAAATTTTATATATTTTATATCATTCCACCTCTGTTTCCACAATTTTTTTACGCCTTTCCAAGTCCTTGAACTTTTAAACTATTCCTGTTATTTACGACATAGGCGGTACTAATTTTCTCCCACCCATTTTTAACTCTCTTAACCTCCTCAGACTGAGATTTCCAGACACAATAGTTAAACAATGGGGTTTGGATTTTAGAAGGATATTCAGTCTTACGACTTTTAACTTTTTTGACTAAATGACTACTCTATTTACAGGAGATAGTGGCAGCGTTGCAATCACAGTGCAATATAGTGCCAATTATCGACAACTTCGACTGGCCCGAGGCAGAGGAGTTGCCAGAAGACATGCGCGCCGTGTGCCACTTCAACGGCGTGCGGTGGATCCACGACTACCAGGACGCGTGCGTGGAGAAGTTAGAAAGGTAAATAGACAAAAAATTAAAAAGCCCCTGACCAAAAAGAAGTACTCAATTATTATGAGAAAAGGTTTAAAATGCTAAACCCTGTAAAAACCAAAAAATTACTTATCCCACATATGCTTGCAAGCAAACTGAGCGTGTAACATTTCTATCACACTTAACAAACGACCTGATGACCTTGAAGACCTGAACCGATTTCCACCAAACATAGCTAAGAACACTCTCGACTTATATACCTTTCAAACAAAAACAAACCGCATTAAAATCGGATCATCCGTTTGGGAGCTACGATGCCACAGACAAACACGTACACATTTACACAGACACGTCAAACTTTTAACACCCCGTCGTTTTTGCGTCGGGGGTTAAAAAATGACTAGTTAAAGACTGCTATCTCAGTTGTTAGAGTATTTGCCGGGTCAAAGATTTATTAGAAATTCATATGTCAGGAGTTTGAGGACATATTTAGACTTTTAATCATTGCAACCAGTGGGTCAGGTAGTTAAGCTAATCGTCTCGTAAGTCTCAAAAGTAGCGACTGAAAAACTAATCTTGAAACATGATTGTGATTTATTTCCAGTTTCCTTCGCGGCAAATCGAACCTGGCACGCAACGAGGGTCCGTTGAGAGGCCGTGGCGACATCCAGACGCCTGGTACAGCTACAATTGGGAGAGGACCACCCAACTACCAGCGCATGACCTCCTGCGAGAGCAGAGGCAGCGATAAAGCGGATTGACTAGAGCTTTTACACACCCTGCCGCCTGTTAGGTATGTAATTATAAAAGCTTTTTACTCCCCTTACAGTTAAACGCAAGGCCGGTCATAGGATGGGTGACCACAAAAAAGTTTTCATCTCGAGCTCCTCCGTGCTTCGGAAGGCACGTTAAGCCGCTGGTCCCGGCTGCATTAGCAGTCGTTAATAACCATCAATCCGCACTGGGCCCGCGTGATGGTTTAAGGCCCGATCTCCCTATCCATCCATAGGGAAGGCCCGTGCCCTACCAGTGGGGACATTAATGGGCTGATGATGATTTCCCTTACAGTATTATTACAAATATTTTTACTTTACTTGCTAGTTTCGATAGTAGTTCTTAACTTGGGTCCGTGTTAGTAACTACATTGACTTAAAAGATGCGTTGCTGTTGCAGTTTCTTGTCATTTCTTCTCAGCCATAACACCTTGCGACATGACGTAGATTCAAAAATGTTAAATTGACCTTCAACAAGTTTATCTATGATATATTACGTTGAATAAATGATTCTGATCTCTGATAACATAAGTATGTTTGAAGCGACGATCCGAAAAGTATTTAAGTATCATTCATAACAGTGAGGAACTAAGGAGGTACGATTTAATAACGAATAATATTTCTTGCCACAGACCGCGAAGAAGCCGCCGATCCGTAGACAGAGCTTCGCCAGCCACCTCACAGAGCTTCGACCAGTTGCCTAGTAGTAGTAGCACGTCCCACAACGCGTCACCAGAGAAATCCCTATACAGCCTGCCTGAACGACTGGCCGAGAGTAGCGACAACTTAGACGCTAGCGAAGTGGAAAGGACGAGGAGGTGTCGCAGTTGCGAGGGCATCCTAGAAGCGGACGAACAAACGCAAAAGCAAAACGCCCTCCCCACTCCCCTCGACGCCGCCACACAAACTAAAAGGAAGAAAAACTTCATGGACAGATGTGTGAACAAAGTGAGACTGTGCTGATAATTGGTGCAAACGTTACAATGTGCTTGCAGAGTGTGTAGTTGACTGCCTATTGGACTTAATCGCATATAAATGTGAATATTATTTTAAAGTACAAAAGTATGCACAATCGTGTAAATATTTTGCGTATTTAATTTTTTATTTGTCCCGATACGCACATACATTGGTTGTTCTAAACGCTGTAATCTCAATGGGTGTATGGAAGACCAGAGATGAGGGCGGCACCCCGCCGTGTTGTCGGAACACCGCACGAGGTGCCGCCGACGTGGACGCCAATTTGCTATTCGTTGTAGTATGGCAAATTGCTTTACAGTACCCTGACATAGCAATGAATAATTTAATATCTCTCTATCTCTTCACTCTCTATAGAATTTACAAATGAATTTATGGATGTATTTTATTTCTTTTTAGTATCTTGCCAATGAAGTATTTGTAAATTACAAAAGTCGTATGAAATTATAATTTGCAATGTGATAGCTTAGATCTTCTTAGAAATTATGGAATTGTTATATTTTAAATTTCGCTCGAAAATATTGATTATGTTGCTATAGTATAGTACCTAATTTATTATTTGTACAAGTTATTCTGGAATTGTCTAGTGCCTACGCCTATTATTATGGAATTGTACAAAATTGTATCTTAGAATTGTAACGTAGTCATTCAATATGAGTTAACCATAATGATAAATACCTAATTTACCGAAATTATATATTTGTGTAATATCTTTAACCATGAAATAAATGGTATTATTAAAAATAATGTGTACATTATTTATATATGTTGCTTTTCCTTCTCATAGAATCTTGCAGTTACTTGCAGAAAACCTATTTACACAAAGAAATGAGTACAATTGTCTAGTGTGATAATTTATCCATTATAATAAAACCATTGAAATAACTTACCAATATTTGCAGCCAGCACTTCTCTCAATTAACCTGTTTTAGAGTAAAATTAAACAAATAAAAATCTTATTCATCAACGATTTACCATTTAATAATTTTAAAATGCAGCACCATAATTAATTACATCAGAAAATAAATGGTTTTTACATAAAAGCTGTAACAACAATATTTTATCTAAAAGTTAACGATAGGGTAGCTTCCAACTAGTCAAATCAGTTACTTTTTACTACACATCAACAAAATTGTTATGGAATTTGTAATGAAAAAGTACACTGACAGAAAAATGCGATAAAATGTCGCACTTACCTATAGGTAATTTCATTTTTCTAGATTTAAATTCAAAAACAAGTTAGATAAAAAGAAAACATATTTTGCCAGTTTTAGATCTGTCTTTATTTAGTAATCAGAATTTCATCATTTAATCTTTGACCTAGGAAACTACCCAATTGATGGCTAGTGCAAGTTGTGTCTTATAAAAAATTCATAGAATCACCTCCCGAATCAGAATCCATTCCATAAATAAATACACACATGCAATAATTACTAATAAAACACTTCAGAAAATTAGCTTAAACCCAAGGCCTGATTTTTCAATAGTCTCATTAAAACACAGTGCATAGGTATATTCTCTTTGAGACAGATAGTGTCCATCTGAAAAATAAAGTTTTCCAATCTTTTACTATTCCTTTAGCAAATAATTTATCAGTTTATTGAAAAATCATAGGGCCCAGAATCCACTTGAAATAACCAAAACAATTTAATAATTGACATGTAACATACACAACACAGCTCATCACATCTCTACATTTGTGGAGCTTGGACCTTATATGTATAACTAACTATACATAAAGTAAAACCACCAACAACACACATAGTGTAGTGTATTGTAGTAGTAACTACTATAATATACTACATTATACTACAATTATATACAATATTATAAATTCAATACCTAGATTATTTTAAAAATCAACAGACTAACTACATTTATTCCTTTTACAAGATAATTATCTACAAACCATACAAAACTATCAATATATCCCTCATCCAAAATTATGTCTCTATTACCGAGTATTTCCTGTACAAAAAATATCACAAATTAACCTGAATTGAGAATGAGCATTCGTCACATCCAATAACAACTTTTTGAGTCTTGTAATCATTCGCTTCCAATATATACGTTCCTCCGCATCTACAGTTATATGTGTACACACTTTCTTCAGCATTGAATTCCATTTCCGAGAGAGATATAGTGTCATAAAGAAGGAAATCACTATGTTCCTGGCAACATAACTGAGCATCATACAGCTTTCTACTTACTGGATCCCTGAGCACAGACCAGGCTTTTTGTATGAGATGAAATGAGTCACACTCGTTCTGCATTTTATCTGGATGCGTTGTCAAGATGAGGTGTTGGTAACTCTTTTTTAATTCTTCAGTAGAGGCAGATTTGTCGCACTGAAGGACTTCGTAATAGTTTGTATTAGTGTCTGTTACCATTTTAAGAGATTTAACTTACGTACAACATCAAATACTAAATCTATCTTCTTATTAGTTTATTTATTCATACTAGAAATTATTTTTATTTATTAACGTAGGTAGCTTTGCGCACACAACACAACACTTTTTTTTTTTTTTGTTTTGGTTTTCCCCGAAGGGTAAGGCAAAGGGAACTATGCCCATACAGCCATGTCTTACGTATTTTTTTTTTCTTAACAACACAACACACGAGACGAGATTTGAAATTTGACATTAGTTTTTATTAGGCTTTTGGTTATTTTTTGGCCTGGCTATACACTTTTTGGCCAATGATTGATCAATCAATGACAAAGTACGTAACATAAATCATAAAGTTACAAATTAGTTTAATAATAAATTAATCTAATCTTAAAATTAATTGAATCTAATATTTGAGAATTAAATTAATCAAAATAAAATAATAAGTTATAAAAGTTTTAAAATCAAAACCAACACCGAACTTTACAACAATAGTTGATGGCAGGGCTGCCAGATGTACGATTTAAATCGTACTCGTACGATTTTTTGGCATTTCTACTCATGTACGATCGCAAGACTACGATCGTACGGAAAGTGTACGATTTTTCGGTACCTGGCAACATTTCGTAATGAAACAAATGTGTTCCTCCGGCAGCTTCGATTTTTTTCAACGCTGCAGGCATTTTTTAATCACAAGTGCAGAAAAAATCTAAAAAATATATGATTTAGATGACCCCATTATATCGAAACTGGTCTTGAACCTACCAATGCTGTTTCCAGTAATTACATGAAAAAAGTACCGACGTTGCTGCCACTCATGATACTGGTTCCAAGAATAATAAAACCCGAGGACATGCAAGTGATGCAGGCGATAGATAACGAATAGCGCAGTTTGCCGAATAAAAATATGACCTCAGAAAATTAGTATAAGTCTAATAAATAGTTTTATTGCATTATAACTTTTAAGTTGTACTATCTTTTCATTTCAAAATTTCCTTGGAATACGATTTTTTTGTAGTTGACGTACGATCATGCCTTTTTTTCATCTGGCAGCCCTGGTTGATGGTGAGTGCAACACTATTTGTCAAAAAAAAGTGCGGGTTGTGGGAGAGCGAGTTATATTTTTAGGTTAGAGATGATTTTGTAATAAATTCAGTGGATTTTCAAACAAAATGAAATTTATTTTTAATATGGAAAGAGTACTATTAACAGTGACTGGTGTTTTGTGCACAATATTAGTTCTGAAGCTCTTTTATTCATTGCGGTAAGTATTGATGAGGTTATAAGACACCGCTTTCCCGCCTGCAGAAATCTTGAATTGTTGGCATTATAATGGTGTTTCAGGACTATTTTGCTGTGGCGTGTGAACTGCTGGTTTTGCAACAACAATTTTTGGGTCAAATTGCCTGAACGCAATAGTTGGACATGTCCAAAATGCGACCAGTATAATGGTTTCACTAAGGTAAGCTTTTATCCCTTAAGAACTCGTGGTATTTTTTTGTTACACTATTTTATTCAGCATTATAATACATAATTTTGGCAGGTCATATATTTAGTGAGATGGAAGAATTGTGGTACTTTCACACATTCATATGAATCTCTGCTGATTAGCGCTAATTAATGATAAAACATTGTTGATCAAAACGTGATTAAATTGATACTGTGCATTGTAGCGATGGGCGTTATTAACCATAACTGGTTATATATGCAGTTACGAGCTCGAACAGTGATCACTCGTTTTCCACTACAACAAAAACTAGTGATATTCATAACGCCATTTAAACGATCGAAATAGGCATCAGTCTTCAATAACTCTTTTAATCACAACGCCATAAAGTTAAATCGAATTCACTCTTATGTTTAAGGCATAGCGTCGATGTTTGGCTACTTTCACTACTCACGCAAAATCACTGGTTTTACAATATTCGTAATGACTACGTGTGCGTGAAGAAGAATTAAGTTATACTGCTACCTAACCAAACGATTTTACGTTACAATTATCACGTTTGCTTCAGAACGTTGTGAAAATAACTAGTTATAAAAATCACTAGTTAAGAAACTAGTTATTGGAAATCACATAACGCTTACGTTACGTTATCTCAAAAACCGATAACGACCCATCGCTAGTGCATTGAACTAAACAAGTGATAGAAGCAAATAACTAGGAACTCTATTTCAGTTTTTCTTGAATTTTGCTCAGTTGGTTATCTGCCAAATAGCCATGGAAAATAGACCTGGCACGTAAAAGCTTATGGAAATGATGAATAAGTATCTACTATAAGTAATGTTTCTATCATAAACATATTAAAGAGTAATTTGGGTTGGAGTGTACCTAAGGGGGCACTATGAGTTGGGACTTAGAAAAATTTTGATCGATTTTGTATGAAGCAGGGACATAGCCGAATTTTCGAGTGAAATTACTATGGAGCAGAGACTTAGAAAAATTTTGATCGATTTTGTATGAACCATCGACTTAGCCGAATTTTCGGATGAAATTACTATGGAAGCTGGACTTGTAAAAATTTTCAAAAGTTGATTCTACGTAGTGTCGCAAAAAGGGTCCGACACTTAGAATAATTTTTGTCGTTTTTGTATGAGCAATTTTTTGTTATTTTTGCGTTACGACGCACCGTTTTCGAGATATTTTAAAAAATGCGTTTTATGTAATTTTAAAATATATCTTTAATTTTTTCTATGGAGCTCCGCGAAACACGTCCATGCTCGGTGTCCGCCACGCGTAATTTTTTTTTACAGGTATCCTTTTGTCACGGGTGCGAGCGAAGCGAGCACGGAAATTCGCGGCACCCCGACACTGTAGATATAGGTTACGAAGGCTGTATGGCAGGGGGCGAGCAAAGCGAGCCCCCTGCCATATAGCCGAGTGGGTTAGGTTACTTGTGACCATCGAGGCCCGAAGGGCCGAGAGGCGGCAGTGAAGACCTTTAAAGGTCACCGACTTTGAAGGTTTACTACACAAAGTTGATATAATGCTAATATTTTTGATTTTGGATAAGTGACCTTGACCTTTAAGGTCAATGACCTTGACCTTTGATGTGTCTGACCTACACTATATTTGTGAATAATAAGGGAATAAGGTCATGACCTTGACTTTAAGGTCAGTGACCTCCCAAGGTCATCTAAGGTCACCCGTGGTTTCCCCCCACCCTAATACTCCCACATCCCCCCGGATCCCGAATGTTACTTTTGGCGATTTTTGTTAAAAAATTTCTAAGTCCTAATTTTTCTAAGTCCCAACTCATAGTGCCCCCTTAGGTACACTCCGACCGTAATTTGCTTTAATGGACTCCGTGGTCTGGTGGTTGAGTATTCTGCTCACGATCCGGAGGTCCCGGGTTCGAGTCCCGGTGAGGACAAATCCCTAGTTTGGTTAGGACATTGCAGGCTGATCACCTGATTGTCCAGAAGATAATCCGTGCTTCAGAAAGCACATTAAGCCGTTGATCCCAGTTACTACTTACTGATGTAAGTAACTAGTTGTTACTTGGGTCACATCAGGGGCCTTTGGTGGCTCAATAATCTCTGGCTCACCTCACAACCCAGATGATAGAAGAGATATATATGTATACAGACAATAGACGTAATTTACTTTCATTTATTTGATTATTCCATCTGCACTTGACTTTGTCTTTATTACTCCACTCTAGGACACTACTGCTGGCTAAAACCTCACTTTTTCTTCTTTTTCTTTAATAACTACTTTTATTCCAGGATGGAGACTATAACAAGCCCTTGTTCGCAGTAAATGAACAGAATCATAAAACACCTAAGGTGTTTCACAGTAGTCCTCCGAGGAACGGCCTGTGCAAAATGTGCAACATCAACCAGCAACTGAAGGTTGCGCAGCTTGCCAACTTTGTTCCTATGAATGACAGGAATTTTGACGAAGAAATTGATTCATATAGGTGAGGTTTCGGTAAACCCAAAGATAAATGAATAAGGTTGATCTTTGGTTTTCATTAGTAACTCTTGATTTGACTTGAGTATTAACTACTCAATTTTAAGTGTTATTCTAGCCTATTGTCCCACTTCTGGGTCGTTACCCAGGTCCTTCCACCCTTCATAGAGACCTCTCAACCACTTTTTTTTTAATATTTAAGTGGCTTAAATATATCAGTAACTATAAACTTGCATTACCAAATTAGCTTCAAACCCATTAGCAAATTGAATGACTTGTTTTGTAGGTGGTTATTGCAATTATATTAATCAGTCAACAAAACCATAAACTTGGGACATGTAGAAACAAATAAAATAAGCATAATATGCGGCCTATTATATATTTTTTGTGTTTAAATTAAATATTTTCTGTTTTCTTTTACAGAATGCAGTTAGAAAAGGCTTACAGATTATGTAGCCCCTGCAAGAAAGTGCTGCAAACGAAGCTGCACAAAGAAAAAGAAGTGCTTTTAGGCACTAAGTTATTAGAAACCAGATCTCCAGATAAAAAAGGCTATAAAATTGAGATGCAAAATAGAAGATTACAGGGCTTTATAAACAATACCTCGATGTATTTGGCCGGATTACTTCTTATACTGGTCTCTGTAGAATGCTACTCAAATATAAGAAAAGACAAAAGTTTAAGTAGCACAGTAACAAATATCAAGGATGTAGTATATGGCTTGCTGGTTAGGATATTATCTATTATTAAGATGAAAATGCTAATGACATTCCCAGTACTAGAAAATTACCTCGTAGATGTACATAATATTATACATTTAGACAAGTGGCCTAAACGCTTAACTTTTACATATGACAAAGTGAAAGGATATAACATTTTGACTCAAGAAGCATTAGGTGGCTTTGTTTGTTTGATACAAATCATTGGCCATGTCTGGAGTGTAAATAAATTGAAGTTCACCGTAGCCACAGATCTTCTGTGGTCTATATTTGTGATCACCTCTATCGCCCACCACTCTGTGGCTGTAGACCCGACAATCATGAGCTTAGTAAAGGTATGTATAAATTAAACTAACGTTTTTAAACTATGACTATGATAGTGGTACAATTTAAAAAATTCTCACAAAAAATTAAAGATCTTTTTAGCACAAAATGAAATGAAACTATATTTAATCTCTATCTCTAAGAGCTACGCTCTTGTCGGTGGAGTAATCGCCTTCGCGTTTCTATATTTAATCTATTGCGTCCAAAATCCAGCTATCAAAAGCTATTAAAAAAGCTAAAACCAAAAGTATAGACGAATGAAACTATACTTAAATAATAGATGATTTAGATTGACTTTTAATGCCTTTATTACATTCAGGTTATAATTTTTTGTTTCAGTTATTTAGTATGCTGGCAGTATTATTTGTGTATAGAAGAATGAAGCCCAAATCAATACGGAGACAAAATGCTACAAAAGTTACACCAGCACCAAAAAATATGAAGAACCTCACAAACTGTACGATGATTGACGAAGATGATTCCATGGAGACTGATGATGATGTGTCTTTAAGTCAATTTGGTCTGCACAACTTCACGGAATCGTCAAACGAAACCATTGGTCCACTCAACAACAGTCTAATCGGCGGGCGGTCCTTCACACCACGAAGCAATGACAGCATTTGGACCAAACCAAAGCTAAATTCCACCTTCTGTGTTAACCCTGTTCTCAAGAGTCCCAGTTCCGTTTCCGATACAGTATTTGCTAAGCCCAGTTATCAGAAAATGTCCAAAGACAATTCTTTTAAAAAGTACCAAAATCTGACAAAGGATGACTCGGATTCTGATTTGGATGAGAGCATCAGTTCTTTGTGCATAGGTAGTCCGAAGAAGTCGAAACAGAACGGTTCGATATTTTCGCTTCGAAAGTTTACTGCGACTCCAAACTTCGTAGCTCCGACGCCGCTAGCTCGTTCGAGGCCTCTCATATCGCCGAGTAAGTTAGGGCACAGCACGTCGTGGGTGGCTGGGGGATACTGGGGCACGGAAGGGGAGCGTCAGATATTCAACATCAACGGGAGTAGGTCTTCCAGTCAGAGCTCGGGGTTTGAGTCCCAGGCGTCGAGTATGAACCAGCGTCCTGTGTTCTCTCAGCCGCCATCTCGCGAAGAGTCAGTCTGCGGCGAGCCCGACCGCAATACGCTGATGGATCGCTTCTCAAACTGCAGCATGAGTAACTTCGGGAGTTACCAGCCCCAAACACCCTCCCACTTCTCTCGCGTGAGTTCGCCGGTGTTCCCTCAAATGCAGTACAATAGTCACGTTCATATACCTCAGCCGCGTTTTGCTCAACAAAATGTTCCAAATGTGTTCGTTCAGCAACAGTTTGGGTCAAGTCAGAGCATGTTTAAGACTCCCGGCGGGTCCGGTCTCATCAAATTGCCTCAAGTTAACCCGTTCGCGCCTCGCTAGCTCACTCAACTAGTCAGTCTCGAACTATCGACTCATACGTATTTTTCTTTCATTCTTCGATTTAACTTTCACGAACTGCCATTATGTTAAGGTATCTTGTTAAGTTATCATGTAGATGTAAGTGGTTATTAGTTGTATGTTTGCGACTAAACATAGTGTAAGATTGCTGATCTCGTGTTTCGTGCCAGGTGAAGGCTACATGAAAACATTAAGAATTATTGTTGTAAATTTTATACGGACGTCACTGTCCTCTTCTCGAACAAAATGTGATATTGTTAAGACTAGTGTTTTTTGCAAAAGCGATGTGAAATGATTCTTGATGTTATCATTTTGATTTAGGTTTTGTCATCTTAAATCTGAAAGATTTTGTGAAGCTCCTGCAATAAAAAAATAGTAAAAGTAATGTCTTTTTTTTTCTTTTTCTTACGGAAGAAATATACATTACAAAAGCATGTAAAGACCAATTATAAAAGCTACCAAAAATCGAAAAAAATAATTGAAATGTCGTGTCGTCACGCCCTCACGATCTGAAGGTTCAGGGTTCGAATCCCGGTGGGGTTATATCTCAAAAAACTTTGTGATCCCTAGTTTGGTTAGGACATTGCAGGCTGATCACCGGATTGTCCGAAAGTAAGATGATCTGTGCTTCGAAAGGCTCCTTGAGTAGTCGGTGCCGGCAGCTATGTAGGCTCAATAGTAACCGTATCACCAGGTTGATGAAACCGGTCATTGAACCCTCACAATAGAATTGCAAAATAAAAATTAAAACAGCCATAGTAACTTGTGAGAGGCAGACACAAATTGACCTTGAAACCTAAACAAAAAAAAGCACTAAGTTTTTTTATACAACTACTTACGAATTTCTAGCCCTCCGTTCAGTAGCTTGCAAATACTGGCCCATCATGGGTGGAACGTAGGTGTCTTCATACAACGTGGACGCGTAGTCTGAGACGTCTGTGCACGCCCATTCGTATTGCTTGTAGGACCTCAGACCCCATACGGTTTTGTTACCCTGGTGGTCAAACAAGTGCACATATACCCTATTAAACTAGAAGGGTCATATCTCCCGTCTCTTTCGTACCTACTAAGTTGTATATCGGTTCCTGCAGACGCCATCTAATTTTATTTTAAGTTATACCTGTCATTTTCTCATCCGTTGAAAAAGAAAGGGACGGGTAATCAACAGGCATAAAATTTATGGAATACGCGTCAATTTTAAGCAAAAATCTAAAACAACCGGCTAAAAATTTTACATCGGCCAATAAACCGACAGAATTAAGTAGACAGCACGTCAAACGGATTGCATACCAGCGAGATGCCTTAAATGAAATGAAATGAAATTTATTGTCATAAATGTGGTGCTTATATTTTATTCGCCCGGGTTATTCATTCGTTTTAAAATTAACTTGTTGACAATCATCCGTCCCTTTCCTTTTCGGAGGATAAGAAAATGACGGGTTTAACTTAAAATAAAATTAGGAGGTGTCTGCAGGAATCGGGGCCAATATTTAGTGTAAAAGAAACATAGATATCTCTGTCCTGCCTGCTGTGATTCTATTGACAAATATCAAAAACTATTTTTATAGTTTTAAAATAGATATAAAATCATAGTCAAACGTGAAAACAGAATCGAAATTCTTTGAAAAATGAAATAGTTTTACAAATTCAAAAATATCTTTATTCAGTAGGTAACATAGTTAACTTTGAATCGTCAATTTTTACATAACGAACGTCTCATCCGCCTAAAACTACTGCAGCTTCTCACAACCTGTATAGCCGGTATACAGTATACAGTCCAACCTGTATACAGTCATCCGAAATCAGGGAGTCACAAAGAAATGGCAAAAGCAACGTGTAACGTCACATGTTATTAATAATATTGTTGCTTGATATTTGGATCACATTTTGTATAGAATTATGTTGCTTCTCTTTATTTTGATTAGAATAATATGGGATAAATATGGGTGGAAATGTGTTATGCGTGGGTGCCTGGGTCGGTTACCCATGAATTTAGAAGGTTAAACGAAGGAAAAATCTTTACAGCGCACTCTATATTATTTTTGAGGAACATAGTACTGGAATTCCCGTCATTGGGATATATCCGTGAGTATATCCAATACACAATCGAAAGTACGAAACATTTATAAACCTCCTGTGTTAACTAGTCAACTAAAGATCTTCAGTAGAAAACTTACGAAACACTTCATCAAATCCGGTTGCGGGTAGAACTGATGCTCGGCTTTCTTGTAGTATCTCATCATGGGTCCACACAGCGGCTTCGGAAGATGGTTGTACACGAGGTCGTTCGTTGTCGCGTAGTTACCACAGGCTGTGTGGCTGTCGTGACGAACTACTGATGGGATGTTACCCTGTAACATAGAATAAAGAGTAAATACTACATAAAGTATACAGCCTATATACGTCCCACTGCTGGGCACAGGCCTCCCCTCAATCAACCGGAGGGGATATGGAGCATACTCCACCACGCTGCTCCACTGCGGGTTGGTGAAGGTGTTTTTACGGCTAATAGCCGGGACCAACAGCTTAACGTGCCCTCCGAAGCACGGAATCATCTTACTTTTTCCGACAATCAGGTGATTCAAGCCTGAAAAGTCCTTACCAAACAAAGGACAGTCTCACAAAGTGATTTCGACCATGTCCCCATCGGGAATCGAACCCGGACCTCCAGATCGTGAGCCTGACGCTCTTACCACTAGACCACGGAGGCTGTTAAATACTACATACAGAATGGCAACTCTCCGCCTCTGCAATAATAAGGGTCTTTCGAATCGATGTTCCCCAAACACACGATAGATGGTGTTGTATACTTTTAACGTGACAATTACCTATTTTCTATAAAACTAATTGTTGCTCGATATTTGGATCACATTATGCATAGAATGATGTTGCTACCTATATTGCTTCTCTTTATTTTGATCAGAATAATAATGGGTGGAAGTTATAATTGTACCTTGGTGTACTTACTTAATAAAAAGGGTCATCATTTATACAATACAATATAAAAACGCTTTCTTACACGTATAAACACAACACTAAAAACAATTACATGTGTGACAAGAGAAGCACAATCGGCGGCCTTATTGCTAAATATCAATTTCTTCCAGGCTTCCTTAGGGTTATTTATAAAGCTGAAAAGTATTTCTTCCAGTACCTGTGTGCTGTACAATTTATTTTGGCGGAAATCTGGCTGTCTGGATTCAGGTTTCCATTGGTCATAGTCAATATCGTCTTTAGGGGGGAAGTAGAAGGTCTTCCCGTCTTTAGGGCATTCAGTCCTCCTTTCGACCCAGTTCCCTGAAAGAAATTCAAATAGATATACTTTATAACATCAAAATTTAAAATAAAAGCAACGGACAACAAATTGTAACGAAATATCCTTCCTTCCAAGAAAGCAAAATGTAACGTAACACATAACGTGTTGTTATTCCCTGCAAGAAATTAAAAAAAAGTGTAACTGCTTTTAAAGTATTTGTTATGTTATGTAACTATACTTATCTACGTAAGTACTTACTTATACTTTATTACACCAAAATAAAAAACAACGGACAAATAGTTGTAACGAAACAAGCTTCCTTGCGTCGTGTGTGTTGTGGATCAATGACCAGCCTCATCAAACTTGGTGGCAGTGTTACTAATGGGTTGCCATAGGCCCCTGACATGGCTCATGTAACGACTATATTATTGATGCAGACGAATATTACTGCTTATGGCGGTGGATTAGTCATATCCTTAGAAGACCTGTGGAACACCCGTCCCGTGCGTGTGAAAAATGCAAAAGGGGCCCAAAGAGAACTAGCGACGCTCGGTTGGTCCAGAGACAAAAAACTCTCGGCATGTCATGGGTGCAAGCTACGGAGGCTGCTGAAAGATCGCGAGGAATGGAAATCTGTTATTTGAGACCTACATCCCAACAGGGGTTAAAGGATTAGAAGAAGAAGCAGACTGCGTAACGTGTGCTCCGAAGCACGGATAATCTCACTTTCATCATTTGAAACGCATACCGTTGCATTAGGTATATTACTTATAAAAATGAATATACCTAAATAAGCAGCATTCTTATTGCGTATGGCAGACAAAAAAAATATCCTGGGTGGATCATATCATCATCAGCCCATTAACGTCCCCACTGCTGGGGCACGGGCCTTCCCTATGGATGGATAGGGAGAACGGGCCTTAAATCATCACGCGGGCCCAGTGTGGATTGATGGTTATTAACGACTGCTAATGCAGCCGGGACAACGGATTAACGTGCCTTCCGAAGCACGGAGGAGCTCGAGATGAAAACTTTTTTTTTGTGGTCACCCATCCTATGACTGGCCTTTGGCCTTTTGGAGGATCATATATCCAGCTTAAAATCCCCTAGTCAAATCTCTGCCGCATCCGTCACACAATGCAGCTCGGCTATGCCACCAGGGAAACGGTGTAGAGGGCACTCGTTCACTATGTGAGATAGGGTTTCACCCGGGTGACCACATTCATAGTATGGCAACTCCTTTCAGCCCCATTTATGTACAGTCATGAGCAATATAATGTACCCACTTTAGGACTCTGTCGCACTAACATATTTGACATTTAGTGAGACTTACAGTTCAATTTGTCAAAAAAGTTAATGTGATATGGTACCAAAGTGTATAAGTACATATTAATGCTCGTGACCGTACTTAGGCGATGGTTCGACTTTCCATGGTTGGTCCTACACTTTGCGTTCTTATATAAAGTCTTTATAAGTGCCAAGACTGGGCACAGATCTCTACTCCATCAACCGGAGGAGACATAGGGCTTCACCACGCTGCTCCAACGAGGGTTGGCAGGAGTGTTTTTGGGCTAGGAGGCACTTTAAAGGTCTTCGGTATTCCATTGACGTTACTCACCTATGAGCACTCCAGATCCGTAAAACGGTTGGGGTTTCAACGCTATCATGATGGCTTCAGACCGTGTCGGTGATTTCGGTCGTACATTGATAATCCCTGTCATATTTTTATGTATAATTTATTTCTAGTTACAAATATTAAAAATATTTGATTTGTTTATAAAATGCTATCAAAATAACACGCCCGAAAATCACGAACGACGTCTGTCAGAAACTTTGTATAAAGTTTGTAACAAAAAAGGATGTTCTATTTTTACATAAATACTTATTCACTCTTGTGTTCACCCAAGAAAAAAAAAGTTTTCATCTCGAGCTCCTCCGTGCTTCGGAAGGCACGTTAAGTCGTTGGTCCCGGCTGCATTAGCAGTCGTTAATAACCATCAATCCGCACTGGGCCCGCGTGATGGTTTAAGGCCCGATCTCCCTATCCATCCATAGGGAAGGCCCGTGCCCCAGCAGTGGGGACGATAATGGGCTGATGATGATGGGCTCACCCAGCCGTGGTAGCCCAGTTGTAAGACGCTTGACTCTTACTGTAACGCGGGATCGACTCCAGCACGGGCCTAAACCGATTATCACGTGCTCAGCGGTAAAGGAAAACATCATGATGAAACCCACAACATTCCCGAGAAATACGTTTCCGAGATATGTTTCCCTTCGCGGGTTGGAAGGTCAGACAGGTAGTCGCTTCTGTAAAAAACCAAACCTGGCAAATTTTCAGGTTAAGTAAGCGGACCCTGTAAAAACGGGACAAAGCTAGGATGCTTCACGCTTGTGCTCCCTACTAAAAGGTAATTAAGATAATTAAAGCACATAATAACGGGTTCTTACCGCGTTTAAATGGGGATATGAGACTCCCGATATTGGTAATTAAGATGTCGTTGGGCTCAGTAACATCAATGGTTGGGATCACCCCCTGAGTTCTGAGGCATTGTTGTACCTATAATGCGTTATTAGCCTGAGGTATGCGAGTGGCAGGACGGCAGTGGTATCGAGAGAGGTTTGAACAATCTTCTTATCGTGTGGGTTGAAAGGTGGAAGACCAACCTCATCAACCCTGGTGTCAGGATTATTACTGAGCCGCCAAAGGCCCTGACGTGACTCAATTAACCACTACATACTTACATCAGTAAGTAGTAACCGGGAACAACGGCTTAACGTGCCTTCCTAAGCAAGGATCATCTTACTTTCACAATCAGGTGATCAGCCTGTAATTTCCTAGCCAAACTAGGGAACACAAAGAGATTTTTTGTGATTTGCCCCACCGGGCTTCGAACCTGGGACCTCCGGATCGTGAGCACGACGCTCAATCACTGGACCACGGAGGCCGTTTTGGTCAATAGACACAGCGCACACTATTTACGTAAACGTATAATAACTAATGGCAATAATGATATATAAGCATAATTATTATAAGCATAAAAACTATACTCCGAATAAGAAAAGTATTGACGCAACTTTGAACATTTTCGAAACTTACTTTTTCCTTGGCTGCATTTGATTCATGATTGTGACTTTTTATATTTTTTGCCACTATTTCATCATTCGGTATTACTTTTCGTGTGTAAGATAAACCTAATGTTATGCCTTGTAAAAATTATGACAAAACACTATTTGTTATTCTAAAAAAGAATTATGGATACCTATTTATATGCGAATCAAATTTATACCAACAAATATTAGTCCAAAAATAAGTTATACCTAACAAAACAGTATTCCTAGATGTTATTATGGGAAAGTACTATTATGCTAAAAAACGTTATGCAAAAAGGATTATGATAATTAAAATTATGACAAAAACATTTATGCATTTTAAGAGAATCCCTACTTGAACTCCTCGATAGTATACGCTTCGTGCGGCACGGACCAAGGGCCGCGGGCGCAGGTTGTGAAAAAGTCCGCGCACGGTCTTTAATACGGTAACACTAGCGAATCTTCCCAGTTTTGTATTTTTTCCCCAGTCTTTTTGGACAAATACATGTTGATAATATCGGTCATTGACCTCACAACCCACGTTACGTGAGAAGACTCAATTCTCAACTCTGATGGTTAGCCCACCATACAGAGCACAGAACTAACTCACCGTTTGTGGGACTTCAAATGAAAACAAGTTTAATTTTCGTAATGTTTTTTTTTTAGTTTCCACGGTTATTCGCTGAAATCATTACAATGAACAGAACTATAAATATAAATTATTAGTAACTTAACACTTGCATTTCGTAGAACTTAATTAATTAGGTATATACAAAAATAACAGTAGGTAATTCTTCAATTTATCCAATGACAACTTTCCAGTCTACGTTTCTCAAAAACAATATAGATGGCTCTGTACAGTTTTCGTTCTTCGTTAAACCTTCTAATATCATGGATAACAGACATATGCATATTTTATCTTTGTTTTTAGGTATAAATTCCCTTCTTATTACATTCAGCCCGTGCTCCAATGCATTAACTTCTTTCACCCTAAGGTTGCCTGGCAGAAATTGCTATTTAGCAATAAGGCCGCCTATTGTACTTATGTTTTTATTCGTATGTTTATGTCCTTTGTATATGTCGTTGTGCAATAAAGTATTATTGATTGATTGATTCAGGCACAATTACATCTTCCACCCATTATTATTGGATAAAAATAAAGAGAAGCAATATAGGTAGCAACATAATTCTGTACATAATGTTATCCAAATATCAAGCCACAATTACTTTTATGCTTCGGCCATTGTAAATGTGTTTTGGAATGGAATAATTATGTATTCGAGTAATGAGAAAATAGGTAGGTAATTACAATCTTAAAGCTGTACAATGCCATCTATATTGTTTTTGGTGAACTTGGAAAGCCTGGAAAGTCTCTCATTCACATATGTTGGCGCGTATGTAACTTTGCCTTTCCAGTGACGATCATAGTTGAGTTGGAGGCTTGTTGCTCTATGCAGTTAGGTTAGGTTAGGTTAGTCTAGTATTAATCTAACAAACATCAAAATAATTAAATGACGTTTTCACTGTAAGATTATTTTTTTTACCTTTGATGGGTTTGCTCTTGGCCCCAGACTTGCCCGAAGGCATTGACGAGGTCTAAGATGGAGCGAGCTCACCCAGAAGATGAATTTATATTCTACTTAAATATCTATATTGAACTCAATATTTACGTCTTATATTACTATTTTTTAATGTATAATGAAAATTATACAATAATTAAGAATATTGCCAATAAATAACAACACACCTGATCATTCTCATTTATGGAAAACAAGTTTTTTTTATAAAAAAAAGAACTTTGTTAAGACATAGCATGCTAGCCAGTAGTGTAGTATTTAATGCACTAGTGACGTAACAAATGTTGCTTTTTACATTCACCAATTTGAATATGAATATTAGATACCAATATTTGCGAATATACATCATCATAGGCCGTGACATCTTGATCAGACGATTTATACAGCGTTTCGATGGCAAAGTCTTGTATGGCTGAAAAGTCCAATGGGAATATATGCAAATATGAATATTTTGTTACATCACTATAATACACTATATTGAAGACCAGAAAGCTAGCCCCTCTATGATTTTAATATTAAATCCAAGGCATACCCCGGATACTTCATACAAACACAGACACTACATATTGACGTTGTCATACACGCGCATCTGTGTGTGACGTGTGATGCCCATACAATAGGGTAGTGTCCAATGAGTCAAATCAGTTACTTTTCACTAAACAAAACACGAAATTACTATAGAATTTGTATGAAAACGCAACCTGTGACGTCATAAAAGTGACAAAGTGTCACTTACAATTACATTTTTCTTTATTAAAATTCAGAAATAAGTTAAATAGAAAGCCTTTTCTGTCACCTTTAGATCTGTCTTTATTTAGTAATCATCTTTGACCTAGGAAACTACCCAATTGAAGACTAAAGTAAGACCGAGGGGGGTGAGGTAAACCTAGCTCAGCTACTGGTGGGAAGTGGAGACTAGCCATTCTATTATGTAGTATTATTACTTATTGTGTGTCCAAGTGTACCCTTAATGAGAATGATCCAATCATCAATATTATCAATCAATCAATCAGTATCAATCAGTGTCCATAGGCAAATTGAGATTTTGTTTTGGCAGAGACTGAAGCATTGTATTTAATTGACTCTCTAGTGGCCCAGCCTGTTTGACGATGCCTGTCATGTTCTTCTCAATCTCTAGTAGATCTTGGTTTATTGATTCCATGTTCTGTAAAATAAAAAATAAATTTTTAATTATATTTTTTTTAAAAGTTGTTTGTACTTGATGTCCTTCAAGTCAGAATCGTCACTTCTGAAAAATTCTACAAAATTAAAACTCACATTATTTATATTTCTCTTTTTACAAGTACCAACATTACAGCTAAAATAACAATTTTACAAATAATAATAATAGAAAAAAAAACAGCACAATAAAATTACTATAAATAGTCACCAAGGTACAATAAGTAGTCCTGTTTTAATTATAACTAAGATTTTTAAAAGATCAAAACATAATTATCAATAATAAACTTGTAGAAATGTTTTTATTAGAATTTAAGTCTATCTCCTAATAGGTTCCAATAAACTTCTTTTGTAGGTCTTTAAAAACATGATTTATTTTACATAATATCTTCATGTTGTCCTTGCCGTTAGGCGTAAGGTTTGTTTAAAATAACTTAAGAATTACAGTCAGCAGTTAAATTTAGCTAAAATCTGTACAGTAAGCGTAGGATATTAATAAAAATGCGAATTATTTACCTCTATCATAGACGTATACAAATGCTTGAAGTTTTTGTTACTGTATCGTATGAATCCGCTCACATTGGATTCTGAATCTGAAGGCATTGATGTCATACTGAATGTTTTTCACTGAGATGCTTATTTTCTACTAAAAATATTATGAAATCGATTAAAATAACCTGCAGGTACTCGTAATTTTTAAATTAGCAATTTATTTATTGACATATTAGATTTCGTTTAAAAATACGTGAACAAACAACCAACCGTCCACAGTTAAAACTTTAAACAGAGACAACAGTTTCAACTTTGTAGTCATCTTTTTTTTCTTATTGTGTTATATTACATGAACTAGGTCTAGGTACGAAAAATAAACGCAACGTTACCTACCGTTTCTAAACTGAAGTTGTAATGTCAGATGCGTTCTAAAACTAATTTAACTTTATTATTTTTTATTTTATCATCTTCATTACATGGACATGGATGATGTTCCTGAAGAATTACTGAATTAACTATATTAGCTTAAGTTTTTTATGATAACTTAGAGCTTTTATGATAAAAACAAACACACGGGTTTTATGACAAATAAACAAAAACAGCTCAGTAATTAAATAAGTAATGTGTAAACCTTAATGGGTTATTTTTATGAGTTTGTGAATGTCTTCTGCAACGTCAAACTTCTGTCATCAATCGTGATTTTTCTGCATTGGGGTTGGGGAGAAAAAATAGTGTTTTTTGCTGTAAAAAAATGCCCTCGCAGCTATAAATGGTTCATATTCCGTGATAAAATCAAACTATTTTTCGGTAAATTGTGTATAGTGTCAATGTTCGTTTCACAATTCTTATAATAAGTGCATTTTTATATTGAACGACTATTTTATATTAATATCAGTTTCTTGTGGATTTATTGGTCAAAAATACGTTAAATTTAGTAAATACCTTTATTTGCAGTTATAGTCAGTTATATTAGTCAGCACATGTCGCAAGGGACATGGCATAAAGATAAGTAAGCAATACATTAAGTTTATTTCGTAGCAAATTGCTAAAAAATGCAACATTTTATTATAAACCTTTCGAACCTTTTCCAATTTGTCTTTATTAGAAAGAAATATCTTTACAACATAACATTTAATTTTTACCCTTAATCCTTAGTGTCTTACACTGAACATATTATTATTATAAAACATCTGTAAAAAAACGTAAAATTAAAATTTATATTCTCATTCAAAGATAAAATTTTAAATGATTCTCAAAATAATAGTGTCTAATTTATAAATTAAAAGTTTGTGTTTCCTGACTGTGTATACTCTATTCCTGTAATATACACTTTTTCACTTTTCTAATTATAGTAGATGAGTGAGATTTAAGGCACTGGAATTATCATTAAACTCACCATAAAAATCCCTATAATCTAATGAAAACACATAAAACCCTATCATAAGAAACTGGCATTATGTTTTAGTTAGATTCTTGGATATTTTTATGGTGACATTAATATAGACAAATAATGTGTCTTAAAAACTTTTTTTTGGAACATCTATCTAAATATCCACATGAAACTTATGTTATTATGTTACCAACTGGGTATTTTAATTGATAGTGTAGATATCTAAAAAGCTTATTTATGGAACATGCTCTTATATTTTTTCATAAGACAACTTTCACTAAGTCAATATTGAAGTAGGACTTATGTCAATATTGAAAACTAAGCAAAATGAAGCAAAAATTTCAATTCTGGAATATTAAATTTCTCATGTTTCATGAAATATGGTGCTACATTTTGTAATTTATTAAATGGTTTATCATTGAAATGTTCAAGTATGAATATAAATTATTATTTTTCTTATCATCTTTTTATAAATTATAGAAAAGAAATAGAATAGAAATTGTTTATTATAAAAGGACGCACAAAGACAAGACAATAACATCACATAAATTTTTTCACAAAACAATTACAAAAAGCATAGGAGGATGTTCATTAGAATGATGAATTAATATCATGGTTCAAGTTAAATTCTAACCACATTTTTTTTTACTTTCACAAGGACTTCCAAATATAAAAAATCCAGGGTTGATGAGGTTGGTAATCCACTTCACAACCCACACGATAGTAGTAGAAAAAAAAATAGGTTTATAAACTTTTATGTATGCAACTCCTTCAGTGTGTTTTTGTGGTAAAAAAAGCAATTATTTGGATTAGGATAAAATAATGAGGTGAAGTGTGGGTACTCAGTTCATCTTGCAATGGATGTACCTTTGACTAGCCCAATTGGGAATATACCTAGTTGAGTGTTTTGATAAAATAAGCTTTTTAGAATGACATCCAACATTAATACATCTATTTAACAACCCTAACTATGTACCTGTCTGTCTGTGTCTGTGTATTCTGAACTGAAATTCAAATTGTATATTCTTTTTTGCTCCTCAGTCCATTCTATCCAGATACATCATTACTATAATTACATTTTTATTACCCCCTTATAGAGTCTCTTTTGATTTGCCTTAAGTGTCTGTAGGAAGCCAGCCAGTGAATACACTACATTAGGCGTCAGTGGGTCGTCGGCGCCGGCCGGGCTGGCGTCGCGACGTCGCCGCTTGCACCCCTCCCCTCTCCACCCTCAGACTAACCTCCTTGCACCCCCACAGTTAGCTCTTAACATGCTCCAAGTACCATCGTAAACGTTGTCTAGGCTTATTCAATAACGCTGCGGAATTTTTCCGTCACAACCTCTGCCTTTTTTGTTTTTATTGCTTACACAAGTAGAATTCTAGTAATGGTTCAATGAAGAGGACGTTTTAAAACCAGTGCCGGCAAAGAGTCATGTCAGAAGAACATGATTGTGCTGATAGTGTCAAAACAGACGAAAAGTGTGACGAAGACTGTAGTCTCGAAACAGTAATCGAGACAGGACAAAGTGCGAAGGAAACAGTAGACAGTGCTATAAAAGAAGCTGTTAGCAGCGAGAAAGATGAAAAGGTCGAAGTGTACGGAGCTGATGCTGCGAATTCGAGCAGCAAAGGCGAAGTCAGTTGGACCCTTGATGGAAATGAGTTCAAAGTGTCGTGGAGCGTTCCTGAAGGTGTCATCGGCACGAAGGATTACATCGCGCTATGTTATACAGGTGAGTCTTCAAATATCTACCTTCATTTTTTTTCAAGATATCAGTACTTGGAAATTCAGTTATAAAAACAACATCATAATTGCCAATTACAATACAGTCCTTCAGTTGATTACTTGCGATTTTCAAGAGCCTAATTTGGATTCTGTTTGGTCGATTGCGCGAGTAGGTACTTCAACCTAGAATTCGCTACGGTAGAATGCCGTGACCCATTCGCGCAGTTTTGCCAAATAATATACCTGCAAAAACAGTGCTGATGCAAACGATTAAAATGTGATTTATTGTGATTGCGATTGTCACTTTGAAAAACTCTTTAATTTTGTTATTCGCGATCTTGATTTCAAAAATATAACATACAACATAAACAACCTATATAATAATATGTCTCACTCCTAGGCACAGGCTTCTCCTCAATCAAACGTAGGGGGTATGGAGCATAATCCACCATGCTGCTCCACTGCGGGTTGGTATAGGTGTTTTTACAACTAATAGCCGTGTCCAACGGTTTAACGTGCCTTTCCAAGCACGGAATCATTTTACTTTTTCGGACAATCAGGCGATTCTAGAATCGCAAAAAATACATCCAAATTTGGACTTTATCTTCTAAACCTATCGGTACTGTACAGTGTACAGTCATGAGTAATATCATGTACCCACTTTAGAACCCTGTCGCACTATCATATTTGACATTTAATGAGACTAATGGTTTAATTTGTCAAAAAAGTTAATGTGACATGGTATCAAAGTGTATACATACATATTAGTACTCGTGACCGTACCTACGTTCCACTGTTTTCTACAAAACTTTGTGGAAGTGTGGTACTTTTATGCGTATTTGAACTGTTTACTTCGCTGTCGACGGTTTTTGCAAACATCATGACATCGCTCGCAAAGACTGGAGACGTAATCCCGCATTATAACTGTTCCCGGCACCGGTACAAGACCGCTTATTGCATTAATTGACAACAGGAAGCTTGTACGTAGCGGGCACACCCCTTTACCGTAGGCTCTGTCATCTTGATAAATCGGTTGGAATCAGAAATTTTGAACAAGAGCCATGAAAATTCTCGTGGAAATTGGCACGCTTCCACAAAATCGCGCACGCGAACTTTTTGCTGATTCAATCCTGCTAAATAGAAATGGGTTTCATGTTCAGATAATTACAAAAAAGCGTAACATAAGCCATACGACTATACCCCAATTTAAGATGTAAGATTGTAAGATGAATTAAGTACCCACGCCTCACCGAGCTTTCTGTGAGACTTACGTGATAGGCGCCGTATCGCCGTCTATAATTACAAAAAAACTACTCTGAATAAAGAAGTAGCTATTTAGAGATAATTCTCAACTACCCCTGAGCAGAAAGGAAAGAAAATTTTAAAAAGCGTATATATTTTTCGCTATAAAATTTCTGTTTGGAAACCTTCAAATACTAAATTGAACTACAGCGTACCGCTTAGGATAACCTTTTGAATTTCTACGGCTATAACCCTTTATTGAAATCATTCTAAACCAAATCTATTCCTTTTACCTTGGTAAATACCCGCTATAAATTACAGATCGTATTCAAGCCACAGTCATATTTTAAAGCACTCAAAAGATTACGTATTATCGTTGAGAAAGCAATAATTGCTCTTTAAGGGTTGTACGAATGCCACGAAGTGCAATCTGCGCCCACGCACGCCTTTAATTGCATACTCTCGTAACCTGTTATGCACTGCGGAATTACACTGCAATTGATACTTTGCTACTTCAGAAAGTGATCCTTTTATCATATTGTGAAATTAATAACGGATGCGTTAAAATTTACCTCGTGTGGGTTCTTCTTCTATCGTGTGTGTTGTGGGGTGGATTACCAACCCCATCAACCCTGGTGTCAGGGTTACTATTGACCTGTTAAAGGCCCCTGATATGGCTCATGTAACGACTACTAACTTACATCAGTAAGAAGTAACCGGGACCAACAGCTTAACGTGCCATCCGAAGCACGGATCATCTTACTTTCGGACAATCAGGTGATCAGCCTGTAATGTCCTAACCAAACTAGGGATCAGAAAATGACTTTTATGATACGTCCCCACCGGGATTTGAACCCGGGACCTCTGGATCGTGAGCCCAACGCTCAAACCACTGGACCACGGAGACCGTTACGTGGCACGTTATGCAAAGAAAGAAAGAAAATATTTATTTCCATATTGGACGCCACTTTTACAAATTTAAATTACAGAAATTAAAAAAAAGTGTTGTGAGTTCAATGACCGACCTCATCATCCCTGGTACTATTGAATGGTCATAAGCTCCTGATATGATTCACATAACGACTAATACTTACTTAGGTAAATAGTAGTCGTGACCGACTGGTTAACGTGCCCTCCGATGCACGGATCATCTTACTTTGATTTGTTATTGTGGTGAGCCCCACCGGGATTCGAGCCCCGGACTTCCGAATTGCGAGCCCAACGGAGCACTGAGGTCATTTTTTCAAAGTTATCCCGTCGATCTCTTCTTCTCCTCGTGGAAGAACGAAGTCAAGAGCAAACCCATCTTAATTTAAAAAAAAAGTTATGAACCTTGACATAAAAGGATATGTGCGCCAATCTCCTCTACCGCCTACACACCTAAGGACTTTCGGAAGAGATGACTTATCTAACGGTCCTCGCCTTAAATTCCTACAATCGCGCGGGGCGCTAGCGTCCATCAATCACACATTTTCAAACCAGCTACTCACTGAAGGTCTTCCCAATCGACGTTCCCCAAACACACGATAGATGGCGTTGTTCACTTTTGACGTGATAATTACCTATTTTCTCATTGCTGGGGTACAAAATTATTCAATAATGTAATGTACTTAATGGGAGAAACACATAGAAAACTAATTGTTGCTTGATATTTGGATCACATTATGTATAGAATAATGTTGCTACCTACGTATATTGCTTCTCTTTATTTTGATCATAATAATGGATGGAAGTTGTAATTGTACCTTGGTGTAATAAAAAGTGTCATCATTTATACCCAAAAACATTTTTTTTTGTTTTGGTTTTCCCCGAAGGGTAAGAAAAAGGGAACTATGCCCATACAGCCATGTCTTACGTATTTTTTTTCTTGATGATTAATGTTATGATGAAAGGTGATGATGATGAAACCCAAGCCCCCACCCTCGGAGCAGACTCCTACTCCGAACCCCAAACGAATTAACTCAAAAGTCCGCATAAGCTTTCGAGTTATGAAGCGGCTTGTTGGCACGAAGCAAAATTAGATAGATACACTTTGTTCATTGAATACTCCGATATAATAACACTCACGAATGATTTACGACTAACTTAATGCGATCATTAACCACAAAACACCACTTCGTATTAATTATTTAGATTATTCAATGAAGAAAGCAACTGTCCCGTTCCCATTTCCCGCCAAAAAAACTTATACCCAAAAACAAATAATTAATACGAAGTGGTGTTTTGTGGTTAATGATCGCATTAAGTTAGTCGGAAGACATTCGCGAGTGTTATTATATTGGAGTATTCAATAAACAAAGTGTATCTGCCTATTTTCGCTTCGTGCCGGGAAGCCGCTTCATAACTCAAAAGTTTATGCGGACTTTTGAGTTAATTCGTTTGGGGTTCGGAGTAGGAGTCTACTCCGAGGGTGGGGGCTTAGGTTTCATCATCATCATCACCATTCATCATTTCATTAATCATCAAGAAAAAAAATACGTCAGACATGGCTGTATGGGCATAGTTCCCTTTGCCTTACCCTTCGGGGAAAACAAAAACAAAAAAAAGAAAAAGATTGTTATCCATGAAATTAGAAGTTTAAAAGGAGAAAAAAACAACGCCATCTATCGTGTTTTTGGGGAACGCCGATTGGAAAGTCCCTTATTGGTAGACATTCCACTGAAACAAAAGACTGCACTGCATATTGACGACGTGAGGCAACCGGCGCGTGCTATTTGGACGACAGAAACGGCTGTTACATAAACCGCTGCATTGTACAGATTACCTTTCACCAGCCAACTCGCTTGTAATTTCCTCGGCAATGCTCATTACTGTGAAACTACATTTGAAACGAAACCTCGCTGGTGCAACGGGATCCTTTGCGTAGCGGTTTCTTAGTATAAACCGCACTTGGAGTTGGATACAGTCGGATCAATAACGCTTTGCGTTTGCGCTTGTGGGTTGGAATGGAAGCGATCAACAACGTTAATCAAATGACTACAATACATTAGCAGATGGGTGCCAGTTTATTTCTTAGTTATCTGTACATAAACTGCAGATGGCGCTGTACAGTTTTGTCGTCGTTTAACCTTCTAATTTCATGGATAACAGACATATGCATATTTTATCTTTGTTTTTGGATATAAATGATGCCTCATTTTATAAAACCCAGTCACAATTACATCTTCCACCCACTATTATTCTGATCGAAATAAAGAGAAGCAATAATGTAGCAACATAATTCTATACATAACGTGATCCAAATGTCAAGCAACAATTATTTTTATATATCCTTCTGCCGTTACATTGTATTTTGGATTAATTATGTACCCGAGTACTGAGAAAATTTGTAATTATCTCGTTAAAGCTGTACAACGCCATCTGTATTGTTTTTGGAGAACGTAGTTTGGAATGTTTCTCATTGCTAAATTATTTACTACTTTCATTATAAATATTGTATATATATGACTTGCTGGCGTTTTGGGCTAATTGTCTGAAAGCCTCGTGTTTTTTTTAAATTAACTAAGTATCTAATGGCCCCGATTCCTGCAGACACCTCCTAATTTTACTTTAAGTTATACGTGTCATTTTCTTATCCGCCGAAAAGGAAAGAGACGGATGATTGACAGCTCTTGATTTTAGGAAGAATGAGTAAATGAATGAAGAACCCTGGCGAATCGAAAAGGTATCTCGCTGGTATGCAAACCGTTTGACGTGTGCTGTCAACTTAATTCTGTCGGGTTATTGGCCAATGTAAAATTTTTAGACGGTTGTTTTAGATTTGTGCTTAAAATTGACGTGTGTTCCATAAATTTTATGCTTGTCGATTACCCGTCCCTTTCCTTTTCGGCGGATAAGAAAATGACAGATATAACTTAAAATAAAATTAGATGGTATTTACAGGAATTATCACCATTATTTGCTTTAAAATTGTAAATAAAAAATAACGATGGTAAATATGTACAGTTCAAGCAATCTGATTGTCATCTGAATTATGTAGAGATGTCCCCGTCGAATTTCTCCAGCTTTCGCCAACTGTGTATTTAATTTAATTTGTGTCACATCGCAGTGGCCGCGGAACCGGTTGCAAAATTTTCATTGTTTTAATTTGCTGCTGTATGCAATTGCGTAGTTTCCTAGGTCAAAGATAAATTATGATATTCTGATTACTAAATAAATATCTAAAGGTGGCATTATGCTGAGGGAGATCCTTTTTTATTTTGGGCGCCTCCATTATGTATTTGATATCTGTAATTATTTGTCTTTTTCTCTTTTTTTTTTAATTTCTGAAATTTAAGTTTGTAAATGTGGCGTCCAACATGGAAATAAATATTTTCTTTCTTTCTTTCCAATGATGATATTCTGATTACTAAATAAAGATCTA
This sequence comes from Pectinophora gossypiella, assembly GCF_024362695.1. Classification (NCBI taxonomy): domain Eukaryota; kingdom Metazoa; phylum Arthropoda; class Insecta; order Lepidoptera; family Gelechiidae; genus Pectinophora; species Pectinophora gossypiella. The sequence continues at coordinate 14,656,487 of NC_065409.1, forward strand.
AAGGTGACAAAAAAGTTATTTTTTCTATTTAATTCATTTATGAATTTTAATAAAGAAAAACATAATAATAAGTGCGACATTTTGTCATGTTTTTCTATGACGTCACAGGTTGCTTTTTCATACAAATTTCGAGACACATTTTTGTGATTTAATGTTACATGTACACACTCTTTTTTTTCACTTTAATGGGGGACTTTCTAGGCTACGTTTCCCAAAAAAATAAAGATGGCGTTGTACAGATTTGCCTACATTTAACTTTCTAATTTCATAGATAACAGACATTATGCTTTTATCTTTGAATATAAATAATGACCCCTTGTTATTACACCACATCTTACACCTATTATTTTTCTGATCAAAATAAAGAGAAGCAATTATAAGTAAGTAGCAACATAATTCTATTCCGTATCTGATCCAAATCTAAAGCAACAAATATTTTTATGTTTGCTTCTGCCATTATATTATATTTTTGAATAGTTATGTAGAGTCACGAGTACTAATATGTATACACTTTGAAAACATGTCACATTAACTTTTTTGACAAATTAAACCGTAAGTCTCATTAAATGTCAAATGTGATAGTGCGACAGGGTTCAAGAGTGATATTAATAAACTAATCTCAGCTTAGAGACTGCCCTCAAGATTCTTATATACCTCAAGATTCTTATATAAAAACAGGAAGTTGGGCTTGGTCTTGAGGGCAGTCTCAGCTAAGATTGTAGATGTATACGTTTTTACAATAAAATACCAGATAATATTTTTGTCAGAGAACAAATTTAAAGCTCACGTGAAGCTTACTTTATGTAAAAAAGCCTATTATAAGCCTATTTATCCATGATAATTACGTTGAGTAAATGATTCTGATTAGTTTATCAATACCACCCCTAAAGTGGGTACATGATATTGCTTATGTCTGTACCCGAGTAAATCTGAACAACGCCATCTTAATGACGAGGAGGATATGGAGAGGGAGCGGAGGGCCCTGGCTGTTCGCTGCAACATGCTCGCGAGACGTTTCTGTAGGTGTACGGAGGACGTCAAAGTAGCATTGTTTAAGGCTTATTGCCAAACTTTTTATACATGTCAACTTTGGGTGAAATACACCAAACGCTTCTTTAATGTACTACGAGTACAATACAATGACGCTTTCCGTATACTGATGAAACTGCCTCGGTTCTGTAGTGCGAAATGCATGTTCGCGGAGGCCGGGGTCCCCGACTTTTTCGCAATCCTGCGATCACGGGCGGCTTCGTTTTGGGAGAGACTCCGCGCTAGTGACAATGCAATTTTGCAAAACAACGTCGATGACATTGACAATGGTTTTTTCCATCACTGGGCTGCCTTGCACCGCGCTGAGAACGGTAAACTTATATAAGTGTGGGATATTTTAGTGTGTTGTGTTGTATACAATTTTACTATTTTATTTTTACATTTTTTATGTTTACCTTTTACACATTTATATATTTTTTTTTATTTTAGTCTTAGTTTAGTTTTTATCTGTATGGGTACCTGTGACTTGAAATAAATATATTATTATTATTTATTGTTTTTGGGGAACGTAACCTGGAGAGTCCATCTTTGCAAATCGTTCGTCGTTCGTGACGCTAATGAAGATTGTACAAAACAACCTCTTCATTCATTACTGTCTACTAACGACCGTGTAGGATGCAAAGCCTGCGATGAAGAGATAGAAAAAAGAATAGACGGCTTCCAATTATTTACAGGCAAACTATGAGAACTAATTTCAATTGTGCAAGCTGTATGAACATAGATAAATCGCTTATCTTTTCGCTCTATCACGATTTAAGTCTCAATGTAGCGGGTTTGACTATTGTGCTTTTGTTTATAATAGGCTTCTGTGGTCCAGTGGTGCGTAGGGAATGCAATCCCGACTCTAGATCGCAAATTCGAGATCCCTCGAGATTAGAAATATCAATCTCGCGAGATCCCGAAATTTTCGGGATCTCGTCAAGTTCATAAAAAAAATTAAAGTTAGGATGGTTGAAATGATGGAAACTGCTTATTTGTGATATTTTATTTTAGATTAATTAAAACGAAATAATTAAGGTTTCTTTGTAAATCAACATAATCAATAAAAATCAAACAAAAAGTATAACTCAAGGAGATTCGCCCAATCCCGTCAATCTCGAATGGGACCTCGTCATAAGTATTGTGCTTCAGGGTTGATCCCGAAAAATTAGACGAGGTCTCGCGAGATTCGTGCTTCGTAAGGCACGTTGAGCCGTTGGTCCCGGTTACTACTTACTGATGTAAATAGGTAAGTCGTCGTTATGAGAGTCATGTCAGGGGCCTTTGGCGGCTCAATAATAACCCTGGATTGATGGGGTTGGTCATCGACCTCAAAACCCACACGATAGAAGATATCGATATAAGGTCCGGTAGATAGATGTATATCGGTATAAGGTCCGGTGAATTGCACATTGGTGGATTCGAGCCGGTGGCGAATGGAGTTCGGGTCACCAACTCTGTAATCGCATGAATGAGCCGATCGGGCAGGCCAAATGCCCCGCGCGCCGCTCCCCGCCACTCGTTTTGTGAATGAAGCCCCCACTAGGCGCGTGCCGCCTTCTCGCCGCTCACGCTCAGTCGCGTCAAGTAGCGCGCCAGCACGCGAGCGCACGTTCCAATTTCAAGTTTTGACGTTTCGAAATTTGAAAATCGTGCGCGTTGTCGTGTTAACGTTGCCGGTATCAGACACTGAAGTGATTGAACACCAGTTTCTATTGTAAAACAAAATTTGAAGTGAGTTCTAAGACATTGGACTGCTAGAAAACCTGCCTTTGGGAAAGCCGTCGTTGTCGGACTCTTGACGTTGTTGGACTGACTTACGGTAAGCGATTTATTCTGTTTTTTTTTTCTTTTTTACTGAAATAACGAGGCCTAGGCCATCTAGGTGAAGTGTCACGTAGGCTAGGCATGTATTGAACGAAAAATACGGCAGTGGGTTGACTTGTAGGTGGGAGCCCACGTAATATAAATGTGGTAGGTGTAGCCCGCCAGTAAGTCTTCTTCAATAACTAGCACAATTTGTTTGGCAATAGGTACTCATTGTAGGTGATTAGCTGCCACTTTCACTGTAACTTAAAGATATTAAACTTGTGGAACTGATAATATTCTAACGCTCAACTTTCTTTTATTGCCGGCTTACAACTGTAATTTGCGGCTAGAATTTCTTATAAGAGATGTGTAATTAATGCGTATATTTATGTTAAAAACTGCGTTAATACTGTAGTAAGAAGTAATGAGAAAGAGAACGACTAGACAGATGTATTTTTTTTTTCATTAAAATGGTCAGTTCTAGGCGCCATTCACAATAGCACCTCGGAGGAGGCGCTAAGCGGCGTCTACCTGGGATTGTATCTTGCGATTTTTTTCCTTATAAAATGTGTCGCATTTAAAATGAAGTCCCATTTTGTTTGTTTTACGATATTGATCTGGGCACTTTATTTTACACGTTACTAAAGTTAGTTTAATAGGCTCGACTAAAGCTACTTAAAAAAATACCTACTGAAGAGGCCGCTTCAGATGGACTATTTAATTATTACATTTCATTTACTGCTAATAAAATATTGCTGCACATCTGTTACAACCAATTTCTTCAATCAACCATTTGGTATTTCAAAAAGCTCTTCTGTACCAGTCACCAGCTAACAACTAACCCTTGCAAGTCGTGAGAAGGGTGCGCATGCTTTGGGTTAGTTAGTTCCTTAATTCTCTCATGGTAAGGGGCCAATGAAACAACCATCCATTACAGACTAGCATCGGATATTAAACTGACACGCCCAGGGACACTCCCTATCATCCCATTACGTTGATGTTACAAGTACTCTAGCTGATAGCTATAGCTTTGCTGCAAAAAGAAAGTGGACTTCATTTAATTACTGAGCAATATACTAATTAAGGCACGAAGTTCAGAGACACTGAAGCACCTGGGGAAATTAATAAATGAAGTGTACACGAGGCCATATCGTAAAATTGATCATTTCATGATGTGTTCGACCATTTCATGAAATGGTCATGTTTCATGAAATGGCCAACTTAAGTTGACCATATCGTTGAAACGTCAACGTTTAATGATATATCAATAAACGTTTGGCCATATCGTTAATATAGGCGGTGTCCATGCTATGTGGTGTAATAAAAATGCGAATAGTCGATTCATTTCTTAGGCTCAAAATTATGTACCTATTCGATATGGAAAATGTACAATCACATTGATTCATCGATTATAATACCAATCAAGTTTTAAACATAATCGACACCAGCGCCACTATTGGTGGATAATGTTACTAATTTTACGTTATATTGCCAACGTTTGACCATATCATGAAGTAATCATGCATTTAGTTTCTCATATCATTAAACGTTTACATATACATTATACACAGAGACACGTCCATCGCAAGATGAACTAAATACGCAAACCTCACCGAGTTTTCTGTTAGACCAACGTGATAGGTGAGCCGTATCGCCGTCTATAATGGTCGAGCCAACTGTGTTAGTGAAAACTGCACTTAAGATAAATTAATAACTCATTGGTGGAAGTCCGGTACCGGTATTAATTAATGAAGTGCACATATCTTCTATATAATATACACGTAATGTGTCCGAAACGTGATATGGTCACAATATGTCTTTTAAGGTCGCAGTGGCCTATTGGACTGTTTCAGCGCGAGCCATTTTACGAAATTAATCCGAATCGTGATATAAAACTACATCAAAGACATTAGTATTATCAAACCTTTAAGTAAGTAAAATTAAATGCTATAACTTCAACTTCATAGTCGTTACATGAGTCATGTCGATCCTTTGGTGACTCAATAATAACCCTGATGCCAGGGTTGATGAGGATGGTCATCCACCTCACAACCCACACGATAGAAGAAGACCATTCAAAGAAGAGGTGGTAGAAAACTCCAAAGAAAAAACAAACGAAAAAGCCACACACATTGGGTTGGACCCACAAGATAATATAATAAAAATGGACAATAGTTATGAAACAGCTATCCATAAACGGCCTCCGGCGGCGGACGGCGGTCGGCGGAAATTAAACCGACACGCCCTCATTTCGCGACGCCTGCGCCTCTGCTTTATCCCTGTAATTGCATTTTATTTTTATTCCACATTCCATAATTCACAGTTTTCTGCGGTGTAAAAACTTCGCTGCTTTGTGTACTCTTCTGTGGGTTGTAAGGTCAATGATCGACAGTATCAACTCTGGTGTCAGGGTTTTATTGAGCCGTTAAAGGCCCTTAATATGGCACAGGCTATAGCCTACCAAATTTCGCTAATACATCTTGATGCTTTGATTCAACTGTTTGCTACAATTTTCTTAAAATTTTGCCTATCCGTTGCAGTCTGCGTAACTTTTTTGTTTTTATTTCTTCACCGGAAAAGAGAAACTGCTTATTGAGTAACAGGATCCCTTAACACATATCATATTTTTAACTAATTCCAACTACCACTGCTACTATTTAATTGAAGTAAATTGTTTAATGATAGAAATTCTCATCGTTAGCAGTGCCCGGAGGGACCGTAAAAACTCAATGGCGGCTAAAAAACACCAATACGGGCCTTATGGCATATTGTTTTCAAGTGCAACAAGAATCATTAATTCATTAGCGGAATCTTCGCGGAACTTTGCAGCTGGTTAAATTCCAAGTTTTTGCTTCCAAAGATTTCGCTGAACTTTGCACTGGTATTGTGATTGCCAACTTCTCACGATGTTTCGTCGGGAATTAAAACTGTCATTAGTCAACTAGTGTTGCGGCAAGTGAAAGAAACCATCGGACTGTTTCTCACGATCTAAGCTTAGACACAGCGACTTCGCTAAGTCTCAAGAGATTATTAATTACCTCAACGCTAAGACTAGATTACGAGGTTTCCACTCCAATCAGATATACTGTAACCATAATCTAATTTCCCATTTCCCTAAATCTTGGCACATCACGCGATCCGATAATGCTTTTGAATGATGATGGTGTAATTTTTATTTCAATTGGATGCACTCGTTAAACCAAATTACTCCTTGACACGTCGTAAAGACATTAACATCACACCAAGAGCGGAGGTATTGTTGGTGAGTGAAAAACATTGAGAGGAAACGATAAATTATGTTCGAAGTTTATACGATCGGCCGGTAATGGGCTGTTCTCTCGCGAACGCTGCTGCGTACACGAACCCTCTTTAAGATATTTATTTGAACTTGGTATTCATTAATTTAACAGCATTCATTCATTCAAATAAATTGTGAGCCCTTTGTTTTGCTCTTTCATACTGTTTTAAGCTTTAGAACTTATGATCCTGGACTCATCTAGATTTTACGTAATGTAGAGTAATACATTGTATTTGTCAGTTCATTAATAAATAATGATTCTAATATCTTTTGATTTAAAGTACCAACTCGCGTGGCGATGGGGTAAGGACCTGTCGCCAAAAGATTCATCAGATACATCATAGAACTTAGTATCAAAAGTAGCTGTTAGTTGTCATTCATATTACTTGTCCTATTAGTTAGGACAGTTCTGTTTACGTATATATACTACCAACTGTAAACTAAGGAACGCAATCATAACGATGTCAACCGGAAACGTTAAAACCGGAACAAAGGTTTGGTTGACTTTAAGCTTTTATTAATATTTGTCCCTTCCGGAACAACCCTCGGAGGGTAAAACTCACTCAAGCAAAAACGGAAGTGGCATACGTCCGCCATACCTTGCTTCCATAATTGGCGGCACGGGCTGTACTTCCGGTTTCTTTAAGGGGCTCTAATAATAGTTAGAAACAGTTTCTTTCACTAAGCGTTAACTACAGTCTACACCTATAAATATAAACAATAGTAGAAATATTCCCACGAAGTAAGAAAAGGTGTCTGTAGACCGTATTTAGTATCTGAGAACATAAAGGAGTGCCTTGTGCGAAATGTTGATGACCATTTTATAGCTACGAGAATACTGAAGCTTGCAGTAATTGCTTTGCTTGTAGGCCTGATATTTATTTAGATAATGCATGTACTAACGCCGGTGGCCTTTCCTTTACGACGTATTTACCTGCTAATAAATCAAGCCTTTATGTCAAGAACGTCAAATAGAAATTCTTAGTCAATGTCTCAGTGACCTGGAATGTCTAAACTGTAGAAATCCCCACATACTTATGTATGTCCTATTTTCATTTCACTACAATGTCACATTCCAACATGCCAAGTCTTTAAATAAACTTGAATTTTGCGTCATTAAAGGAAGAGCGTTTACGATATCGTTAAATGTATTTTATATGCACATGAATAGTTTCCATTACGAAATGTTGCTGCCTTGAAACAAAAACGTGCAGTGACTACAAGTGCATGCATAAGTCCTTTGCAAGGGCTCATGAGGTTTTATCGCCTCGTGTTCCATAGATGAACTGGATCCTAGCACCAAGGACGACTGCTAATAATCCAGGCAACAGAATCACGTACCAAACAAATCGCTCCCATATCGGCTCTAAGGACGTGACACAATTTTGCTGAGTAAATTATTCTCAAGACCTTTTTCTCATGTCCATAAAAAGATTAGTGAGGGGTAGAGGTGCTAATGCATGTGTGTACGCACATCCGGTCGGACGGGGTCCGTTAATTGGTCCGCGTAAAAGGGATATCGTGTAGCGGTCACCCCACTCCCCTTGCCTCTTTGGCGTCTTTGGCCCTGCTTCCTGTGACATCGGGCAGGTCGAAATCGTGACGTTCGGCCACATTAAACAAAATGCACCTTAAAAGGTGAGTTGTCCAATTAACCGACAGGACATCACCGCCCGCTGTGTTTTGTCTTCGATCGATAGTCACGATTCTTTATGAGCTCGTATTTGGAATCTCTATACGGACAGGGTCGGTCCCATTGATATATTTTAAAACATGATTAGCTTGACGTTTTTCCATTTCAAACATGGTGTAATGATTTGCAATTAACATAAAACGTGTTTTTTTGAACGTTTTTGCAACGTTCGTTTATGGAGACTTTTTTCTTGGCTAATGTAGAGACTTCAATTATCTTTACGATGATTATCCTTTTTTGTATGTTTTGTGATGTGCCCACCTACATACTATTAAATTGTATAAAAAGTAAAGTATCCATATAAGTACGTACAATTAGCTTTTTCAATTAATAATATCAGTAGCGATTTAAAATGAGGTTTCCCACGAATGCAATTTATATTTATTTTGTTACATCCGTAATCATAAAGCGTGGCCCCACACATCTTCCTTACGATTTGTAACTTGAACAGATTGCCATGTTCCCATGACGGGGTTCTGGACTGTGACCAGTAAGTAGCATCATCATTCATGCTCGTGGGCAACCTAGCATGGAACACTAAACTACGCATTATACCATTCTCGCCAGTTCTTTGAATGAAGGCGATCTTATATGTGAATGTGCGCATGCGCAAACACACGTGAATGGGTGTGTAATATTGCGGGGCCACTTTGTAAACAACATTGTATCCTCCTTTGCAATTTTCCTCCATTCGAGGGTTGCTAAATTATATTTCAAGGAAAATATTTAGCAGATATTCCTGACTCGAGTGGTACCCAAAGGTGCCGTCCGCGGAACTGAACAATAGGAGCTTTCCTAGAAATTTTGAATGGATATGTTAGGTGTTATGAATGAAGAGGCCGTACGCACGAAACAATAGGTGTTAACTCGCGCATTTAGTAGCGGTTTGAAAGAGGATGTGGACTGATTACTGACTAGGCTCATGTATGCTTCTGTTTACGAAGCTTGGCTGTCAATTTCTGCTTTCTTATGTTGGCCAGCCTTGGGTAAAATTCGAGGAAATATAATCAGCCACACTTTGTTTGCTTCAGCAATTTGCAATTAATGTATCTGATGATTAGTCCCTGGGTCTGGCGTGTTCGTGTTTATCTTTGCCGTCGATTGTAAACACACTCGTGTATAAACTGCATATTATGAAGCAGACTGTTTTTGTTAACCAATGAGTATTGTTATAATTCTTCGCTCGTACGTTAGATCTACGCAGTATTAGCTGATAACATTCCATAGATTTTATTGGAAAAACACTTCCATATCTCCGAAGGGAATATTATTATAATATTCTAGTGAGATTGCGGTCAAAGCATCTTCGCTTACCATTAAGTGTAATGGTAAGCCAAGATGTACCCTAAGGTGATGCACGCTTCTCTAGTAAATGCCTATTCCCTTTAGTTTTGAAGATTCCAAGATTGTAATTAGGGTGAATCAGACGGCGGCAGGTCATTTCATTCCTTTGCTTTTAATTATTGTTTTAATCGAATTGAATAACGCGATGACAGCGTTTAATGTTTCAATTTCAATTTTTCAAATTTTCAGAGAGTAGTTTAGTTAGCCAGTGCGTCAGATTATGGTGGAAACTCGCATGATTTATTTATTACGAGTGGAGAGTGCCCCGGTTCCGGTCGTGGCTGCGTGTGCGCAGGAAACCCGCAGGATATATCAGATTAGAATCGCGAGCCGATGGACGGTGGACCACTTGCGCTATGTCGAGCGCAGTTCCATATCCGCTTATCAAAGTCACTGGAAATGATGCACGATTGGAAAATTTACTGCTGGCCGGAATGATAAGTACAATTAAGATCCCTCATTAGATTTACACTAGTGTATTTGTGGCTATTGTGCAGACAGAAATGCGATTTTACACATGAACTCACGACTATATCCTACATACTACATACATCCAATATCTATATAATACATCCATCGCAAGATGAACTAAGTACTCTACTACATCTGATCGAGCTTTCAATTTTACGATCGGTTTTTTTATTACAAAAATGACAGATATCGCATGCTCATTGTCGACCAAAATCTTAGCCACAGAAACGCTGTTTGAATCATCTGATAAAGATGTGGCCTGAGACGCGTTGCGTTATCAGCCTGCGATGCCCTAAGCAGGGTTCACGAAGTGATTTTTGTGATATGTCCCCACCGGGATTCTAACCCGAAACCTCCGGATCGTAGGGCCAACGCTCATTGAACCACGGAGGCCGTTAAATATGTGATGACTAGGTACTTTTTGGGTGCAGAGTTTCACTTTATTCTTTTGGGTGCAGAGTTTCACTTTATTCCTAGGTCTACTAGGAGAACATTCATGAAACAAATAAAAGAGAAGGTGCAGGTCGTGTCGTATCAGGAGGTGAAGGATTTGGCGGGAAGAAGAGAGGAATAGCGATTACTCCACCGACAAGAGCGCAGCTCTTAAATAAAGAGAGAGAGAGACTTTATTCTTGGTGATATTGCTAAATGGGCGATTTATTTTCGATGTTTTTCGCTGACCGACGGACGGAAGTCATTATGCGTTTTCCGTCGCGCAACGTACTCCTCTGTAAAAATATATTCATTAAATCAACGATCAAGAGTTCACTTGTTGAGGTTTCCAGACGATATCTTTGTTCGTATGTTTTAATGAGGGACTTTCCAGAAACAATATAGATGGCGCTGCTCAGATTTTTAACGTGATAATTATCTATTTTCTCATTGTTCGGGTACATAATTATACAAAAATATAATGTAATGGAGGAGCTCGGTGGCGCAGCGGTAAACGCGCTCGGTTTGCGATTGTTGAAGTAAAGCAACTTTCGCAGAGGCCGGTCATAGGATGGGTGACCACAAAAAAAAAAAGTTTTCATCTCGATCTCCTCCGTGCTTCGGAAGGCACGTTAAGCCGTTGGTCCCGGCTGCATTAGCAGTCGTTAATAACCACCAATCCGCACTGGGCCCGCGTGGTGGTTTAAGGCCCGATCTCCCTATCCATCTATAGGGAAGGCCCGTGCCCCAGCAGTGGGGACGTTAATGGGCAGGTTTTTTTTTTTTTTAATTAAGATGGGTTTGCTCTTGACTTCGTTCTTCTACAAGAAGAAGAGATCGACGTTGGAACGAGCTTACCCAGAAAATGCCTGATGATGATGAAATGGTGATGATGATAATGTAATGGCAGAGGCATGTATAAAAATAATTGTTGCTTAATATTTGGATCAGATACGTACCTATATAATTATGTTGCTACCTACATTGCTTCTTTTTATTTTGATCAGAATATTAATGGGTCATCATTTATACCCAAAAACAAAATAAAAGATGCATTATGTCTGTTATCCATGAAATTAGAAGGTTAAACGACGACAAAACTGTACAGCGCCATCTACAGTTTTTTTGGGGAACGTAGCCTGAAAAGTACCTCATTGTAGATTTTTTAAAGTCTCTGAAGTTTCATTCCAACATACCTAAAGACGAATTGTGTTTGTAATTTAATATGTAATGTAGTATTACTTATGTCATCATCATCATCTCTCTAGCATTATCCCGTTTTTCACAGAATCCGCTTACCTAACCTGAAAATTTGACAAGTCCGGTTTTTACAGAAGCGACTGCTTGTCTGACCTTCCCACCGGCGAAGGGATAACCAGCCCAGTACAGGTTAGGTCACATACCTTATTGTAAAAATACGTGTTGATAAGGAATTTCTTACGCCTCTTCACCTCAGTCATATTACGACATGGTGGTAGATATTTTGAATCATTGTAGAATAGAAGAAAGTTTAGTTACTAAACTAAATAGAATCTCGATTTTCAATAAGAGTCTCTGATGATCCTACATTGAAAATGAATGACTTTAGAATTTTTTTTATTGCTCACCACTTATCACGTTGGTCTAATAGAACGCTCGGTGAGGTGTGGGTACTTAGTTAATCTTGCGGTGGATGTACCTCTGACTACCCCAGTGGGGATATAGTCGGGAGTTTATGTTTTTTTTTTTAATAGAGCTAAGTAGAATAGTTCTTTGATCTCAGTTTCTGCTGTCAGTCCTCGTGTCAATGGTCCGTGCGGCGACAACGCATCGCTGGCGGCCCCTTGCAACACGCGCGGGGGCATGCGACAAATATTGACATGACAAATGTTTAGAGTGCACCATAGTGCCGTCTCCATGTAGGTGGTGCGGTGGCGTGCTTAGATAAAAGCTGTACAGGCCATACAACTACACTGTTTGCATAAAAAACAAATCATGTTTGCTTACTTTATGTCCTACGGATTGCTGGCACGGATCACTAGCTCGCTCGGAGATGCGTCCCCACGTTTTATTTGCATTGGTTTATGGTTATGTATTTGGTGTTGGCAAATAAATGTAGTTATGCAGCGATTGCGTGAGTTATTGCTTAGTCGAATTGTTTTTGAAATAGAAGATGTAATTAAATTAAAAAGAAGCAACAACAATGTAATGTGAAACGAAAAACAATAGCCAATTTATTAAATGAATACCTATATTAGTATCTGAGTTCATTTGCCAAAACGTCTAGCATCCGTAAACAAGCCGCTGTCAAGGCCGCGCATGTTTACGCTTCTAATAGCGCTATAGTACCCAAACAATTGGACGCATTGGTATCATGGCGTCAGCGCTGGCAGTGGCGACTGCCCCGCCGAGTAGATTACCGATAGTTTAGTAAACCTTTGGTTACTCGCTTGTTGCAAATCGCCAACGGAAACGAGTGCCAGTAACGAGCTTCGGATGTCGCTCACCTATTGTGCCGAGCTAATAGATATCGACTTCCTTAGTTCACTTATTGGTGGCAACATCAAGCTATAATGAGGCATTGTTTCTGCACGTCAGGAAGTCTCCACATTTATTCTGTTTCTAGAACACAGATCCGCAAATAGGGCCGATAGTTGATATGATATCGCGCAGTGCAACATGTAGATATTTACGAATCCAGGTCAACGGTCGCACACGGATCTGCAAGGCAGTTCAACCGACACGAAATGATAATGGTTCTGGCATTTACACCATACTGTTACAAGAATTGGAAATCGTGCTTACAGTTTTATTTTTGGAACGCTATGCAGCGTAGTCAATCATAGATCACGAATTTACCGACGGCTTATGGCCGCTTCCGTTTGTTACCGTTTCCAACCAATAGCGAACAAGCCACAAGACTTATGGCGTAGATTTTTTTGTCGAAAAGTTGTTTCCCAATGAGATCTCTTGTGCTGATCGTTATAAAGATTCGAATTGGTTATTTGTTCTGGAGAATGGTCAAGCTACGTCCGGAGTATCCGGAGCGTTTCGACTGTCTTCCGCACGTTCCGCACTCTGCCTGGGAACTTGGTTTTACGCATTATTAATGAGACAAGTCTTTTAAGGCGTTCGACGCGGGTTATCAGACGGATAGCTATTTTTAATTTATTTTGAACTTCCGAGGTCAGTGCAGCAGGATTCGTCAGGTCAAGTTAGAGTTCATATCATGTTCCGACAAACTGTGAATGACATACTTACATTCAAGAACAGTCAATAAGTTCATCTTTCATAATTAATAAATGATTTTGACTTTGATAATTGGTTGAATACTTTGTTAGAGTACTATGCGGAAGCCTGCATCAGCCCGCTTTAAAATGGCGTGCTGAACTATGCTTCGTAAAACCCCCAATTAATTCTACTTTAGTGTGCAGTAAAGGAGCGTATAGCATGTTAGACTTTTAAAACATTTTTATTCGGAGGTTACCTTTTGAGACAAAAATAGCATTGTCCGTTTCGGTTGGCACAAAAAATGTGGCTCAGGGTTACCTTGTTTAGAAATAGAGACAAATAGTCCAGTGATCAAATAAAAGGAGTACGCCAGATGTTGCTGTGGCGTTATTAGCCGTAATCCCGGAGAAACATGCGTTGGCACGTAGACATAAGTGGGTTACCATGTCACTACTCAAGGTCGGAAGTTTACCTGTGATTTACATAACCTAAGTTGACAGAAGTTATGGTTTAGCTTAGGAGTGGAGATGTCACATGACATAAGCTCACGACTATATCCCAATGGGGTAGTCAGAGGTACATTCATCGCAAGATGAACTATGTACCCGCACCTCACCGACCCTTCTATTAGACCAAAGTATTAGATAATGAACCATATCGCTGTCTATAATGGTAGTGGTGGAGATGATATGGTTACATCATTACGTAACAGAAGACCTAGGAGGGCTTGATAGCGATATTAATTATGAGGTTGAAATAAAAATTACAACTGAAGTATACTCATACATCATTAAAATTTCAATAAACCACAGCACTTGGCTGGGAACGTTCAAGAATGTATCAAACGACGCCATATTTTTAATAATAGGTATGTTAGTGGGAAAAGATATGTCATATTATAATATTTATAATGGAATTACAATTCCAGTTTCAACATTAGCGTCCTTGGCGAAGCTAGACTGGTTTCACTTCCTGCTACAAGCATTGTATACACGGGGCACGTCACTCATTCAGAATCAATCAAAGGATCAAGAATGAGATGTTTACCGCGCACCTACCAAGCACAAGTACACAATATAATTAATGTGCTAGTACAGGCGTTTCCTGTTATAAAAGCTGATAGGTATGGAATATGGATAGCTGCGCGATATGCGTAAAACGTGATCAAAGAAGATTAACAAGCCGCTGTTGATTGATATTGTGACGTGGAAATTGGATTTCGCTTTTACAATATTCGTAGTTCTTATATTATTGACTAAACATTTTCTGACTGAGACAGTTTTGATCTTATAGAAAAGAAATTTTCATCTTGACACTTCAGAAAAGTTCTGAACTTTTTTCGAAAGGATAGTTCTATACTTACCAAAAGTAGTGAAGTCACGGGAAGGGATATAGGGCCGGCCTGCCAAGGCCAGCGGGTTCGTTAGGGCCATTCATGGATGCCTGCGTCCCTCCACCCGCTTCTGCCCAGGCGCAGGCGTCCCGTCGCGACAGGATACCTCGCCGCGGTACCGCGCAGTGCTATGTTATCCGATTGATCCAAAGAATCGATCTCCCGGCAAAAAGATATCACGGGCAATCGTAATTCACCGGATGCACTAACGAGTGTAATTTTTTAAGACTTGCCATACAGCATTAGTTTGTTTTTATTGAAGTCTGCCTTTCCGGCATCGCTTAAAGGCATGTCCTTAAGGCGTAAATAGTCATTTCGACGTAAGTTAATAAACCGTTTTATTCCTCCCTAGTAAAAAGGCAATGAATGTGTGGACGGAATGACATGTCGCTGGAAGCTTAGCTAGCTGTTTGAATAGACTTTAATAAACAGGAGATGAGGCTTTTGATGTGAATAGAAACCACGGTGGATTCAAAGAACTCGCCTGGAAATGTTTGAATATCGCAATTTCATGTAGGATGCGACTCCGCTATAGAGTAGGTATCGTCTGTGGTTTGGTTGAAGATTTTTACGAGCATTGCATTCCTCGGACTGCCCACTGCAATGAAATATTAATGAGCAACCTCTGCATGCTCAACTGTTTGTTAATTTCCGAAATGATCGAAGGATAATGTCTTCATTCATACGATAATGGATCTTATGTTGAGGCAGTTGGTAATAAATCAAATTGATGAATTTGGGCCAGAATAGTGGCAGTTTACTTCGGACGTGCATTGTGGCCAATTCGTCATGATTTGCGTATGTAAATCAATGGAGTTTGGTTGTGGGGGCGTAACGGTGTTTTTGTCGGTCTAAGGCAGGAAAGCGGATGCTATAAACACACTTTCAGTCATGTAACAGCTAGTGTATGTATAGTTTTCAAATTGATTATGATTAATGAGAGTTTCTTGGGATTTATTGCGTAGTAGGAATAAGAAATTGCTCTGGCACTAGATTGGTCGCTCCCCTTCGTACATGCTCTTACATTTATTTGTGGGATTATCAACCCTCGCGTTGGCACCGTTGGAGTAATAAAACCGCAATGTCATCAATTTTGTCTTCTGTTTATTGCAAAGAGCCTTTTTTTGTTGGAATTTCAATTGGGTTAACATTCAGAGAGAATGAGTTAAAATAGTATTTTTATGATAATTTTATTATATATTCCACTGTTTGTACGTCTACTCTCGGAGCGAGTGTGTATTCTATACACTTCTGGCTGCCTCTTTGGGAGTGGAGGAATGATGTTGGAATGCATAGAATGTTTCGGTGTCGCGTCGGTATTTATACTTACTTAATTACTTAATTTGGATACTCTACGCTTCCTACTTACAAGGAATAAATTATATTTATAGTGATTAATTTGAATAGTTAGATACTTATTAGCATAATTCATATGAATAATTACATTGAATTTTTTTCGTAGATCCTTCATGAAGCTTAAACTTAGGTTAGCGTTCATAGTAGAGGCCCTCACAGGTTTTGTAAGTTGACCATTGTAATTTTAACAATTTACCAATTCTGTGCCTCCAAATTGTATGCTGAAGCAACTATAAAATACCTAAATCTACAAAATGAAGCGAGGAACTGACGTCATCGACCACCGCCACCAACTTAGGCAATGCAAATGATACGCTGCAACTAATATGGTGCGGTACGGTGAAAGTAACAGTTCTGAGCGGTCGACGTCCTATTTTCTATCGCCATGTAGAATATTGCTCATACCTTCGTTCCACCTGTGAATGACACCTCAATAGCAAGGACTGAGGAGAGTTGCAAATTACAAATTTCTTTTCACAAAGGTTCATATTTGCATTCGTTTTTTGTACCAACTCAAGTACTGTTTTTAATAGTGAAATTTTAGCTGCTGAGAAGTTAGTCTCAACAGACTAGATGTTGTTTTTTATGATGAATGTTGAATTGGCTTACTCATTAGTGCTCTTTTACATGCATAGGTAAACTCACACCTATTTCCCACCGGGGTAAGCAGAGACTATGGAATTCCATTTGCTTCGATCCTGACACACTTCTCTTGCTTCCTCCATATTCATCAATCGATTCATACACGCACTCTGTTCTAGTACTCTTTTACTTTAATTATGTCTTAACTAAAAGTTATAATGTGCATAGTTGTAAGTGATCTATTAAATAAATCCACTAAATAGTAAGGAAAACTGTTTTGTGCTTTTATCAAAGGACCATATCAATCATGTCTCGCGATCGACTACTAAATACTTTCACAACACCATGGACACTCCTTACAAAAATCTTCTTAACGTGTGCCACCTAACGCGTAAGTGCGAGCGAGACGGACTCTGTCTCCCTTACTCCTTAGCGACTCACAGTCATTCAAGATTAAAGTAAGACCTAGAGGGGGTGAGGTATGCGCCCGATAAGAATTGGTGCGGGGCGGAAAGTTACCGTACTCTCCTTACGTTGTTCTTTATTCTATGCTTTGGTTCACGTGTTTATCTTAAGACACAAATACTATTAAGTACGCATGATTCGTCATGAGGAACAGCTTTGGGTCTGCCTACTTTTATGTCTATTAAATTGCAAATATCATCAATATTACATTTAATTAAGGCAACGAAATCGGCTTTATGAGAAAATCATAAGAAGCTTATGAATATTAAGTGGGTAGTTAGGAATTCTTAATCCCACATGAGGATGGTGGAGTCAATGTTGGATGGCGTATAGCCTGCATACTGAGGCGGTCACTTGACGTTAGCACTTCCGGACGTCCCCGCCTGACCGGCTTAACGCACTACGCTTACTCGTGATATGCCAACTACCGACCTCACATTCTTTACGTAAACGCGAAAATAACTGACATTCTGCCTGTCTCGTAACAGATTATAGACTTCCCGTCGCGCCTAGCCCTGCTGTTATGCAAGACGTTATAGCACCAGGTGTCCATAACTCTGAAGCTAACAAGAGTGTCGCTAAAGGGGCTCTGTCTCCCGCCCCCGGTGACGTCCCACGTCCGCCCTCGTATGTTGCCATGGACACCCTACGCACTGTTGCGCTTGCGCGTGAAGAGCTAACTGTGCTAGAACTGTTATTACTACAGCGTTATCGCCGCTCAGATTGTTAGGACCTGTTGCGCGGAACGTTGTCACACCCACTGCCAGATTTATCAATCACAAGGATCGATTGAATAGTATCAGTGTGTAAAATGAGCGTTGTGGGCGATCGGTCGTCGAACTGCGCGGGCGCAAGCTGCCGGTGGTGCGCTCTAATTCAATTTAACGACAATCCACTGCACACGGCCAATCTGCTCCGCTGTCACCGACATGTTACCCAACTGTTATTATATTACTTGCTTATTCAATAACTCGAGAGATTAACTCTCGAATATTATACCAGCTCTTAATTTCAAAATCCATATTGAGTAATGGTATTGTATTATTACGGACAACGTTGATTTAGGGTTCAATACTAAAAGTGTTTAAAAGGCAGACGTAAAGTATAAAATAAATGGTATTTAATGTCGAAAGTTCATACATCTTGGAATTTAAATTTATGTTTCGTGAGGCAAAGTAACACAATCGTAAATAATGATTAGCGAGGAGCCAGCAATCTTAAACGTTTGATTTACGAGATAATCAAATGCAGTGTGAAGTTGAATTTTTTCGTAGAGTAAGTACAGATCCAGATGTCTTTGCATCTTCTTTTGGGCCTGGCTAAGCTGCGACAAAAGAAGAAGAGAGGAAGAGGAGAGAGGATGCCTTTGCTCATCAGTAGGAAATGATAGGCTAGAGAGAAAAAGAAAAAGTAACTATTGTATGGGGCAATAATTTCGCCTCGGACCGGATCTGCAAGGATGTGCCGTGTCACCTTGAATGCCGGATGCCAGCGTTCTGACGAAGGAGCTATCGCCCGTCAATCGTGTGAGCGTCTCGCCATATATTATACGCGTCTGCCTGTTTGTCTTTGCGGCTGCGAGAGCCGTTTTTATTTTACGACCGACCACGTCCGCTCAGAGACCTCGTCCAAGGTCGACGTTTCTTATAGGCAATCAACTGGTGCATCGATCGGAATTATAAATCGACTGCCTGCTGCGACTGTATTTTATTGAGAACAAAAAGCCCACTGTTCATCTTATGGGGCGGTTCGTCCACCTCGCACAATCGGACCTTATAAAGAGGGTCTATTTTAAGGAAAGAGCGTGTCGTCTCCGAAGTCCGCAGCGGAAATGGATAGGACGTGGGCGACGCCTACGGTGCGCGTGAGTGGCCGCTCCCAAGTGACAAATTTCAAATAATTGTCTATTTATGACTGTTGGTCTCGGCAGTATAGTCAATGTGGTCCTGTGGTACACCAGCTTGTTTTTCAATCGGACACCGCCGGTTCGAACTCCGGTACTGGACTTGCACCAATGAGTTATTAAATCTTAAGTGCAGTTTTCTTTAAGACAGTTGGTTCGACCATTATAGACGGGGATACGGCTCACCGGCTATAACGTTGGTCTAACAGAAAGCTCGGTGAGATGTGCGCACTTAGTTCATCTTGCGACGCACTCCTCTGTCTACCCCAATTGGGATACAGTCGCGAGCTTAGGTGTGTCTCGGCAGTATAATGATTTCTTTTCTTGTTTGTTGCAGGTAATGTAGCTGGTAATCGACACAACCAGCCAACCAGCTCAAGGTTACATAACTTATCAGTCTTGTAAGGATGTTTTGAATAATTATAATTACTAGGTTGGCGCTTGCAAGCTTCCTAATTCAGCTGTGGAATTATGACAGCCTACTTGGATACTGTTTCTGACATATCGAAGGTTAATGCGATAGTGTCACTTTTGTCACTAACTGTCTAATGGCTCAATAAGCGGTCATTGTGTCCACTCGCTTAGTAGGCACGTCAGCGCAACTTGTAACACCACGACCTATTTCCGCATCCGCTCTAGTAGTGTCCACTGCAATTTAATCATCTCCACAAGTGACAAGATGTATTAGGGCAGTTTTACGATCAACGTTATCAATAACTCTATTATGGTCTCTTTTATCTCTGGTTTTATGGTCGAGAATTGTTTGTGGTGTTAGGTGAATGGTTCCCTTTGATGTAGAACGGGAATATCGACAAAGACGGACGTCCGGTGCCGGTCAGGATTTGTTTCACACGAGCACTCGTCTCGCTCGAATTTAAAAGACATTGTTCAGTAAAACACTACCTTATGTTGCAATATTATAAATCCCACATTCATCAATCAGGTTTACGCGTAATCCTGTCAGCGATCTGAAACACGTCAGTTTCAATCTAAGATTTGTTCGTTGCGAGGTTCTTTGAATGCTTAGAATCTATTTACACCAAATAAAACTATGTTTACTTAAAAAATTAAGTCTTCCGGAACATGGCTCAGGATGTTGGAGGGTGATGGATGAACAAAAATCCTTCCGGTCCTTTTATATGGCGGATCACAGCGGCACACACGGCTCAAAGGGCCAGTTGCTTGTGTGTTTGCGCTTGCGCTTGTGTCAATATAATTTGTTATTAGGGTGAGTGATTTCAAATCTTGTGTAGTTTTTGCCGCGTCTGTTGTGCCGGTCTAACCTTATTACACGCTTATATCCGGTAATCATGCGCATTGATACGAAGTTAACAAAACATCTCTTTTCAAATAAAAATGTTAATCAGTTCTACTGTTACAATCACTTAAGTAAAACAATGGCAGGCATTCCATTTCTCACGAGCAGGATAACAGGTACGGGTAGTACCGTTGCGCTGGTATTTGGCGGTGAATGCGCGGGCGCAACTTTGCATACAATGCCCATACTGGTCGCTTGCGCAACTCGCGGTCATCGGGCCGGATGTGACGACGCCGTAGCGGCTGACACCGAATCGTGTGCCTAGGTTTCTGATCTAGGTAGCCTGGTTAGATTTTCAACTAGGAATTTACCTTGGCTAAATATATGCAATAGCTCTTCACCAATACTTCGCGTCTTTCTCGTAAAA
Source organism: Pectinophora gossypiella (assembly GCF_024362695.1). Lineage (NCBI taxonomy): Eukaryota > Metazoa > Arthropoda > Insecta > Lepidoptera > Gelechiidae > Pectinophora > Pectinophora gossypiella. Next base: position 14,677,157 of record NC_065409.1, read on the forward strand.
CCTTCATAACATGCAAATCGGTAAGTAGTTTTCTCGTCACGTCACGTTCGTGGTTTAAATGGGTTTATTTTAAATTGGTTGACGTATGTAGGTGAACATTTTATAAATATTTAGAACCAAAAAAAATGTTTACATATTATATAGGTTCATCAGACATCTTATGGCCTCCTGTTAATATACGTCACTCGATTGCGGTATTTTAGGTTGACAGGAGGTGTATTTCGCACATCTATCTTGCTGCTGCCACCAAAGTATGGCTGCAAATATCCTTTCCAAAATGCTGAATTTTGGTGATGCTTTGATCTTCTAACGAAGGAATTGAGAGCACGAGCGAGGTGGATTGCCAGCCTCAAAAATCCTGGTGTCAGGGTCATTATTGATTTCGACAATGTCCCTTTTGGGAATCGAACGTGGACCTCCAGATTGTGAGCCTAACGCTCTTATCAAAAAACTTAACTTAGGTAAATATCCTTAACAGCCAGTAGCACACTTGAGAGTCGTATACATTATCAGAACCCAAGGTATGTCTTGGGTGGTCTATTAGGGTCAGCCTTGAAACGTTCATGCCTATTCATTGGAGTACCACATGCACCGCACGTTGGTCAACCGAGGTGGACATCCGGTCGCAGACTATATAAATCTGATCCAGTGCCGCATTTAAGCTTAGGCTTCATAGCCACAGGCTAGAGCCTAGAGGCCGCCAGCACAAAGGGCCCCCAGAAAGGGACTCTTCACAAATGGGCACAATTGGTTTGCAAATGAAGAAGATAACAGCGTCACATCTGTATCCTTGAAACAGTACATGTACACACCCACTCCTCTCTATATTTCTTTCACAAGTCCTGGAAACCACGTGATATCAATTATCTATGACCAAAACATGAATTCAAACTCAAATGTCAAATTCAGATACATGATGAGTAGACGGAAAAGGTGTAACTTTTGCCATCAATATATTATTTTGCCGAGATTATAATGTTGCTAGTTGATAGATATCTACTTGGCAGGATGTTGGTCCAATAAGGTGGCCTAGCACCTTGGCCCAATGCGTACAAGGGGATGGACCTTAAATGCGGCCCTGATTTGAGCCTCATTCGGAGTATGATTGTACAACCGGCCTTGGTCAACGCATTCGATGATACAAAGGCACACTTTGATTCACTACGTTTTGTAATTATAATTGTTTATGGTTCATGCTAATGATTCTTGGAAGTTCACGAACGATTTCGAGCGTTCTGCGTAATTTGGATTATGATACCGACATAACTACATACATAAACTCACGTCCGCAATCCCTCATAGGGTGGGCAGAGGCCCAAGTAATCAATAGCTTGAGGCCACTTTTGATATGAAGGGTTTATAGAAACAGCCTATCGCTTATTTCATATCGATCCCTTAGTCATCTTCAAATTGTTCCGATACTCCTACCCTATAAAACCATCTTTCAAAAACTGCCGTTTACGTAAACATTACGACCCGGCTAGCTGTATTCGCGTTATCTCCATCGACACCTCACTCCCGCATAAAGTCTGCATTCACTGCATTGCTATCTTCAGTACATCGACCTACATCCTAATTGCAAACATTTGCACATTTAATACACAAAGCTAAATTCAAAAGAAAATTTAAGTGCATTTGTTTGGTTATTTACAGAAATCTTGTTTGAATACTCCTTGCAAAAGTTACCACAAACATTTTTTGTCAGAAATAAATAATAAGCGAAATAAAAACATTTCATTTCAATGTTTTTGCGTTTTCTTGATTAATGCAGGCTTCGATCTTATGAAGTTCGGACAACATAAGCTCAGGACTATATTTTCAATAAGACTTCATTATATTTCTATTTTATCTCTAAAGTGTTTCGCAACTTTAGACTTGCCTATTCAAAGCAAAGGTTTAATCTGTCCAGCCAGTCTGCGCGCCTTGAAAATAGAGAAATCGACAAATCCGTTAAGAAATATCAGTGTTTTAATTAACTTTATTATCTTGGATCGGAGGACTTACGATCATGAGGTGTTTAATCTTCATATGGAACCTAAGCTGGCGAGATAAGAGGGATATAGTGTCGGTAATGTGAGATGTGGTTACTGACGGCAGCGGTTCCAACTTGACAGGTTTATGGACGTAGTGCGATTACCTATAATTGATGTTACGTCTGTGCAAATTGATTTTCGACTACCTCACAGTGCTACATGATACGTTTCGTATCGAAAAGAAATTGATGTTGCTATTCCAACTTGATATCTCAGACATTTATCACGGCGTTCTAGTTTACTATTTTTCGCATAATTCTTGAAGCATCTAGTAGAGTTCAAATACCTTCAAAGAGCGTTGAAAGGTCAATAACATCGAAGCCCTCAACGATTTGTGCAGAAAAATCACGACGAGCTTTAAAAGCTACGCCCTCATAAATTTTGATGCGCATTTCACTTTTTGACATGCGTGTAATTGCGAACCCGATCCAGCGCGTCAGGTTCTGCGTGGGAACGGCGCACGCGCAGCAGTTGGACCAGCCCTTCGCTGACAGAAAGATACGAACTTCCGCGCCGTGTGCGTGGGAACGCAGGATATCAACTATCGAATAATTGCAATTGCCTATTTACATACCTAGTACCCACATTCAGCAAAACCTGCTTATAATGAAGGCGGAACGCTCTAGACCTGTTCAAGAGCACAATATATTTGTTTATCACCATTGGGACTATGAAATTAATAGTTAAAGCTAATTCAGTTTGTTTCAAACACCGAGAACTTAGTCTTTAATTAAAATTCCGCCATCTTAATTGCCAACTGCAGTCTTTGTCAACTTTAAAATTGCTTAATTCCTTACAATTAGTGTCTAATTAGATGACGTTTGCATTCGCACGACTATTGTGACACGCGGAAGTGAAGTGTATGAAGAAAAATCAGTTGCGTAGAAAACGCAAAACAGCGTTACTTACATGTGGGAATGCAACGCTCTACTTAAAACGCAGAACCTATCCGTTATTTCCAGTCTAAACGAATATCTGTTTCTGTCATCATCTTTATTGGGTACGCAAATAAAACATCATGATTATGTTGCGTTGGTCTAACAGAAAGCTCGGTGAAGTGTGAGTGCTTAGTTCATCTTGCGATGAATGTAGTCCTCTGACTAACGCTAGCCCAATTGGGAATATGCTCGTGAGCTTCTGTTATGTTAATACATCAACACTACGTTTGATACGGATTCTATTAAAAGTCGTTCCAAATTGCGTGCATCTGATAACTTTCGATGATTCATAACAACTATCAAGTTATTTAATGTCGTAAAATAACAATATTGGAGGAAACGATCATTAGTACATAATGGCAGTAAATAAAATTAAGATTAAGTTAATGGTTGCCATCATATTAGAATAGCCATTTACAACAGCAAACAGGAATTGCCTAAGGAAAATAGCTAAACTCTGATAAGTATTAAGAAAGAACGTGTTTGCGGATGCATATTTTAATGCACATTTTCCAGCATCATCTAAGAGGCAACTTGCTTAAGGCAATAAGATAAAGATTTGTCCAGGAATGTGGACGCTTGTTGCCCGGGGACATCGGTCTGAACCTGTTGTCGTTCCACTATTAATGTTCCACCTGTCCACTTCCTCCCGATTAAAAAAAGAGCTTTTTATCTTTGAAACAACGTCCTAAATTCCAATGTTTTAAACAGCCGCGTGCCGATGTTTCTTTTTAAAATTAAAACCTTTAGACGAAGTGGTTTCAAAATCTTTAAAGGATCAAAATTCCAAAACCACAATGAGCTTTGTCCGTTGATTCCCACTGCGATAATTGGTATAAGCTGAGATAATGAGAGTGCACAAATAACCTGCGAAATATTTGCGCAAACCATTGTTTGTTTACCACAACAATGGTGGCTTTCACATCGTAAAAAATCTAATTCGGAATAATATGAAACGTGTTGCAAAGAAATATGAGTGTAAAAAAACGTAGCGATTGTCAGTTAGACACGCGGAAATCCTTAGCAACGACCTTTGGCATTTCTAAACGGATCCACAGTCAATGGCAAATAGTCAATTTGATATTTACACTTTGAAAAATAAACCCATCCGCTTGTTTATGTTAATTTATAGTTTCAAACCATACCTACTCGTATACGCACGATGACGTAGTGCTTACGTCATCGTGCGTATACGAATAGGCATTAAGGACCTTTTAACACCTTAAACTTTAGACTACACCGTTTCACTTTATTCCAAAGCAGCGGTTCCTTGTCTAAGTCCCGGTCAGAATGTTTATGACGAGCTTCATCGGCAATCGTCGGCCGGTGTTTTTCGCCAGTTCTACTTATGCAGGAAATGCGTGAGGGTATTCGTGATTGAAGACCGCCAGAGGCACCAAATATTCGTTTGGAGGCACTTTGAACGCACAACAGTTACGGCGGACATGACGACATTCAAACTGTCGATAAGTTTGTCACTAGTTACTACTTTATTTGAAGAATGTCTATTATATTTCAAGTTTGTAAAAGTATGTTTCTAAAAAAACATTGTCGTTTTTAAACAAATCTTTAGTTAAGTATCAAAGAAGTTCTTAGGTGTCGGTGCATGTAATACAGTCGCCAATTACATGTTCCTTTTGTACTATAAGTACCAACATAATGTTTACAATCATCAAGATTACAACCCAGCAAATTCCGCAGTCTAGTGAAGTGTAATTTTCCTTTCCTGATTTATTACCTTTGTCTGGTCGGGTCACACACTCGTTTGGGCATTTGTATTCGGTTGGCAAGCCTCGAGGTCGTTCGACCCGGCACTTGGCTTGCCTTAAGATATTCTTTCGCTAGCCGCTTTGGCATACTCGGCCGCTTCTATTGATTCTCCGTGCGTATATGTATTAGCACATTTGAAACATCACGCCTTGAGAATATATTATCCACAAATAATGGCTATTCTATAACGTCTATGGGCTATTATTTTATTTTGGGTCCCATAACCTGTCTCTCACGTTCAAACACGATTTTTATTAAAGCAAACAATTATTTTTTAAATAATTACACTATTGGTACATTTCTGATGTTATACTCGTGCTTTTATGTTCCACGTTTTTATCAAAATTATTTGAATTTAACCAAAAACATGGTAACTAAGTTGTACTTTTGAGTAACGCAGTTGTTTCCCTACAAAATTCCACTGTCCCTCTCATATATTTACTCCATATAAACATACATTACTTAAAAACTCTTCAAGACGCTATTAAAATGTAATATTTGCGGTAATAACACGTAATTTAATCTTTACTTTAACAATAATAAATATTATTTTCCTTTATCAGTTTTTAATTATTCCAAAATATTTATTGTGTCCCCGCGGCAAACCGAAAAATTACGAACACTATGTTACCATACGAAACTGAGTCTTAAAATTAGAATTTTGTATGCATTTGCGCCAAAAGTCGTATAACATATAATCAAATATTATTGGGGCGCGGGGGGAGTGCGTGGCTTTGAAATTCGCCGAGTCAGTCGCGAGGACGCCGGCGGGATAGGTGCGTGTATTAATTGGGAGACCGCTGCGTGACCGCTGTGATAGGTGAGTTTTTTGAATATTGAATAATCTTTTACGTTATATCTTAAAAAAAAGGAGCAAATATTTATATTACACGATCTGTTTTATAAAATGAATTACCATATGAGTGCTATTTTAGAATACACGTGGTTTCTACAACTGAGTTACCGATGCACTGCGTTACTGCGAAATGTAACGCAGTTGTAGCAATCGTAACGCAGTGGAAATACTCAAAGTTTTTGCTCAATATTTACAAATTTAATGGTTTTAATAATTTAATTTATAATTATTTCGTTACAGAGTGTCGAGTTTATCGTCCACAAGTCCCTAGTCAACAACGTGTTGACCATCGGTAGTGTTTCGAGCAGGGTAGCGTGCCTGATACTCAGAATATCATCTCGATATTCGCTGACTGTCATCCAGGCATACGCTCCGACCTCGGGACACCACGATGACGAAGTGGAGACTATGTATGAGGAGATTTCTAAAGCCATGCATAGCCATAAAAGCCACTACACGATTGTGATAGGGGACTTTAATGCACAGTTGGGGAAGCGTTGCGGTAACGAGCTGAGAGTGGGGCAATTTGGATTTGGGGTCCGGAACACCAGAGGCCGGATGCTGGCGGACTTTATGGAGAAGGATAACCTCTATATGATGAACTCCTTCTTCAGAAAGCCCGCACCCGCAAATGGACCTGGATAAGTCCCAGTGGAAATTATAAAAACGAGATCGATTTTATCATGTCGACAAAAAAGCACATATTCAATGATGTCTCTGTGATCAATGCCGTTAAGACGGGAAGTGATCACCGCATGGTAAGAGGCACATTGAATATCAATATCAAGCTAGAAAGATCGCGAGTGATAAAATCCACGCTCCGACCGGCGCCAGCCCAGATCCAAAAACCCGAGCGCTTTCAGCTCGAGCTTTAAAACCGCTTCGAGTACCTTGATAACTGCGCAGAAGTGGACGATATAAACGACCTGATGGTGGATGCTGTCCGTACGGTAGGTTCTAAACACTTTAGAACCCGCCGTACCAAAACGCAGAAACTCTCGCACACACACTCGAACTCATGGATAAGAGACACGAAATGAGGCTGCAGGACTCAGCGGATGTCTTACATTATAGACAACTTAATAGACAGATCTCGAAGTATTTGACGAGCGACCTTCGCCAATTTAATACTACACGTATTAAAGTGGCTATAGAGCGGAACAAGGGCTCCAAGGTGTTCGCAAAAGATCTGTCTATTGGGCAAAGTCAACTAACGAGACTGAAAACTGAGGACGGCAGAGTCATTTCGTCGACTCCCGAAATCCTGAGGGAGATTGAGATTGGAGTACCTGACGCACCTTCGATTTGCCGATGATATAGTCCTAATGGCTGAGACCCTGGAAGACCAGAACACCATGCTCGAGCATCTCAGTAACGCATCCCAACGAGTGGGTCTTAGCACGAACATTTGTGTCCAACGACCATGTCGCACCCACTCCAGTTCAGGTTGGGAACGTTACACTCGAAGTTGTAGACCAGTACATTTACCTAGGACAAATAATCCAGTTAGGTAAGTCCAACTTCGAGAAAGAGATCTCTCGTCGGATCCAACACGGATGGGCAGCGTTCGGGAAGCTGCGAATATCTTCTCGTTCAAAATACCTCAGTGTCTCAAGAGGAAAGTCTTTGACCAGTGCGTGTTGCCAGTGATGACCTACGGCAGTGAGACGTGGCCGCTTACTATGGATCCCGTGAGGAGGCTCGGTGTCGCTCAGCGGGCAATGGAGAGAGCTATGCTCGGTATTTCCCTGCTCGATCAAATCAGAAATGAGGAGATCCGCAGGAGAACTAAAGTCACCGACATAGCTCGGCGAATTGCAAAGCTGAAGTGGCAGTGGGCAGGACACATAGCGAGGAGAAATGTTTTTTAGAGAAGTTTTGATTTTATTTTATTCTAAGAGAGTTTTGTTTAATTTGTCATGGTTTCAATTTAATTGTATTCTGTTTTTAATTGTTTTCAGTAAGTTAAACACCATAGATGCGGAAAGTTTACCATTATGTTACTTACTAAACTACTGCGTTACTTTTTTGTCCCCCATTTTTATGGAGACATTTTCAGAATTATAGCTAAAACTACCTAAGTATGTTTTAAAATTTTTGACTTTTTTTGATTATTTTTAATATATAAATGGCCTCCATAAATAAAATGCTTGAACTGCTATTGTTTTCTATTTTATTAAAAAAGTTTATCTCATAAAATCAAAATTAGGTAACGAAGTGGTAAACCTAACCATAAAAAGATGTATTAGACTGAAATGTTTCGTTATTTAATAATATAAGTTCAAAAATCTTTTATCTTAATTTAAAAAAAAAAGGTTTGAATTTAATGTGAACGTTCCCAATAATAAAACTACATAATGTAACAAAGTAACACAGTTGTTGTTTTTCTGCACCCTCCCTAGTATAAATATAAAAATAAGTGAAAAATAATTGGTAAACATCGCTGCAAAGTCCTGTAAAATGTGATTTAAATATTATTATTGTTATAATAGTAAGAAATATTAACAAACAATAGCATAAATAAAAAAAATTTTTTTTGGCGAATAAGTTAACCATGGGACCCAGAATAAAATAATAGCCCCTATCGTTTTAAGTTGGAATTTTGCAAAGATGAATTATTTATTGTATATCTATCCTTAAATGCTTTACCGTAGACTTCTAACTGGTAGATTTTATTAGAATGCTTGTTGTTTGCTTATCGTCTTCCCTTGTTGCATCTTTTTTTAGTATATTGTAAAAAATCCAATTTCCAAATGTCCAGTACTTAATATTTGTCAATTTGATTGGTATTTATTCTCTGTTTAGTATCAATTCAGCTCATACTGAATATAAAACCCAGTATTTGTCACAGAAATAACGTAAAAAATCTCGCGATCTTCCCTCGAAATGCGTGGCATTTTTTGCAAAGACAATCGATGGACAAAATATCGTCACAGTGGGTGCGGCGTACGCGCATGTGGCTACGTGACTCGAGTATCCCGCCTCCAACCCGCGCGAAATTCAGATGATCTAACACAACGTCTGTGGAATATTTATAAACCGAATCTGTAAATTATGTTAGGTTCAAGAATGCTGAAGTGTATTAGCTAGTGTTTTTTATTATCAGATATAATAAACATCGAATTACTTGGTACACGTACATAACCTCTTTTAAATACCTTTTTAATTATCCTTTTCGCTCTGCGTCTCTTTAGTATGGTCACAAGTATGAATAAGTAACATTCTAGTACCATATCACATTCACTTTTTGGACAAATTGAAGAGTAGGTACGTCTAAGTAAATATCAAGTATGTTAATGCGACAGGGATCTGAAGTGGATATTGCTCATGAGTAGTCATGACTAGCTGTACATGTGAAAAAGACAAATTGCAAAGTAAAAATACTATATTGGCTGTCATGGTTGAACTGAGCATCCAAAACTTATTCATATTATCTGACGTATCCAGCAAAAGTTGTGTCCATTTCTTAACGGAAAATCTAACTATAGAAATCCATTTTATGGAGTCTATTTTAAAAGTCCCACTTGTTCAAAGCAAATTCAGCATTTCCGTATTACTACGAGGGGAGGTCAAAAAGTTCGCGGAATGAGGGGGAAGGGGGTCGAAATTAAACACGAAACTATTTTTCCTTTTCAATATATTCTCCCTTAACCTTAACACATTTTCCGGATCTATCAAATAATTTGTTTATTCCATCATAAAAAAAAGATTTCTCTTTGCTGTCAAAATAGGCCGAAATTGCAGACTTGACTTCTTCATCATCGCCAAATTTTCGTCCACGCAGTTCCTTTTTCATTTTTGGGAACAAATAATAATCGCTGGGGGCCAAGTCTGGACTGTAAGGCGGGTGGTTTAATTTTTCGAACCCGCATCGGTGAATGGCAGCCGTCGCAACATGGCACGTGTGGACGGGTGCGTTGTCGTGCAAAAGGAGCACACCTCTTGACAGCTTTCCTCTTCTTTTTTCCTTGATAGCCTCTTTCAATCTATCCAGTAAAGAAGCGTAGTAATGTCCCGTTATAGTCACACCACGATCTTTATAATCAATCAGCAAAATACCTTCTGTATCCCAAAAAATAGTGGCCATGATCTTTCCGGCCGATTGTGACACCTTAAACTTCTTTGGAGGAGGTGTGCCTTTTTTATGCCACTGCATCGACTCTTGCTTCGACTCAGGTTCATAGTGGTGAACCCAGGTTTCATCTCCAGTAACAATCCGGGCCATAACTTCTTCCTTATTCTCTCCACAGAGCTCTAAAAACTGGCGAGAACACTCGACACGCTCGCTTTTTTGAAGTGGCGTGAGCATTCTTGGAACCCATCTTGCGCTGACCTTAGTCATCCCAAGATGTTGATGTAGGATATTTAAAATACTTGTTTCGGATACACCGACCATTGCTGCAAGCTGCTTCTTCTTCAAGCGGGTATCTTCTAATACAAGTTTCTCTACTTTTTCGATGATTTCCGGTGTGGTGGCCTCAATGGGCCGTCCGGAGCGGGGGTCATCTTCAATCGACTCTCTTCCTTGCTTGAAAAGACTATGCCACTTGTAAACCATGGTTTTATCAGGGGCAGAGTCCGCGTAAACTGCTAACAGCTCTTGAAAAATCGTCTGAGCGGATTTTCCTTGCTTGGTGAGGAACTTAATGACGGCGCGGTGTTCAATTTTCTCCATATTCGCTGAGTTCTTCCCGATTCACTTGTTTGCTGGTCGATAGTTCAAACGTTAATGCCCCGATTTGCTTCAAACTTGGTACATATACTGTTAATGAGGTGTGCAACTAGCGGCTACCTGTACGAGCAAACCAACCCCCTCCAACCCCTCCATTCCGCGAACTTTTTGACCTCCCCTCGTAAAGCAAGCGGACAGAAGCACTCAAAGTCTGAATAATTCCATTTGTCTTCCATTAGCGTTCCTTGTGATTTGCATAAAACAAATTACACAGAAATGCCCATATTCTGCAGATTTACAATGTGTTTGAGGTTATAGAACGTGATAAGGTTTGCAATTACAGGTATAACAGTTATTTGAATAACAGATTGTTGATTATTATACCTAAGTAGTATTTATCTACCATTATAGAGAGACAATCCAATGCATATAGAGTAGTGATGTATGCCCTTGACTTATCTACAAGAATTTACATAAATACTAACTAGATTAGAAATATCTGTGTGTTTTCAAAAATCTAGTCTAGTGAGTGAGGGTTAAAAGCCACATCGAAGCAATTCGTCTAAAAAAACAATATTGCTTTTTGACATTTGTTTGCATTGCCCATTTACTTTTATATGCGCAAACGTCAAATTGCAGTATTGCTTTTTAGATGAATTGCTTCGATCCCCCAGTTTGCAAAACATTTAATATTGGAGCAGAAATTATTTAGACAGTTTTGAAAATGAGTTAAGCATTATTTTGCATCAGCATTTGAAATGTTGTCATAACAGAGCGACAATTTTCATCGTTCAGCTTATTTCGTATCGTTTGTAAAACATCGTGGGAGTTTATTGACTTGTTGATCCTCACGACACACGCGCAAGTCAGCGTGTATGGCGGATGTAGGTGTCCGCAAATATTAGCGCTTGCCTAATCCACTCCCGACGGCATGTTTACTCAATTACCTAACGCCTTCATTTAATATTTTCCTCGTCCCCTCAATTTGAACCAGTATTAATTAATTGGTATGTGGGCAGACCGATGTGACAGTCGATTGACAACGAATGGCTTTGAATGTCTTTTGAATGGAACGGCTGTCTACAGTCGAAGATAAGTTTTCGTGACGTCACAAAGACCATCTTTCATAACAATACGTGGAGTTCGTCGACACCGTTTCGGAATGACGAGACGTCAGAATAAATTTATGGTAATGACAGAGGTAATGTGAAACATGCGTTTTGCGGTCGCGGCGGCATGCGCTGGCGGCCGCGGCGAGGTCGCCGGCGCAGCTCGCGCTATATGAATGAACGAGCGCCCCACTCCGCCCCCCATTTAGATCAATGGACCGCACGTGGCGATCAATGGTATTAAAATTGTATTGCAGATCCCACTGTAACCCCTATCGCTGCCAATTAGGTTATTATGATTGAACCTCGCCTTCAATTAAACAATTAGAAAACGAAACTGACTCAATCAAATCCAATGAAAGATTTCGTAAACATCAATCCGCCGTCAGACATTCAATGCCAATGACATCGATCTGCTTATCAGAGGAGAGAATCGGTAACTGGATAATTGACAGTTAAATGCCCTATTAGTGGTGCCCGACATAATTGAGTGGCCAGCGATAGCCATGATACGGCTGATGTGCCGCCCACGTGCGCCGGCGGCCCGCATCCGAGCCATTCTCTGATTATAAACCAATATAGCCCACGTCAATTTCTTTAATAATAAGAGTTATTGAAATACCATATCGGTTGAGCGTAGAAGGCGATAACGGCGTCTCCAATGCTGGGCCTTATAAGGAAACTGGCGCGGCCGGCCGTGGTGCAGGCATGGTTAGGTTAGTGCAGTGCTTAGTGGCCATGTTTAGTTGGCCATATGCGGCGACACCGTGACAGCTGTGTCATATGGTCAGATAATACCGCACCTTCTTTAGACTGCAGGAGGTAATGAGCGGTTTGGACAAGGTCGTTTCACTGACGCTTATGCTGATGCTTATTTTGGTAACCAATCCTAATAACATCCTTGTTTATCAATCTATTCGTCTTTTGCCTCGTGCGGGTACAAATCATGCTGCAGTGACGTCAGATATTCCAAGTGGTCGACTGTAAAGTTTCGTAAGAAATGGAATGTGTAAAGTATGAATGAATGGGCTATCAATGATCCAATCTAGGTGCGTGAATCACGGCGATCCAATAGTGTCGCTGCGTGCTGCGCAGGCGCACGTTAGAATTACGATCAGCTAATGAGTCACGCCGGATTTACATACTCGCTTGTGGAAAAAAGCCAAGGTTAAGAGGGACAGTTTTCTTAGAAATCACGCGAGCAATTAATAAGAAGGAACCAAGAACACTAGCAATCATAATTACCTCAGTTGCATCATCTAACTGCAAATTGTAATGTAAGAAAATCGTCATAATTTGCAACCGCAAATCTAGAGACATTGTTTGACTTTTTATTAGCTTTTTTGTAGATTAGCTAACACTTTAAATAGGTACGGAGTACCATCCAATAATTGTTTGTTTTCCAACGTCACAACTACGCATTAGAGTATAATATAATTTGCATGCAGGATGTATGTTTTGTTTTAGTATTATTATTGAAGCATCTCAATAACTTTTTGTATTGGCACAGGCAAGTTTTATACCTATAGAAACCGCTTCCTCAACTGCAGGTCCTCGGGTCGTTGTAACCTTGTAAAACTTCCAGAACTAGGTCGTAAGTCGGTCGCCCCGGTCGTTGACCCTAATATTTTTCGCCAATATCTTGTACAATGGTAGCATAAATCATTTCCTTCCGTCGTAAAACGCATTCATGTCCAGCTGTTGACATTTGAGGCGATAAGTGTCAACTGTTATCTCAAAGTGCTAATGGTAGTAGACACGGCATTGTATTTAACCAATATCCGGTAAGATTTGTCCCTTCTGCGCAAAAATTTTAAGTGGATCGTAAAATTTTTTGACCCTTAATGGCAGGAGAGGAATTTTAAAACGTATTATACATTTAGACCGGCAATTTTAATGCAATTAACTTCGACTCGTTGCGACAGATAATGACGGCGAAATTAAAATTGCATTTTTATTTAAAGATTTTTACATTACAGATTTTCAATTTGCATTTGTTTGAAAAGTATCGGTTTAATATTTTATTCGTTACTCCTAAAACTCTGATCAAACTAATAGTACCACTTGATAAATATTCTACTTGCTATAAATATTTTTGGAAAAGTTTGAAAATAGAAACTGAAGTATCCATTTACCCACAGTTAACTTGCCCATAAAATCGGAAGTTGTAAAGAAGCCCTGTAGCTCATCCTTCGACACGTTAGCGAAGGGTTGTTAAGACGTTGAAAACCGACCGTGGGAATCCTTGAAACTAACTCTGGAGTCACGCCTATTCACGTCAACGAGTCTTAACTAAAACTGTGAGGAGACATTAAGCCACTGTCAAATCGACACTGCTCTAATGGGGGTATGTCATCGCACGAACTTTTAAACTCTCGTTTCCTGACTTCAATACGTCATGCGGCTCATTTTGAAACGGATACGTTTTAAGCTTCGGACTCATTTTCGTAGACTTAAATATGTGGTTGCACGTTTTTGGCAATTTGTGTGCTGAAAAAAGTGTAATTTTGTGGAGTGTTGGTTATTTTCTGTGGTTATTTAGATTTTACAGCGTCGTTGAAATGTAACAAGATAATATACTTTTTGTCAGCTTAACTTTTACCATTTTGCATAAAAGTGTCGTTACTTTCGCTGCAGTTTCTTCCGCGTTTATTATACAATTGAGATTTGTTTTCATTTTCTCTTTTTTCATTATTTTCTCTTCTGAGTGTTTACATTCATCTACGAAGCTTTTGGTATGTCATCTCGACCTATAGTTTTCGATGTGGTATCAGAATCACTTCCATTCTGACAAAAAAAAAACTCTCGTAATCCTAACTCGTCACCAGGCTTTGACAGCTGACATTGTTTACTTTCATCGAAGAGGTGTAAGATCTCATATGAAACAGAGGGGTCCACTTAAAAACAGATCAACGTAAAAAGCTGTCGTAGGCGTCGACAGATGCATCGGATAGCGCGAGTGGTCTGTAGTTTAGTTTAACTGTGAGCTTCCGCCGGCTAGGCTAATCTAATACGTCTAACATGGTGAGGTGACACATCCGTGGTCTGATCGTTGAGGTCATTAAAGGTGCTAACTATAGGTACGGTTTGTGGTCTTTTACCTGCCTCTTCATGTTTCTGAACTATAACATTAATTTGATTAACAACATTAAGAATTAAATGGATATTTTTTGTGAATTGTTCGTTCTTACTGCAATTTCTCCGCTTTGTTCTAGAAATATTTGTAAATTTTTTCGTCGTTTGTGTTATGCATTATAAATACCTAATCCGTTTTATCACTTCATGAGTAATTTAGAAGAAATAGCCTCATGCTCTGATCTGATCTTGGCAGATCCTCGGTATGCCATATATTTGCTACCAACGCTAGCATAAAAATATCTATTCGTAATCTTCTCCTCGGAAGTTTGAAAATAACAGATGTTTCCTTTATGTTTTGTCAGTTTTTATACACTTTATATTAAATGGGCCCCCATTTGTCTATGAGATCAAGCGGAAATCGCTTCTGTGCTGAAATTTTTCTCGCCTTCGTCACTTGAATATCTGGGAATATTCATGATATATCACACACCAGACTTTGATGACCTTAAATTCTGCGTAAAGTGAAAAATAACAGCGATTCTTCTTATTTCTTTCTTGTCTCCTTCCTCATTTATGCTTCTCAGAATATCACAGCATGCATGACATTTCGTTTGTTACGAGGGGATTATTTTCAGCTACATATAAAAAAATCTCTGAAAAAATATACGTAGCAGATTTTTGATATAAGTTGTGATAATATTAATTTTAGCTGTGTAAATTGCCAAAGAAAAGTATATTTTTGTAGATCTGAATTGAAAATCCATTAGTTGTAGGAATAACCGTTTTCAAGACACGTACATTATCTGTTTTAATAGAGACATTAGTATTACAGCAAATTAACGTTCATAGACCGCAGCAGTTACTAAAACATAAACTTGAGTTGTACGACCCGTTTGCTATTATTATTATTTTTTACTAGTTGAACAGCCAGACGCATTGACGGATTTTCAGGAAAGTCGTCTTAAAAGTTATGCTTTTATAAGAGAGTTTGGGTGGCGCTCGAATCACGACATATTGCGAGTATACCGTTGTCCAAGGTCCAGTAAAGGACCTTATGAACCAAACAGGCTAACAATAATATTTTCACTATTCACACAATTTTATGAACATCTGTCCTAGTTTTACAATAACAACACGTCGCGTGCCATAAGCAAATCCTTCGGAAACGCCAGCTGATCTCCGCCATCCCATATCCTGCGGAAGCAACGGAAGTTGCGTCACCAGCGGAAATAGCCGCCCTCTGTGTCACCGCTGACGTCATCACCTCATTGTGCGCATGGACCACTTTACTTGACTAATCATCATTATGAACTTTACAAGTTGTTAACTCTTAAGTTGGAAACCCTTTGGATTGAATCCTCTCGAAAAAAGACAGTGACTTCTATGGCTTCTATTATAGACTGGTAGGGAATAAAAGTCATAGACGTTCCGATGGATCATTGGGCAAATCACCTGCCACATATGCACCTTAGGACTTAAGACTTACAACACACACACACTTGTTTGTATAAACAACACGCCTGTATCTACCCTCACCACCAGTATATCTAAATCCCAACCCAATAGCCAATTGCTATTAACCGGGCACAAATTTTGGAAACCACGTCCTATCAATTATCCAAACATGAACCCACAAAGTCGAATTCAGTGGTCTAAAGCTCCAGCCGGAATTCGACCCCTGACACTACGATGTAAGTGACTTCGTGTCAAAATAGGGTTTACAAGCGTGACTAACTTTGTACTTCTAAGTATTACAATTAAGTTCTAAGTTGTGAAAGTCAACTTGTCCAAAGTGAAATACTCGAAAACTCAAGTGAGATGTAACAGACTCGACGAAGGAGAGATTTGTGCGTGGGATGTCCTTTTACTGCATCGCACAGGAAATGACACTCATTAGACAATTTTCAGTAAAGTATACGTTACGTGCTCGACGCTAAACGATGTTCCCTAAATCAGTATGGTAACAAATGGTCGAAACACGACAAAAAAATAATGAGATCGATTGATCTTACTGTTCTGTTGTCTTTGGAAACGTAATTGTTTCCGAACGGAAACAGGCCACAGATAATGCTGCGATTTATCCCGCGCTGCATGTCCGGTCGTTCGTTCGTTTCACCCGAGCCCTTTCTTTCCGCGACCGACGTCGTAAATATTTTTATTGTCACACAGTCTGCTCGGAAATAAAGTCAAGTCTTCGACGTAAACATCCACTCCGGCGCAGATATTTACGACCGAATCGAACACTTAATCAACGGCAGGAAGATGTAAAATCCGCACTCATATTTTAACCCAATCAAAATATGGTAATACAAGGCGGATCCAGCTGAATTTAGCGGCTGAATCAATTTGCCCCTGCACAATTTATGGCCGTGTTTCGTCAATTAACTGGCAATTCGGTGGCTTCGATTATTTCGCGTAAAATGTGCGGGCGACTCCCGCATCCGGTGATTACGTCTGGTGCATAATTTGTGATGCGCCCGCGCCGGCCTACGCTTGATTTTTGTTAGATAAAAAACGGAGGGTCTGCCGCGGTCTGCGCTTGCGCAGCGGCGCGCTCGCTCGCTTGTTGTTTGTTTTTGTTGAGCCTTTTGCACCTGCACCCGTTTTGTTTTTCGTTTAGCCGTCGGTGCAACTAAATGGGATTTTGCGAGTCATATTTTTTTTCTTGCATAAGACTTGATGATTTCCTCTTCATGAATAACGCCCGCATTGCGTATGCAGAACAAGCTTAAATTACACAAGCGCTCATTTGTTCGTTGTTACTTAATAACATCATTACTACCTACTCCATACGGATTTTCAGTTTAAATAAATAGGTGCTTTAAGTGACTGGAGTAGTTACCTACGTACACGTACTGTACAAGTTAGGGCGCGCATTATAAATTGTTGAAGGTAAATTAGTACATATGTTGAATTCTAATGGTCGTGGTATGTTTGTTGCAGGGTCGGCGGGCATCGCAGGCGTCGCCGGGCGCGTGCCGGCGGCCGGATGCGCACGCGGCGACATAATGTGGCTGCTTGATGAGCCCAATCAGCCTTACGAAGGTGACTCCTTCTTTACTGTTTATTGCATGCGACACTACACTATTGTGAACGTGTCAGATTATACGACTGTTCGTTTGGAGACGGGTTCTTGAATACGTTAGTTATAGTCTTTAGTCCCCACAAGCGATACGTATTAGCGTATTGTTTGCAACGGTTCTCGCGAACATACTTTTACATAATTATAAGGGTGTTTACTAACATTCGTTACTAACTAAACTGAATTGGTTATTGGTTATTAATATTGAATGTCATTTCTTAACATTACAGATTGTGAGCAGCTACTCTGCTTCCGTTACTACAATGGTGATGGCGAGGAGTGCGTGGCGGAGTCGCCGACTCTGCCCGCACGCTTCAAAGTGGACCTCAAGAAGCTCCCGCTGCGACTCAAGGAAGGCATGTCCAGGAAAAGGAGCGGCGACCAGGTCTCTCCTTTCTCCTACAACAACGAAAGCTTTGAGATGAACTCTGAAAACCCTCGAGTTGAGTTCGTCCCAGGCACCAGCCAGGACATCAAGCATCTCAGCGAAAACGTTAACAAATGCTCAATTAGTGCTTTAGAAAGTAATGGGAACAATCCGAATCTCGAACAAAGTAAATGTGATCCTAGCAAATCTCTAGATAGTAATCTAAGTAACGAATCTCAGGTAATTAGTGAATCTCAAAGTGCTACAGACTGCAAACCGACATCCTCTGGAGTGAAGAAAAAGTGTCCTCCGCCTGTAGACACGGGCGGCGGGCAGGCACTCAACGGTGTTAAGAAGAAATCTAAAGTGAACAGCGGCTTCGACTCCCCAACCTCACCGGGTACTGAGTATTACAAAATATGGTCACCAAAGAATCCCTGCAAGATAATGAAGTTTGTGTACGACGTTGAAGGTGCTAACATGACAAGCGATGCGGAAAAATCACCGGTGCCGCCGCTGCCCCCGAGACAATCGCACAAACCGCTCGAGAGAATGCACGCGTTATCTCCGCCGCAGGTACCCAGACATCGAAAGCCAAAAAAACTCACAAAACCCGAAGACGCGTTCACTTTTGAATTGATTGACACGGACGAACAATTCTTTACCGATAACAATATCACTAACTCAGCTATGTTACAAGGCGAATTAAATGACTTTAAGCCCGGAGAGTTTTACTCCGGCAACCAGACAGCTATGTCCTCGACTGCCAGCTTTTGGCGAGGAGGACAAAACGTCGCGCCCCTCGCGACGCCAGAGACAGACGGCAGCTTATGCGAATCTACAATTTCCTCCATGAAATTATCTAGGTTAACTGAAGAAAAAAGAAAAGATGTACCTGAAGGCTCGCCTAGTATTAGTAGGAATAAGATAATGTTTATAAAAGATATAGGACCCGATAATTATATAACGACAACGTTCGCGAGAAAAGATAAGGTTCCGCCATCTGACACCGTGGACGGCGTCAACCTCACGCCAAACCATGCAAAGTCTGAAGAGAAGGCTCAAAACAGTTTTTTAAATGATATTAGTAATCATTCGGAATTTGAAGATGATAACAGAAACCAAATTGAGGAGAAAGAAATCTCGACCTTAAAAGGTCACAAGCCTTTGACAAGGCAGAGCTCGGGACGTGCAAATACTCCAACTATGATGACAGCTTTTTTGAATTCCTCGCATATAGATACTCCAAACAGAGAGATTGACAACAACAGTTCAAACGGACCCAGCTCTTGCAATTCATCCCATTCTGGTTCGCCAGTAGAAGAGGTCAATAAAGCGTTTCCGAGCGTAGGTACTATGATAATGAATAGGAAGTATTCTTGTGAGAATTCAACGCCAAAACATTCCAGCTTACCTAGGCATTTATTGAAAAATCTTGGATGCGAAAGTACACCTAAGCATTCGCCGCATAAGAGTAATAATGTTACGGATAGTCCAATAAGGCCACATCCAAGGGTTTTGACGCGGGTGGCGGCATTGGCGGGTGCAGCGGTGCCTCAATGTCCGCCTACTCCGACTCACCACGCGAGAAGACCACGGCCCGTGCCACCGCCGGACTTGCATCCTCCTCCAGTACAGTCTGAAAACAGGCCGCATGAGAACTTCGAAATGGTTGAGTTCACGAACGAGCTAAGGACTTCGGAGATCAGATCTCCTAACTTGGAGTTTGTGAATAGTAATCATTTCACGATAGTGCACGCGGGGCCCCCGGATGACGTAGTGTTGAGAAGACCGAGGCCTGTGGAAGACAGTGATGATAATGACAATGCTGTGGCGTCGCCGACTCCACTAAGGCATATGGCAGGGATCAGATTACCATCGATACCTGAGCGGGCGTCCAGGCAGATGGCCTTGACCGGAGATTTTCCAGCCAATATGATTGGCGGGATTATCGAATGCGAAGAACCTTTACCAGCGGGTGAGTTTTTTAAAATAAAATATTATATATTTTATTCGAATTTTGTTGTTGTGTTGAGCCGTGGTAGCCCAGTTGGAAAAACGCTTGAATGTGAAATCGCAGGTTCGAATCTTAAAATGGACCTAAACCAATGATTTTCGAATTTGTTTTCGAATTCATATTTGGATCAGTGGTGAAGGAAAAGATCGTGAGGAAATCCACATACCCAAGAAATCTGTTTCGGAATTTTGCGACCTAAACTTAACCTTATTGGGCTGGTTTTCCCTTCGCGGTTTAGAAAATCAGACAGGCAGTCGCTTCTTTAAAATATCGGACTGTGTAAACTGGATAACGCTAGGGAAATGATGACTAATAAATATAAACTTGTACGAATATTTACTTTTAAAGATTCACGCATTTTATAGATAATGATATATTTTTATCGGGTCGATACATGATTATCTAAATGTTAAATAATAATAGACAAAGAATAGTAGTGAAATGAGGGTAGTTACACCTACAACACCTTCGTAATGGCAACCACTCGCCGCGCCAGTCATCCCGCGACCACGGTCGCTGCAACGCGGCTGAAACGACGGGAAAACAAAATTAATAAGGTAATTGTTTTTTACTTCATTTTAACATTTTGATCACGTATCGACCCGTTAATAATAGTTTACTTTGTACGAATGGTGTTCGTCATCCCCCTAGCATTATCCCGTTTTTCACAGGGTCCGCTTACCTAACCTGAAGATTTGACAGGTCCGGTTTTTTTACAGAAACGACTGCCTGTCTGGCCCTCTAACCCGCGAATGGAAAACCAGCCCAATACAGGTTAGGTCACATACCTCCGAAAATGCATTTCTCGGGAATGTGGGTTTGTTTGTTTGGTTTGCTCACGATGTTTTCCTTTACCGCTGAGCACGTGACAATCATTTATGATCCAATCATCAATTTAAAAACAAATTCGATAATCATTGGTTTAGGCCTGTGCTGGATTCAAACCTGCGACCTGAAAATGAGAGGCAAGCGTTCTACAAACTAGGCTACTACGGCTCTACGACGGCTCTTTTTGTTCGAATGTCGTTATAACTAATAGACCATTTACTCTTCCAGGATGGGAAGCCAGAATGGACAGTCATGGGCGAGTGTTCTACATCGACCACATCAACAGGATGACGACATGGCAGCGGCCAGGGGTCAACGGAGCCACGCCACGGTCCCCGGAACCTGAAGTACAGAGGCGACAACTAGATAGGAGGTAGTTTATAGATTTTTTTCTGTGGTTGCATTTTTTTAAAGGTGGGGGTGTTTTCGTTATGTTGGCTCGTCTTATACTTTGGAGTTACCCTGGTAATCGTGGTGAGGATTAGCATTGGCAAATTGATGAAAGAAAGAAAGAAAGATTTATTACTTCCGGACACCACAGACACAGACAGACAGGTACATTACATTTAACACAGGACAGAAACCACACGGAAATCAATAAGTACATAGACAAAAAAAAATACCAAAACAAAAAGAAAAACAAACCAAAATCGAAAAACAATAATAATAAAACTAAGTATTCTAAATGCAACGCACTGACGGCCCGATCATCTGCGGTGGAGTCCGGAATAAAAGGACCTCGCCCAGCATAAGTCGCGGCGTGAGCCACGACGCTGGTATTCTGCGGGCCCTGCCGAGTGATGCATAGGGATGTGTTTGAAAATTACCCTGGTTGTGCCAGACGAAAGAGAAGTAGATTCTGGCTCCTTTGACGCCCTAAAACTACTTAATAATGATTTATAAAAAATCGGCGGGTGCTAATAGGCAATCGGAAACTCACATAAACACGGTGATAAGTTAAACTTAAGCTAACTCTTACAGAGACGACGACCCATTCATTGTATTGTTGGCTTGTCATAGGATTAAGCATACCTGGTTTTCTTAAACCATGGATCCATCGATACTAATACCCAACAGAGTATTCCCTTAACGAACCCCATACGACTGACTTCAGATACCAGTCCATCCGGCGCACCATGACCCGCACGCAGCTGGCCGAGGAGGACGGCGCATGCGCCCCGCCGGCCGCCTCCACGTCCGCGGCGCCCGACCCCCCGCATGCGCCGCACCCCGCCGCCGAGTTCCTCGCGAGACCTGACTTCTACTCCATACTACATATGAACCAGGTTTGTTCACTTACATACACATACTTGGCCCATTGTTATTATAAGCCGGAAGTCGTCCACTGCTAGACATAAGCCTCCCCCAAGGCGCACTCCGGATATTCATACAAAATACATCGTTACACAGACACTACACATTCGTTCACACGCATCTGTGTGTATGGCGTCTGACGCCATAAGATTGAAGACTAAAGTAAGACCGGGGGGGGGGGGGGGGGGGGGTTGAGGTAAAACTAGCAGCGGCTGGTGGGGAGCGGAGAGTTGCCGTTCTATACGTATTCCTTATTCTATGTCCAAGGATCGTCACAAGGACCGATCCTCTGCTACCCGCATCTAGATTTTTCCCGCGACCTTCAGGAGGTCATCTTGGGCCATGGTAGTTTTAAATAAATAGGCTAGCTTTCAACTAGTCAAAGCAGTTACTTTTTACTAAACGTAAAAACACGAAATTATTATGGAATTTGTATGAAAAAACATACTGTGACGTCAAAGCAAAACGTTATTATTGCGTTTTTCTTCATTAAAATTCATAAATAAATGAATTAAAAAAAAGAGACGCAGATGTCAGGGGCCTTTGGCGGCTCAAGTAATAGCTCAGTAATAATCAGGGTTGATGAGGTGGAATACCAACCTTATCGAAAACACACTTTCTTTTTTTATCTTCTTTTTCTTCCACTACACAACCGTGCGGGTTCTGAGGACAACCCACACGGTACGGTGTTTTTCGTAACCTAGAACTCCTTTTAAACATAAAAAACACATAACACTGGTTTCATCCGCATTAAATCAGGGATATGAGATATTTTAACATTGTTGCAAGTGCCATGATCACGGGATGACGTCATCGCACTTGCGGGAGTCTCATATCCCTGATTGAACACGGTAAAAACCTGGTATTGTGTTTTAACCTAAGTTGTAGGTAAATTGCAATGAAAATACTTAACATTCTCCACTAACTTGCCAAGTTAAAACAAAAGCCTTCTCCTTCCAGGAAGCGTCATCGCTCTACAATGGCAACTCGACTCTTAAGCACATGATATCCAAAATAAGGCGAGACACATCATCCTTCGAGCGTTACCAGCACAACAGGGATCTGGTAGCACTGGTCAACATGTTTAGTGAGAGCGACCGTGCTTTGCCACTTGGCTGGGATACCAAGCTTGATCGGAACGGCAAGGTAATTAATTGTTCTCGAAATTCTCGTAGAAAATATATTTGAAGGGGAAAAGGAGATCTCTATTCTTCTGTTCAAAAAGTCTTATGTAGAAAGTGGTCTTGGTTTTGTAAAAAATATCATTGACATATCGGAGCAACTGGCGAAGCTATTTTGTGTTTTTTTTTCTAAAGTAACATGGAAGCCCAGTAGGCAGAACACTTGCTTCTCATTTCGAGGTCGCAGGTTCCAATCCAGCACAGGCCTAGACCAATGATTGTCAAATTTGTTTTCGAATTCACGTTGTGATCATAAATGATTATCACGTGCTCAGCAGTGAAGGAAAACATCCTGAGGAAACCCACATTCCCGAGAAATGCATTTTTAGACGTATGTGACTTAACTTATATTGGGCTGGATTTCGCTTCGCGGGTTGGAAGGCCAGTCAGGCAGTCGCTTGTGTAAAAAACCGGACCTGACAAATCTTCAGGTTAGGTAAGCGGACCTTGTGAAAAAAGGGATAATTCTAGGGGTATGATGACATTTAAAGGTGTAATATGAGGTAATCCCGTCTTATACGCTAAAGACGCAAAGAGTACAATTTTATTTTCAGTTATGCCTGTTATTTTCTTATCTACCGAAAAGAAAAGGGACAAATAATCGACAGAAATCTAAAACAACCCTCTAAAATGTTTACATTAGTCAATAACCCGACAGAATTAAGTTGACAGCACACGTGAAACGGGTTGCATATAAGCGAGATGCTTATTTAATATAACAGGGTCATTCATTCATTTTAAAATTTACAGTTGTCAATCTCCCGTCCCTTTCCTTTTCAGCGGATAAGAAAATGACGGGTATAACTTTATAAAATTGTCTTGATAGTGAATACCACGTAAGCGCCTATTTGAAACATCACATTCAGGTGTGATTTATGTTAACAAAATCGCCTGATTGGGTTAAATTGTACCTAAGAACTGTATTTTTCCTTTTTTATAATGTTCCTATGACATCTTTTTTTGTACTGTACAATCGCAATAAATCTCTTTTGATTTTGAAAAACCTCGGAATAGGCAAGCTAGTTTCGATCCAGGTATAAAAGTAGTCTAAATTTTTACCCATGAAAAAATTACCCATTAGAATGTGATTTTCAAAAAAAGAATTTCTTACGTGGTTTTCGCATAAGGCGACGGTGCATGCCTAGTTTCCTGAAATAAATGGGACATTATTATAAACGGCCAGCGTTTCTACGTGGACCACGTGATGCGTCGCACCACGTTCATCGACCCGCGCCTCCCTCGTGCGCCCCAGGCCGGCCCGTTCTCGCCGCTACTGCCACAGCGGAGGCGGCCGATACTCATCGAGCAGGTGGCTTTCTAGCTTTGGATGCTTTGAGACCTGTGTTGTGTTTTGGCTTGTTGGTTTTTTGTTTTGGCCTTGACTTCATTCGGGTTTTATGTGTGGAACAAGATAGGTGAATTTGTCAAGTCACCATAACATTGAACTTAATAATCGCAAGGACTTTGACCAATAGCCATACGACGTCTACGTGGCTAGCATTCGCTTCGCGATATATATCGCGCCATGCCGCGAGGGATAGACAACCTAGTCAAATTAGATACTTTTTACGAAACTCCAAAACGATACAATTCTATTTACATAAACTCATACATAAACTCACGCCCGTAATCCCTAATGGGGTGGGCAGAGCCACAAGTAATCAAAGACAACTTGCAGCCACTGTTGATACGAAGTCCAAAGATGGATATGATGAACCTTATGGTGATAAGGGATCAGCCTATCGCCCATAACATTACAATTCTATTTAATTTTGAATATAGAACAACACGTATGACGTCATCGTACTCTTTGTAATTCTTAATTCAAATTAAGTGAAAAGTCGAATAGAAAAAATAATAATTTATGAATACTAGGCTGGCTTCTATTTCTAAATTACCATTTTATAATTTATCTTTGACCCAGTTACTAAATCTGTGACGTCGCACATTTAACTCAATTCTTGAAAAAATACCTTATCTCAACCCTATCTTGTTCTACTAAATATTTCCCAATCGCACGGTACATAATGAAAAGTACGCGGTAATATAAATTTAAATTGTGGGATAATTAATTGTGATAAACATTTTTCAAAAAATAATTATTTTAAAAGGTTTTTTTTTTGCAAAAAATGAAACATATAAAAATGGAATTATTTTTTCACTATTCGTTTCTCAAAACTTCGGTCATGGTCTGGGTTTTCATTTGCCGCATGTTCGTTTCTGTGTTGTGTTGTTTGTGTCTTTCTGTGTTTTTATTATTTATATATGGTGATTTAACTTCGTTACTTTTTCTTTGTCCTTTTTGGGTTTTTTTTATAGTGAGTCCTTTCGTTTTTTTATTCTTGTCGTCGCTTTTGTTTTGTTCTTTCTTAGCGTATTCTTCAGTCATTAATTGATAATTATTTTAAAATCCGATCTAACGTGTAACTACTTCTTAATCATTACTTTTCTTTCCTTTTAAGTATGATATCAGTGTTCTAGAAATTCTTTTTTTTTAGTTTGTATTTGTAAATTAAATGTTCGACTACATTATTAACCTTCTCGATGTACACTATTGTAAAAAAAATCGAAATTCAAAAATATAGAACTACAAAATACAGAACATTTTTAAGTTTACAATAAGTATTTTTTTAAGTTTACAATAAGCTTTAAGTATTTTGCCGCAAATTTCCTTGTACTTAGATAAGTAAGTCTTATTGTAACTGTTACCTTATTTGAGTGCAATAGAGTATTTGGACCCCGTCTAGAACCTACTTGACACAAAAAAGAAAACAATGCCTGAGTGAAAAATAAATTCCGCTCTTGCTAGATTAGAGAAAAAATAACTTCTGACCACAGAGTATAAATAGAATTGTTCTGTCTACACAGGCTCCTACACCACCTCCTCGACCGCCACTTACTGTGGGAGATGCGCACACGCACAATATTCAGCCTGAGATACCTGTCGCGTACAATGATAAGGTGAGATTCTTTTGCAGTTTCTGAGATTCTTTGATGAGTGAGAGAGTATGTCAGTCACTCAGTGACCTTTCGAGTTATGTATACAGGGTGTTGGAAAATTACACTTGATATCAACGCAGAATCATGGTCTGAATCAACCCTCGTAAGTTTTCGTTATGACGTCACTGACACCCTGTATAGAGGATTATTTTATCACCTACCTCCCTGTGTTACATATAGACGATTCCATCAATCCAATGTAAACATTAAGCTGCATAGACAACTTGCACGCAGGTGGTGGCGTTCCTGCGGCAGGCGAACATTATGTCGATCCTGCGCGAGCGCTGCGGCGGCTGCGGCGGCGCGCTGCGGGAGAAGGTCAACGCCGTCAGGGTGGAGGGCGCGCCCGCGCTGGCGCGGTACCAGAACGACGTGCAGCTCACCTGCTTGCTCAGGTCAGTGGGCCTTTCTATTATTTTAAGGAATAAATGGGCCGGAATGTTACGAAGGATGCCTTGGGAATCACGTAATACATATTATAATCTATTTTGTTTTATATAACATAAGCTCACGACTAAATCCCAATTGGGGTAGGCAGAGGTACGGTCACGAGCATTAATATGTATTATACAGTTTGGTACCATGTCACATTAAGTTTTTTGACAAATTGAACTGTAAGTCTCACTAAATGTCAAATATATTAGTAGGACAGAGTCCTAAAGTGGGTACCTTATATTGCTCATGACTGTACTTCCATCACAAGATCACTAACGCACGCCTCACCGAGCTGTAGACGGCGAGTCGTATCGGCGGCGATACGGCGATACGACTCGCCGTCTTCAATGGCCGAGCCAACTGTGTTAGTGAAAACAGCACTTGAGATAAATTATTATTGTTTTAAATTTTTACCATAGGATTACATTATTAAATTCAGATTTTTACTATATTGACATACAAAACCTAAAAAGGTAAACGGCACAACGCCATCTAGCGATCAGTTTATATAGTATTACGGTGCGCGTGTTTTGTTGCTGCTTCCACAAACTTTTCACAGATGGCGTTAAATGCACCTGCACATTATTATAAATTCGAATATAACTCTGTCTGTCTGTTTGTGTGTTGCCTTTCCACGCTTAAACCACTTAACCGATTTAAATGAAATCCGGTACCTATGGCGATTGTTTGAGATCCATAAAAGAACATCGTTTAATCTTTCGAACGCCGGAACGCGGATCTCGACCAGACACAATGTAAAATCTATTGTGTCTGGTATCTCGGCATATGAGAGGTTAAGTTTTATTTACGAAATCAACGGAGATAGAAAACGCGTCATCCATAAACATGGTCATAACTCGCACGCATTGTTAGTTACCTAATTCATAATCAAAATTCGTAAGTAAAAATCGAAATTAATTTGTTTTTGATCATCTTAGATTTGCTTATATTCCTAGCGTAGCATTTTATTATTTATCTATGACCCAGCTAGAGCTGCTGTGGTAGCCCAGTTGGTGGAACGTCTGCCTCTCACTTTGAGGTCGCTGGTTCAAATCCAGCACAAGCCTAAACCAATGATTATCGAATTTGTTTTCGATTTCATGTTTCGATCGTAAATGATTATCACGTGTTCAGCGGTGACGGAAAACATCGTGAGGAAACCCACATTCCCGAGAAATGCATTTTCGGAGGTATGTGACCTAACCTGTATTGGGCTGGTGGTTTGCGGGTTGGAAGGTCAGGCAACAGGCAGTCGCTTCTGTAAAAAACCGGACCTGTCAAATCTTCAGGTTAGGTAAGCGGACCCTGTGGAAAACGAGATAATGCTAGGGAGATGATATGACCCAGTTATCTACTTATTAGTTATTACTATAGGCCTTATTACACTACCTACCCAATCCATGTCGGATGCACCTCGGGATCGGGCAGTGTAACAGCACATCGGGTGGACATCGGCGGGTAAAAAAAGTTATAAACGACCGTGAGCAGCTACAAAAAGTCCCGTGTGGGTAAAATTCTTTCCTTAAACATAGCTTAGTATTAGACACAGATATAAATAGGTAGGTACCATAGCTGACTAAGTATAAAAATACTTGTATTACAGCCTATGATGCCTCTCTCCTGGATATTTATGTTATGTTAAGCTATCTAGTATACATACTTACGTTATCGAAACAAAGAAATACAGAAGTTTTTAATTAATGGCTTATCGAAACAAAAAGATCCTCTCTGTGTGGAATGTAGTTGTACGTGAGTGTGTGTGAGAGGGTGTGTAAAGTAGTCTAATAATGCCTTATGAGTCACAAGCTAGATAACTGTATACCAAATAGCTGCAAATTGGCGGGACGACGGTTTAATTTGTGTTTGAAACCAGTTGATTATAGTATACAAGTGGGCCAACTGTACTTATTATGATCTATGGTATATTATTGGGATATTTCGTGAATTATGCTGTGACAAATGTATGTCATAGAATACAAATAATATTATACTAAGTATAGAAGGGTCACTTCCGCTCTTAAAAAAAAATATATAATTATGTATATTAAATGTTTAATGTATTAAACGCTGGACTTAAACAAAAGAAAGGAAAACATGAAACAGTAGGACTGTGGGCCCCGTGCTGGGAGGTTTTTTAGCCATGTCTTTCCCTCAGCGATACAGCTTCCGATGTGGTAACAGTTTTACAGGCAGTTATATAATACGTAATTTAATTTTTGACGTTCACAAAGCGCTAACTATGTAAGCCAATTTTGATGAATAAATATTTTTGAATTGTTGCTCCGCATAAATACGAACTTGGAAAGAATCCTCGCAATAGACACTAATAGAGAAAGAAATAGAGGTTTTGTTGAAGAAAATCACATCGGAATAAGATTTACAATATAAGTAGGTGAGGATAAGTAGGCATCTAATGGAACGTCTTACTTTTGTTTCGGATGATATTTCATATTTGGTTGTTTAAATTCTAAACGCTTAGGGCTCACTCTTTCCAACAACATTCATTATTCCACAGAAAAAACAGTATCCATTTCAAATTAATTCCCTTTCCCACCGCGCGCGTCGCTGCGGTCGCGACGTGCGCGTACGCAGGGCTCATTACACTCCACAATCCGCCATATTATCATTAATTACGTCGGATTGTATGTCATTACTACCATAATCATTTCAATCGTTTCAATTGTAGGTTTTCACTCGGTGAACGGTTTAGGATTGGTCCTTGTTTTTTAAGTGATTGTGTATTTACTGTTATGTCAGTGAGGTATGCAAATATGCAAAGGTGATTTTTAAGTAGATTTTTAGTTAGTTCAATAATAATTCTCACTGTGGTCCTGTGGATTACCGCTTTGCTTCTCTAACGGGGAGCGCCAGTACGAACCCCGGTATCGGATTTACACCGTTGAGTTATTCATTTATCTTAAGTGCAGTTTTCACCAACACTATCACGTCGGTCTAACAAAAAGTTCGGTGAGGTGTGGGTACTAATTAGTTCGTCTTCTGATGGATTTCCCTCTGACTACTCCAAATTGGGACTTAGTCGTGGGCTCATGTTGTTGGTATGTGATATGATGTGTATGAAAAATAAAACAACACCTCAAAAATATGTTCGTAACTTGTATAAACACCTCATTTTTTTTAAATCGGGTACGATAAGTACACTGTAAAATACCTTTTTTACTAGACAGTTTAAATTAAAATAGCGACATAAAACAACCCAAGTAATTGTAAATTAATTTATATACAGAATCAAACTGGCTTCGTCTGAGCTTTCATAGTTTTTTCTCATGGCAATTAAATGCAAAGAAAATATTTAATTTTACATCAAGAACGAGGTAAGAAGGTTTAAGGTTCATATTTGTTGATTCGTAAGTAAGTTGTTAAGTGGTTCCACGGAACGCTGCGTTTGCGCAAATTAATCGAAGATTGTTGAACAACCTCGTGAGCGGTGTTACTGTTTGAATTCACTCTTTAAATGTGAAATCATAAAACAGTTCATATATTTTTTTTAATTTCTTCTATTTCGGCCAAAACATCACGCCCGCATACTCCAATGTGGCATTGCTTGGTAAATAAGTAATTATCATTTATTTGCCTTAAAAATGGTACAATTTTTGCAGATGGCCAGCAATTAAAATATGTCATAATTAGTTATAAAATATCTTAAATAGTCTTTAGTTAATAAATAATACGCAAAATAATCTAATACATTTACTTTAATACAATAAAGGTGTGTTAAAGATCAGACATCAAAGCGTTTCAATTAATATCATTACCATATTTTTTAATTCTCAAATAAAGATAAATATTCCACACAAAATGTTTAATCGACTATAAAGTGACTTCGAATCGAGAACGAGCGCTTTAGTAGCGTATCCAGTAGCGAAGTATTTACGAACTTTTATTTTTACTTTACAGAAGTCTGTCTTGTTTTTGCGCTCGCGCAGGCTAATCTTCGAGTGAGGATGATCGATGTTGAATGCGGTTCAACTGGTATTCGTTACACACCTCCAGGATTTAAACGTTTTATTCTATTCACTTGCTAAATAAAATCGTATCCTTTTTGGATAGTATTTTTTAATAATATACGTAAGGACTAGCTGTTATCCGCTATAAAATATAGAGGTTTCATACAAATTTTACCACCCACTTTTAACTCGAGAGTAATGACCTTCATCATCCTCCTCAGTATTCGTTACTATGTCACTTACACCCCGTACAAATACATACAAGTAGCTATACAAGTACATATCGGTATTAGTGACATAACAAATACTGGGGGGATGATTCAGACTATGATTCTGAGTTGATATCAAGTGGATTTTCCTGTCGGAAAATTCGTGAGAATTTTACTATTTTTTTTAAACTATTTTCAGTTCCCTACTTTTGCGACGGAATGTTCCACTTGATATCAACTCGAAATCATGGTCTGAATTATTCCTCTTTCGTTACGATGTAACTAATACCCTGTATACATTTCATAGGTAGTTTGCATTTCGTATTACAAGTATTTATATCCTCCGCAAGTGGTACGGACATAAACAATAGTGCAAACAGTTAGTCCTACAAGTATCCGCATGTCTTTATAAGGGTAAGCCCACATTTGTCCTGCACTACACGTCGTTTATAAACAAACAGAATTACCGCTATAATCTTATTGTAATGGAGCATGCGCAGGGGGACCCTTTGTGAATCTTAATATTGTGTGAATGTTACTTAGAAATACTCAGAAATATGATACTGATAAGATTCATTGTCGTTTCGTACCTTAGGTGTCATGCTGATTACTATCACGTCATCATCACTAATTTAAGAGCCATGCTCTTGTCGGTGTAGCATTCTCCATGCTACTTTTTAGGGAAAAATAGGGCACTGGTTTCACTATTGCCTTCCGCCCCGCAGTACTTGTCTGACGCGAGTGGGATGGCGCCCAGAGTAGTCTTTTGCAAACCCGTACTGGGACTCCTGTCAGAAAGTAAGTGCGCAATGCAAACAAATGTCAAATAGCAATATTGGTTTTTAGATGAATTACCTACCTACTTCCTTCGAAGAGGCCCTCCCGCCTCGACGAGAAAGGTGCTTAATGAAACTTTTTGTCTCCGGGCCAAATGGACCCATCGTTTCAACTGCAATAATTGTATTCCTTATATCAACATCAGTTGAGTTGAATAATTATCAGCTTATTTGGTAAAGCGGAGTCAAAGTTTAATTCTTTTGTCATTCAAATGTTGCACCAAAACTGTTGAATGAACAATGTCGTGGGTACCGAAAATACTTGCACGGGGGCAATGACCTGTGTAAATGTGGTTAACAAAATAATAGACGTAGGTAGATAGTACAATCAGTATAAAGAAAATTATTTTGTAATAGGTTAACTAGGTTAACCTACCCTGTTTCATTCGACACTCCCATGAATTAGGTAATATCGGTATGTATTTGTTTGTTCGAATTCTACGGACTATTCGCATGTTTAAATTATATAACCTAAAATCGGTAAAGAAAAAAACATAAAACAATATAAAGACACACAAACATACGTATTCTATAGACAGTAACACATGTTTGAGAAGTACTTTATTTCAAATGATTAAACCATTAAAGAATCTAAAATAAAACTACTACACACTCAAACAAATTATCCAAACAAACAGAAATCGATTTGCCGCCAAATCAACAGCTGTGCCCGCGGCCGCCATTGCTGTTAAAATTGAATTGTCAATGTTGCCATATTACAATTTGTTTGCGCGCCCTTGCGTTCGTTTATAGAGCCTATGTTAATTTATAACACAAAAGTAGTAGCCAATGTTAGTTTGGCGATGTCGTGTGCTTACGAAAAATCTCGAATGTGTAATAAGTATCTAAGTATTCGGTCGGTGATGTAAAATTGCTTCTTCTGCTTCAACGCTTCCCATTTTTTTTATTTACTTATTGTAACTAGGGAACTCACGTCACGTCAAAAAAGCTTTACTCGAATGATTACATGTTCTCTCAGCTTGGAGTAGGTAAATGGGGCCTATGCTGTTATTTATCTAAAAGTATTTTTCTTTGGCTGGGATGAAATGTATAGTATATAAACCCACTCCTCGACAGCTGTGTTTAAGTCCCATGTAATAGGGGACGAGCTGTTGCCATTAATCGGGCACAAATCCTGGAAACCATGTGTTAAAAGTATCTATTACCATTAGTGTAGGTACGTAAGCATGTTCAACTTTTGTTGCCGACTGTTCGACCATAACGCGGGTGACAAAATACAAGAACTATGTGGCTTCAAAAGCAATACAATGTTACGTTTACGATTTATACAGAACAGACATAAAATGCTTTGTGATTAGATCTTTTGAACACTTTAAAATAACTAAGTTGTGAAGTTTAAACACTAAACACGTTTATTTTATTGCAACTTTTGTGTTAGAAGCCAAGAAGCATTCAATTATATGCTGGGAACGCATAGAAAAAACATAGAACGCGTTTGGTTGGTTATCTTTTTAGGTATGTCGTAAAAACCAACTCAGGCTCATCACCTATCGCATTGGTCTAACAGAAAGCTCGGTGAAGTGTGGGTACTTAGTTCATCTTGCGATGGATGTACCCCAATTAGGCAAGGCTAGAGCTTATATAGTCGAGATATTCCTGTTAGGCCGCAATTTTATCATTACTTTTCTTAAGATACTGCATACAAAAGTATTTTTTTGATAAATAGCCGATCACACTAAAGTTTTTTAGATTTCCATTGATATGGAGGGATCTCCTTGCATGATAATCGATATTTGTTTATTTTTTCCATGCAGGTTATATATAATGCACAAGACGACCATTTAATATTATGTAATACAAACTGGATTTAAAAAAAAAAAGAAAAGAAAGGAAAACATGAAACAGTAGGACTAGGGCCCTGTGCTGGGAGGTTTTCTGGCCACGTCTTTCCTCAGCGTTACAGATTCCGATGTGGTAGTAGTTTTACAGCTAGTTACATAATATTTTTTTTGTAATTTAATTTTTTTGACGTTCAAAAAGCGCTAACGTTGTAAGCCAATTTTGAAAATTTTTTTTGATTTTTTTTTTTATTTTGAATATACTATCGTGGAGCTCCGTGCGTCGTAAAGTTTGTAGACGATCTAAACTGGAGTGCAAAATTAAAGTATGAACTATTTGCTCATACTCGCTCACTTGACTCACTTGGCCCTCCCAACCTTTTTCTTCTATTCCGTGGGTGGGTCTAACAGAAAGCTCGGTGAAGCGTGACTTCGGAAGGCACGTTAAGCCGTTGGTCCCGGTTACTACATACTGATGTAAGTAGTCGTTACATGTGCCATGTCGTCGCCCATGTACGCCTCTGGCGGCTCAATAGTAGCCCTGACACCATGGTTGATGAGGTTGGTACTCCACCTCACAACCCACACGATAGAAGAAGACTAGTACAATTGACAATATAGTCGTAAGCCTATGTTATGTTATGTTGTAAAGTAGTTATCCCTTAAAGATAAGGGCCAAATATTTGTCTCATCTATTATCACCAGTAGTTAAACAGTTTAAAGTATTAACGACTGAGTTACGACCGTACTTTATCTGTGGATTCTTTGTTGGTGTCCTTCACTCTATCTGGTGTGTTTGGTCACTAGACTGTTTGTCTCTTGGTAATGGGTCTTGGAGTACGTTATAATGAAGTCGTAATACATTTTATCTACATACATACCTCCAGCTTAACAGCTCTTAGCAGCCTCAGTGGTCTAGTGGTTAGAGCGTTAGGCTCACGATCTGGAGGTCCGGGTTCGATTCCCGATGGGGACATTGTCGAAATCACTTTGTGTGACTGTCCTTTGTTTAGTAAGGACTTTTCCGGCTTGAATCACCTGATTGCCCGAAAAAGTAAGATGATTCCGTGCTTCGGAGGGCACGTCAAGCCGTTGGTCCCGGCTATTAGCCGTAAAAACACCTCCACCAACCCACAGTGGAGCAGTGTGGTGGAGTATGCTCGCTGTGCCTAGCAGTGGGACGTATATAGGCTGTTTATGTTTATGTATGTAACTCTGTAGAATAATCCCTATTCAAGTGGGTAATAAGTTTAAGTAGAAGTCCGTTTGTACTGTATACAGAGTGTTAGTGACACAGTACCGAATACTGAGGCGAATGATTCAGCTTATGATTCTGAGTGATCAATAGAATTTTCTGTCGCAAAATCCATGATTTTTTTCAAAGTTTTGTTACAGTGTCACTAACACTCTGTTTAAAGGTATTTATAAAATATTTGACATTGGATCTTAAGAGCTCTGTTCGAATAAAATGTGACCCTATTATAACAATTAATAGGTTGGAAATTAATTAAAAATGTGTGTTGGTCCCGAAATTCTGTGATTTTGCAAGGACGGTCAAGCTATTAGCATATTTTAATGATGGCCACACTTTGTTATGATTTCTTGGAACGTACCGTGGGAAAGAAAATATATATTTAATAGTAAAATATATTATATATCATTTATTACACGATGATATTAGTAGAACAGAGAGTTTGGTCTTCTTCTATCGTGTGGGTTGTGAAGTGGATCACCAACCTCAGCAACCCTGGTGTCAGTGTTATTTTTGAGCCGCCATAGGCCCCTGACATGACTCATGTATCGACTACGTACTTACATCAGTAAGTAGTAACCGAGACCAAAGGCTTAACGTGCCTTCCGAAGCACGGATCATCTTACTGTTGGACAATCAGGTGATCGGCCTGTAATGTCCTGACCAAACTAGAGATCACAAAGCGGTGTTTGTGATATGTCCCCACCGGGATTCGAACCCAGGGCCTCCGGATGTGAGCACAACGCTCAACCACTGGACCACGGAGGTTGATCTCTATCTATCTAATGAAAAGTAAGAAATAATATTCTGTTGAATACAATGTTAGAATCTAAATTTTGAAGTCGGCGCAACCAGCACTCTTAATTACCCGCAAACCTTGCAAATGCATGCATGGTTAGTTTAAAACGGGAACTGGTGGAACATGGAAATCGACCGTCTATCTATCTACTTCTTTCACATCAGATTGTTGTTTTTGTGAAGTGTGGGTATACTTAGTTCATCTTGCGATGTCTGTATCTCTGACTACCCCAATTGGGAACATAGTCGTGAGCTTATTTTATGTTACTAAATAGTCACTGTGATCATGTGGTATAGGCGCTTACTTTTCAATCGGGAACGCCTGCTCAAACCCCGGTACCCGATTAGCGATTAATTTACCAAAATGGCAACGGGTGAGATGACGTCAGCGCGGCTAACCTTGAAATGGTAGCTGTCACTTTTGACCATACCTTGTTTTAGTATACCATGATCAACCCATAATAATTATGTACGGATACTGCATCATCATTCCCTGTGACTGTGTTGTGTGGAGCCTGACAGAGGGCAGCAGTAACTGTCAGTACTATTCAGAGGCGGAGGACAGGAGTCCTAGTATGGCTTTGTAATAGACTACTCTGGGCGCCATTCCACTTACGTCAGACAGAGTACTGCGGGGCGGAAGGCAAGAGGGAAACCACTGCCCTATTTTTCCCTAAAAAAATAGTGTGGCAAATGCTGCATCGACAAAAGCGTGGCTCTTAAATTGATGATGATGATGACTGCATCATCAGCGCCGTGGACGCGGGACTTCTTGTCGCGTGGATTCTAGTTAAGGATATGACACACCTATTAACCATAGGTAATCCTATTAAGGCTGGGCATTTCCTTCGATTCCAAGTATCTAAGATAATTAATTGCCTACGCAGTTTGCATAAAAAATGATATCTCTTTACTTGTATGGAAATTCTGCGCGGAAAACTACTTAGGAATTTGTGTTCCTATAATTATTTAATGTGTAGCGGACTCAACTAGTTGGCCACCTAGTTCCGCTCACATGCAACAGATGGCGCCACATTCAATAATGCAGACTTCAAGCGGTCGTGAAACGCGATATCGAAGTTTACACAGCAAGACGCATATATATACAACTTCCAACACAACACTGTTGGATCGTCGATCCCTAGTCACACTAACAACTTGTGGCTAGCGGGGTACTATGCTCAGTTCGGTACCCCGAAAACATCCTTTGGCGGCAGCACACCCACGCCGCCAAAAATGGTTTGTTGAAAAGACATAGATACGGAAATGCTGTATTTTACATGTACGCATTACATAAACTCACGTCTGCAATCCCTAGCGGAGTAAGCAGAACCACAAGTAATCAAAGAAAACTTGCAGACACATGATCGAACTCCTAAGATGGATATGATGAATCTTAAAGGATCAGATCAGGAGCGTATTTGACCCTTCACACATAACATAATCTCACGCTCCACGCCTCACGGAGCTTTCTGTTAGACCAGCGTGATAGACGGTGAGCCGTATCGCCGTCTATAACGATCAACTACGTAATGTTATAATATTTTTTAATGTTATTATTAGTAATATGCCGTTCCGAGAATGTTTCCACTTAGGAAACTTTCCCGGCAGTAAAAAGGTAAAAAAGTTATGTCAAAAGAGATTTATTACCTACCCTTTAGGCACAGTGCAACATAGAACAATTTAAAAAAGCAGACAATATCCTTACTCATCCTCCTAGCATTATCCCGTTTTTCACAGGGTCCGCTTACCTAACCTGAAGATTTGACAGGTCCGGTTGTTTACAGAAGCGACTGCCTGTCTGACCTTCCAACCCGCGAAGGAAATACCAGCCCAATACAGGTTAGGTCACATACCTCCGAAAATGCATTTCTCGGGAATGTGGATTTCCTCACGATAAATAATCATTTATGATCCAAACATGAATTCGAAAACAAATTCGACAATCATTGGATCAGACCTGTGCTGGATTCCAACCTGCGATCTCAAAGTGAGAGGCAAGCGTTCTACCAACTGGGCTACCACGGCTCCTTACTATCCAGTGTCTTTACTATTAAACAGTTTTTACGACAGGAGCATTCCCACTTTGGGAAAATTCCCGGGAAAGGCACGTTATTTGGTTATTAACAAGTAAATAATGAATTGTTTATGAAATCGAAGGCAATTTAATTTACCTACACTTAATCGGTAAGAGACTTGGCGTACCGGTGGGTCCTTATTACTGATAGACTACTCATTATGTTAATAAGCTGTTTAGTTTGCTCCCACGGACCTTATGGGATAAATATACCTCAACGAATAGTAAAAGGTAAAAATTGTGGGATTTACTAAAACTTTTACAGTAGATAAGACGAGGCCTTCACCCCATTCAAGCAGCGTATATTTATTGTGATTATGTTAAAATTAAACTTAAACACGCGCAATTTACGTCCAGCCTTCGCGGCACGGCAACCGTGTCGCGCGCGGCGCGATATATATCGAGGCCATTAACCAATAGCCGTACGAAGTTTATCCATGTAGATAGCATTCTTTGCGCCTATTGGTCGAATAATTCGCGTCGTGTTGTCGTGCAGAGTCCTGTAGGTGGTAGATTGCGCGTTTCTCGGGCGTAAAATAAAACGCGCAAAAAGCTGTGTCAAGGAGATCAGATGAGATAGTCTTATAATTCTAATAATCACGCTGGAAGGTGTAGTAATTATCTTTACGTCATTATTATACCAGTATGAACATTGACCTTATACACGCATGGGAATGAAACGCCGATTAAAACAAGAGATATCGTAGACCCTAAGCCCTAAACCACTGAATTCGACAGGATTATTTGTGCTGTCCTAAGTGCCATAACACCTGCACTATTAAAGACCTTCACGAAGCCACTGACAATGCCGTAAGCGTGGCCAATTATTGGTCAGCAAAAATTTTGTATCGATCGCCATCGACTCGCAAAGAAGAAGACTTAATTCGACTTTAAATTATAAAAAATAAAATAAAATAAAAAGTCATTTAAAGTCATGTATTGAAAGTACATACTTAACAGTTGTTCGTGGATAGGACTTCCCAGTAAGTAATGAGGATACTTGAGTTGGGAATGTCCCGCTACTTCCCTTAGGTCTTACTAAAAATATTACGTTTTTATTATATTATTAAGTTTGTAGGTAAATATTAAATGGTCTTAAGCTATGAATGTGTGAGATTTAACAAAAAATAAAAATAAAAAGTAGTAAAGTAATTGTAGTGATGAAGTGTCCTTACGTTAAGGTGGATGAAAAGGAGAAGTGTTTGTGTGTGTGTGTGTGTGTGTGTGTGCGTGTTCGTGTGCGTGAGCGTGTTCGTGGGCTGAAATTCGACTTTATGAGTGCAAAAGTTAAAAAAGCGGACCTGTCAAATCGTTAAGTAAAGCGGACCCTGTGAAAACGGGATTAGGCTAGAGAGATGATGAGTGCAAAAAACAATTTGAGAACAAGTCTTGGAAACCACGTGATGTCAGCTATCTATAATCCAAATATGAATTCAGGACTTAATCTAATCAGGGCTGATTCGAATGCCCCATGTTCGAACGCCGGTGAAGACACATCACAATAATCACTTTGTGATCCCTAGTTTCGTTAGGACATTACAGGCTGATCACCTGATTGTCCGAAAGTAAGATGATCCGTGCTTCGGACGGCACGTTAACCCGTTGGTTCCGGTTACTAATTACTGATGTAAGTGAGTAATCGTTACATGAGCCATTTCAAGGGCCTTTGTCGGCTCAATAATAACCCTGACACCAGGGCTGATGAGGTTGGACTCCAACTCACATTCCACATGATAGAAGAAGGGCTTAATCATATTTTCAAAACAGTTTCATTTAATCCAATAATAATAATTATAAATATATTTTACTTTTCTCAAATGATTAACAGATCTACTAAGCTAATTAGTATGAACGCAACAGCCCTACAATTGTTTTTATCCGGTCGCGTGCGCAGCGAACTCAATTCACGAGTCATGCTTTAATTACACGCATAAACTATAGCTAACATTTGAGTTTAACTGTAGTTATTTTAGCCCATGCTCACTGATCGCACTGGGGTAGGAAAACGCGGCGATTGTGGTAAATCGTGTCAGTTTTATTTATTTATAAAAGTTAAATAAAATAGAAGTTACATCAGGAATTAGACTGTTACATAAGCCAATAGGTGCGTACAACATTTGCAGTGTAAGACAACGCGATCTTTTAGGTAGATAACTCATCATCATCATCATCTTCAGCCGTACGACGCCGTGCCCGCATCCAGCGGCTTCCCACGACCTTCACCAGATCGTCGGTCCACCTTGTAGCGGGCCTACCCACTGAGCGTCGTCCAACACGTGGTCGCCATTCTAGAACCTTTCCGCCCCAGCGGCCATCGGTTCTCCTCGCTATGTGTCCTGCCCACTGCCACTTCAGCTTTGCAATTCTCCGAGCTATGTCGGTGACTTTAGTTCTCCTGCGGATCTCCTCATTTCTGATTCGATCGAGCAGGGAAATACCGAGCATAGCTCTCTCCATTGTCCGCTGAGCGACACCGAGCCTTCTCACGAGACCCATAGTAAGCGGCCACGTCTCACTGCCGTAGGTCATTACTGGCAGATAACTAAATTATACATATACAATTACACAGATTATACTGCCTAATAGAATTGAAAAATAAGTCTAGATCAGACATTGCGGCGCTTAGTTCATTATGTGTCACGCGGATGCGACATTGGTTCTGTTAGAGAAAGGACAAAATGTGTTGCTGATGGGTTTTTAAATATATTTGGCCTGTTTGCAGTTATGTTCGGCTGCTTTTACTATGTCACCCAAGTATCTATATATTTTGTGGTTACATAACATAAATAGCCTATAAACGTCCCAATGCTGGGCACAGGCCTCCCCTCAATGAACCGGAGGGGTATGGAGCATATTTATAATTGAAGGATATCTTATCTTATACACTTGCCGTGTGATTGCTAACGTATCTCTCCATAAGTAAACAAACCCTAGTGTTTAAATTTGGAAAATAATAGTACGCTAATAGTATCACAATTGGAGGCATTTTCAGTAAAATCTATTGCCTATATGAAAATAAAAACATACTGTGCATTGACATTTTCAGACAATACAAAACCGCGGCGTTTTTCTTACTCTGTTCTTTTTAGAAGATGAATCCTAATACAGATCTCGGTCTGCTCATGCGCAAAATTAGCTGAAATTAATAGGATTTTAATACTACAATTGCGTTACGTCAATCAACAAAATGTTTATGTTGTTACGTCTAAGATTACATTGCAAGTTTTCGATCGATTACATTTTAGAATCGATCGTGAGGTCAATTTGGAATTTTCTTAATACGTGCGAAATTACGTTTGTAATGAAAAGTAATTCCGAGAAATTGATCTACAAAGTTGCTAAGAAACATAAGCTCATGACTATATCCCATAGAGGGTAGTTAGAGGTACATCCATCGCAAAAACTAAGTACCCATACTTCACCGAGCTTTCTGTTAGACCAACGTGTTAGGTGGTGAGAATTTCGTCTGCGATCGTGCGAATTTGCAAATGTTAATTTTACTCGCATTGGGTGCCTCATGACAGGTACAGGCGTCGTGGTAGACCTCGAAAGAGATGGCGCGTCGATTTGGACGCTTGCCGGAGTGACTGGGCGGAGCACGCACAGGACCGCGAAAATTGGAAAGAGGAAGGGGAGGCCTTTGCCCAGCAGTGGGATCTTGTAGACTAGATTAGATTAGAGTTTTACTTACTTCACTACACTGTACCTGAACACAAAGACTATTTATCTATACTGTACTGTTATAATAAATACAATTATGGGGAATACAATTATTTTGATTGATTTGATTTCTTCTTCTTCTTCTATCGTGTGGGTTGTGAGGTGGAGTACCAACTTCACCAGCCCTGGTGTCAGGGTTACTATCAAGCCGCCAAAGGCCCCTGACGTGGCTCATATAACGACTACTTACTTACATCAGTAAGTAGTAACCGGGACCAACGGCTTAACGTGCCTTCCGAAGCACCATTTGTTTTTAAATAGTGCGTTAAACAGTTACTATACTAGATTGTAAAAAAAATACTTTCATATCATAGTAGTATCGACATTATCTTCCACGCTGCTCCATAGTAACATACATAGTTACATAAACTCACGCCTATTTTCCACCAGAGTAGGTACAGTCATGAGCAATATCATGTACCCACTTTAGAACCCTGTCGCAGTATCATATTTGACATTTAATAAGACTTACGGTTTAATTTGTCAAAAAGCTAATGTGACATGGTTTCAAAGTGTATACATATTACTACTGGTGACCGTACATAAATTGTCCTTCTTCATCATAACACCTTACTGTATAGTAGATGTACCATTCAGACAAATGTTATAAATACGAAAGTGAGTTACTTTCGTCTGTCTGTTACCTTTTCACGCTTGAACCGCTGTACCGATTTAAATGAAATTTGAAATGGAAAGTTTGAAGCCCAAGATAGGTAATAGGCTAGTTTTTATTTCGAAAATGATTTATTAGTACACAATAAAAAACATACAAAAAAATAGACCAGAAAAATGTTTTAAAATATTAGCCTCTAAAGGGTTTAAAACAGGAGTGGAAAAACAAGTGCCGCGCGCGATAACTGAAGTCCACGCGAACACAGTTTTACATAAACATATACCTCTCTCTTTATTTAAGAGCTGCGCTCTTGTTGGTGGAGTAATCGCCATGCCTCTCTTCTTCCCGCCAAATCCTTCACCTCCCGATACGACACGACCTGCACCTTCTCTTTTATTTGTTTCATAAATGTTCTCCTAGGTCTACCCCCTCCTCTCTTCCCTTCAATTTTTCCTTCTATGGCGTTTGTTTGCAAACATATACCTACTGCTACTTAAATAGGTCTAAGACTAAACAAGGCACTCTACCCAATTAATTTAGCGGTCGAATATTTCGCAAGTGGCGAAATTAATCAACGACATGAGGGTTTGTCCCTCGCTGCGCGTGCGCTATGCGGGCATTAGCATACAATCGCTCTTTGTTCTTAAGCTTAGAGTACATGTCTTCATAACAAACAAAATGTATACTATGCACACTTGTAACTACTACTTCAATTTGTTGGCAACGAATGATGAATAAAGTTGTTTCCCTTTGCACTCTTTACTCCGTCATTAATTAACGTAACTTTTTTGAATATTTTTTCCTGTTCTTTTATTTGCATAATGTAAGATTTATAAAACTATTAAACAGACCTTATTTTCCGCGGCGCATAATTTTTAGACTTAGATTTTTTTCGACATAAATTGCTGTTGCAGTTTCTTGTCATTTCTTCTCCTCAGCCATGACACCTTGCGAAATGACGTAAATTCAAAAATGTTACATTGACTTTCAATAAGTTTATCCATGATAATTACGTTGAATAAGTGATTCTGATTCTGAATGATTCTGATTCTGAACAACGTCATGGCGTTCTAAGTGACTTACAGAAACATCTAGACGCTTTTTTTTCTAAGTAAGAAGAGTTTCCTCAGAGAACATTTTTTAAATAATAGACTAGTTTCCGACTAGTCAAATCAATTACTTTTTACTAAAGGTCAAAACACGAAATTACAATGGAATTTGTATGATAACGCAACCTGTGACGTCATTGAAAAATTGACAAAATATCCCACTTATTATTATTTTAGATCTGTCTTTATTTAGTAATCTGAATTTCGTAATTTATCGGTGACCCAGGAAACTACCCAATTTTATTAAATAATATACATAAACAGCCTATATACGTCCCACTGCTGGGCACAGGCCTCCCCTCAATCAACCGGAGGGGGTATGGAGCATACTCCACCACGCTGCTCCACTGCGGGTTGGTGGAGGTGTTTTTACGGCTAATAGCCGGGACCAACGGCTTAACGTGCCCTCCGAAGCACGGAAACATCTTACTTTTTCGGACAATCAGGTGATTCAAGCCTGAAAAGTCCTTACCAAACAAAGGACAGTCTCACAAAGTG
This sequence comes from Pectinophora gossypiella, assembly GCF_024362695.1. NCBI lineage: Eukaryota > Metazoa > Arthropoda > Insecta > Lepidoptera > Gelechiidae > Pectinophora > Pectinophora gossypiella. The sequence continues at coordinate 14,720,713 of NC_065409.1, forward strand.
ATTTCGACAATGTCCCCATCGGGAATCGAACCCGTTATTTAATTTTAATTAAAGAAAATAATATATCCATGCTTAATTATTTACAATATCAACACTACTGTGTAAACCAACCCTAACCAGAGTCCTAAGGATGTAGGTTACCATTCAATTGATTGCAACAACTCGTATTGGATTAACAAAAACACTATTTAAGGTGATAATCCCAATGTATTCAATTATTCAACTATCAATTGCCATTTATAGATCTCTAAATAAATACTCATCGCTACTAAGAATTCATTTGTTAAGCAGTTGGTCCCTGCTACTACTTAGATGGTACGTCTTGGAGATTCAATAGTAACCTGCCCAGACCAAACGAGAGAAGGTTTTTGTGCATTAGTATAGATTAAGTACACTGTCAGTGTAGCAAAAATGTACTAATAAAATAAATACTTAAATGGTATGAAGAAGATAATGTAACGTATATATAGGTGCTGATTCCTGTAAACACCATCTAATTTTACTTTATGTTATACCTGTTATTTTCTTACCCGCCGAAAAGGAAAGGGACGGGTAATCGACAGGCATAAAATTTTAGACACGAATCTAAAACAACCGCCTAAACATTATTATTATTACCTCTTTGATTCGTTCGGATTATTCATTCATCCACTCACTCAAATTAACAGTTGTTAATTACCCGTCCCTTTCCTTTTCGGCGGATAAGAAAATGACGGGTATAACTTGAAATTAAATTAGGAGGTGTCTGTAGGAATCGGGGCCTTAATACATCCCACTGCTGGGCACAGGCCTCCCCTCAATCAACCGGAGGCGGTATGGAGTTTGCCCATCACGCTGCTCCACTGCGTGTTGACGGAATTTAAAAATGAGTTTAAAAAATCTTCCTCTCATCCACAACATCACGACATTAATTCTTCGGTAGTCATAATGTAGATAGGTAATAGGTACCATATTGTACCCATTAGGTACTTCATCAGTTTCATATTAAAACAAAATTCCCAGTATAATCATTTAAAGTCAAACATTTGCCTCAAAATTCCTCGAAAATTAAAACTTTGACTTAAATTTATTTTGACAGAAACTTGTTAAAAGAGTGTAGTGTCACATAAATTAGTTGCAACTAATGCTGGCCCAGTTATCGCTCGATAACTTAACTTTAAGATAACTTATAGCTTAGCATGTCGTATGGTCGTAAATTCTTCGGTTTTGTTTGGCTAACGAGCGCTTGTCGAATAGGGTATTTGTGCCGCAAATTATCGGAAACGACAGATTATTAAAACGAGCTTTTTTAAGTGGAGTTATTTTTTAGTGTGGCCACTTATGTCTTTTACGAAAGACTTATGACTAATCTTATTTCTGCTAATCTAATTTATGTTTTGTTTTCTACGAATAAGATTTTTATGACCTATTTTAATTTCTGATTTAAAAAAAAACTGTCTCGTTGTAGAAAAAGTCAAGTGTAATGAAATACAAGCAAAACACACTTACGCATAAAATGACTCACAATTCTCTACAAGAAAGGAATATGTACACTTGGCAAGAGTCCAAGTATTTTAATTAATTTAATAATATACCGAAGGAGGGAACAAAAACAACAATATTAGTCGCAAATGCGCATACGCATAGCGAGACGTGCGCGTCGCGTTGGCAGCTATTTTGGCGTTCCCTCGCGTCGACTATTTCAAGATATTATTAATTTGATAAATATTTTAGGACTTCAAGGATCTTTCGACAAACTCCTCTATTGCACTGGTTTAGAAAATAAACATTTGTCAATTTTAAACACAAGTCTACTTATTTCTTTGTGACCCTCTGCCCCACACTAGTAGAGTTGTTGTAATGTACGTCAGTGGGTTAAAGTTCAATTAATATAAAAGTAAATATCAATCAATATTTACATCATGTTTTATACCTATTCCTAGAGCCGTTAACATATACATAAACAGTCTATATACGTCCCACTGCTGGGCATAGGCCTCCCCTCAATCAACCGCAGGGGGTATGGAGCATACTCCATCACGCTGCTCCAATGCGGAATGGTGGAGATAGGGTGTTAGTGACATGTAACAAATACTCAGGGCGATGATTTAGATTCTGAGTTCACATCAAGTGGATTTTCCTGTCGGAAAGTCATGAAAATGTTAGTGTTTTTTGAAATCATTTTCCGTTCTGGATTCTTGCGACGGAAAATTGCACTTGATATCAACTCAGACTCACGGCCTGAATCATCCCTCAATTTAGATACGATGTTACTAACACCCTGTATGATTCTCTTCACTCACTTTTGTTTAGTACGTCGTAAGTTTTCGCTGTGAAATTGTTTTCGCTATTCCCTTTGTTCGTCTCCATGTTTCCATGACTGTTAATCACCAGCTTAGTCCACCGGATGATGCTAAATTAAGACCGGATTCGGAGCAACGTATTCTCGAAGTGTAACCAGGGATGTATTCAGGAGAAGTGCTTCGATTATCAGATTGCCTTCCCTAGGTGTTTTGATGAATGCTTCGATCAACCGTTCGTCGGTAAAAGAGGGGTTCTATACAAAGTTGACTCGGAAGAATGATCGTTCGAATGATAATTCGAAAAATATTTCAGTCGAATAAGCATTCATCGAACTACTGACATTCGAACTAAAGTTACAGACCCGTTTTGACTTGTATTAACCCCGGTCATTTCATACAATAATCTTATTCTTCCCGTGCGCCGCTTAACACGACACAGTCCGCGTGCTGTCCCCTTTACTTCTTACCGGCTTACGGCCATTTAAGACTAAAGTAAAACCCAGAGGGGGTGAGGTCGGTAACCGTTCTATACGTAGTCACTGCTGGGGCACGGGCCTTCCCTATGGATGGATAGGGAGATCGGATCTTAAACCATCACGCGGGCCCAAGTGCCGATTGATGGTTAATAACGACTGCTAATGCAGCCGGGACCAACGGCTTAACGTGCCTTCCGAAGCACGGAGGAGCTCGAGTATAAAACTTTTTTTTTGTGGTCACCCATCCTATGACCGGCTTTTGCAAAAGTTGCTTAACTTTAACAATCGCAGACCGAGCGCGTTTACCGATGCGCCACCGAGCTCCTCATTGGATTGGATTGCTATGGTTATTTAATATTAATAAATAGGTTTATTTAATATTAATATTTTGATAGTCTATTCGGGGCCTAGGACCGTTACCTCAGTTTGTCCCTGGATAGCTCCGACACTGAATTTTCGTTTTGTCGCGACGTGTAGCGTGTGAGCTTCTCGGAATGTCTTGCACGTGTTTGTGTCGGATACGGAATCTGTTCTTTATTTTGTTTCATATGATTGTCCTTTATGATTTTGTGTGATGAAACGTCTGAAGTTTAACAGCTTTTTCATGTTTTAATTAACGCGAAAGGATTAGTTTGAATAAAGGATTTATAATAATGCTTTGGTTGGTAGGGGACGTACAGTCATGAGCAATATAATGTACCCACTTTAGGACTCTGTCGCACTAACATATTTGACATTTAGTGAGACTTACAGTTCAATTTGTCAAAAAAGTTAATGTGACATGGTACCAAAGTGTATAACATATTAATGCTATTATACCGTACATTTACCAAATTAGGGATGCCTTTTTAATTTTATTCATTTATTCATTTCGAGTGAATGCTAAAAACCCTTCAAGGGTTTAATTAGTATGATAATACTCACTATACTTATAAAAACAATTCCATGAAAAAGGTTTAGTACGATCTACTCTTCTTCTTATCGTCTAGGTTGATGAGGTGGGATACCAACCTCATCAACCCAGGGTTATTACTCAGCCGCCATAGACCCCTGACATGGCTCATGTAACGACATCAGTAAGTAGTAACCGGGTCCAACGGCTTAACGTGCCTTCCGAAGCACAGGTCTTCTTACTTTCGGATAATCAGGTGATCAGCCTGTAATGTCCTAACCAAACTAGGGATCACAAAGTGATTTTTGTGATATGTCCCCACCGGGATTCGAACCCGGGGCCTCCGGATCGTGAGCCCAACGCTCAACCACTGGACCACGGAGGCCGTTATCTACTCTTAATGTACTGACAAATCAGATTTTTGTATGGACTCTCCGGTATGTAGTAGAGGCCATGCCGGGCGAGAGCCTCAGCGCTCCCCATTTGTCCGGCCAAGTAGTGAATGCCATATGCGGCGAATCACTAATTCACGTCTAATTTACAAAGGGACTTAAATCATCTCCATCCAACATTAAGGTCGTGTACCTTGCTACCATGCCATGGTCTTATCATGTCCACTAAGTCATTAGCGGCCATCATTAGATGTTATCATCCATTGTCTGTGCTAATTGGACTTAGACTGAAGAGGATTACGGAATGTGGCCCAAGGTTATGTTTTTTCTATTAAGTAATCTGTAATACATTGTACGGTCACGTGCATTAATATGTATACACTTTGGTACCATGTCACATTAACTTTTTTGACAATTTGAACTGTAAGTCTCACTAAATGTCAAATATGTTAGTGCGACAGAGTCCTAAAATGGGTACATTATATTGCTCATGACTGTAGAAGCAAAATGTAGGTTAGGTACTAGCACACCCCGCACACTTCCTGCAAAACACCTCGTACTTACGTACACTTACACAGACACTACATCATAAACTGCCTATATACGTCCCACTGCTGGGCACAGGCCTCCCCTCAATCAACCGGAGGGGGTATGGAGCATACTCCACCACGCTGCTCCACTGCGGGTTGGTGGAGGTGTTTTTTACGGCTAATAGCCGGGACCAACGGCTTAACGTGCCCTCTGAAGCGCGGAATCATCATAACTTTTTCGGACAATCAGGTGATTCAAGCCTGAAAAGTCCTTACCAAACAAAGGACAGTCTCACAAAGTGATTTCGACAATGTCCCCATCGGGAATCGAACCCGGACCTCCAGATCGTGAGCCTAACGCTCTAACCACTAGACCACGAAGGCTGTTACACACACAGACACTACACATTGATGTTTTCGTACACGTGCATCTGTGTGTGTCACGTCTGACGCCATACGATTGAAGACTAAACTATGACCGAGGGGGTGAGGTAAACCTAGTTCAGCCGCTGGTGGGGAGTGGAGAGTTGCCGTTGTATACGTAGTTTTATTTCTTATTATGTGGTACTAGGGTAATTGCGAAAATAGATAAATTAGGTCGTGTACTAGGGTCAAGATAAATTATAAAATTCTGATTACTAAATAAAGATAATTAAAGGAGAAAAATAAAGGCATTTCCTATTTATCCCAGTGACGTCAGTTCTGTAGAAAAAAATGGCCACTACCCGTGGCAGTGCGATCGCACCGGGCGCCGCAATAAGGGGGGTGCCAAAATCATCAAGACTGCTCCACCCTGGCCAACAGCCCCTCTAGAGCGGAGCAATTGGGTTTTGAATTTTGAGGGGCTGAGGGGCGCTACTTTGAGGTGCACCTAAATATTTTGCTAAGGCCACCATTCCTTATAGTTAAACATAATAACAGATAATAGAATATTTCACTGCATTATTCCTAAACATTTCTCGAAAAGATCTTATTCCGTATAAGATTTAAAAAAAAATGTCCCTCTCAACATTTCCCACGTTACAAATAAAAGATTTGCCAAAAGAGCAAAAACCGTAATAATACGGTATGTATAAAACGATCAGAACACAAGTTATTCCAAAGTGTTTAAACTCTATGGGAATTTGATAGAAATGTGGAGCTACTTACGTTGCCGGTTGTGCAGATCGGATGCGTCGACGCAGGTGCTAACACGACAATAGCGCATGCGCAGTTGTACAGGAATGTTATGTTGAACTTTACGATGTAAGAAAGGGCTCTTCAACGGCAATCATTACTATGGTTTAAATATGGTATATTTATGTAAACATAAGTGTATTCGTCACACTGCTGGGCCCAAGCGTCCCCTCAATCAACCGGAGGGGGGTATGGAGCATACTCCACCACGCTGCTCCACTGCGGTACATTTACATTTGGTGATAATGATAAATATGTGTATACCATCTACTCTTCTGAATACTTGTGACCCGACCATCCCATTAGGGATTAAGGGTGTGAGTTTATGTATATAAAGTTATATCCGTCTTTTTCTTATCCGCCGAAAAGGGACGGATGATTTGTCATTGTCGTTTGTTTGATTTGCTGTCGCTCTTAATTTTAGGAAGAATGAGTAAATGAATGAATAACCCGGGCGAATCAAAAAGGTATCTTGCTGGTATGCAAACCGTTTGACGTGTGCTGTCAACATATTTCTATCGGGTTATTAGCCAATGCGAAATTTTTATAGGGTTGTTTTAGATTTGTGCTTAAAATTGACGTGTGTTCCATAAATTTTATGCTTGTCGATTACCCGTCCTTTTCTTTTTCGGGGGATAAGAAAATGACAGATATAACTTAAAATAAATTTAGATGGTGTTTACAGGAATTCGTACCATTTACTAATAAAACAATGCATGTGTGATACATAATTACAAAATAAAAATATCACCTTCAACCATTTTATGGTATTGGTGTATGTCACGGAATAGAAACAACGCTCTAGCAATTAGACCACGGACGCCATTAAAGAGCTTAGTTCCTCGAATTATTCGCTCTCCAAATAATTTAATTCACAAAAACTGCTAAAGATGCTTTCACATGTCGGCTACAAATCGTACATCTGTTGTAATTTCACGCATTTCATATCATTGCCGTTTTTATGTACAGTCGTCTCAAAAACTTATGCCATAAGCACCCGACTAATAAAATATATTTAAAATAGACTACAAATTAGCATACAGCTCGGTGTCAGCAAGCTTCCCGCCATCAGACTGCTCGGTAGTTAACAACGCTAGCAATCTTTTTAGTTTAGGGTGGTGTGTTTAGCGATATTTTTTACAAAATACGATAGTTTAAATCGACTTTATTACATTACAGAACTAAATTACAATCTTTCTTTTATTATAGACAGTTGATTTTTTTTTGTAATGAAAAAATAATTTATTGGTCGCGCTGTTCACGAATAATTATAGTACACGTCGTTAACGGCCTCCGTGGTCCAGTGGTTGAGCGTTGGGCTCACGATCCGGTGTTGACATAGCACAAAAATCACTTAGTGATCCCTAATTTAATTAGGACATTACAGGCTGATCACCTGATTGTCAGAAAGACGACCCGTGCTTCGGAAGGCACGTTAAGTCGTTGGTCCCGGTAATTACTTACTATTGTATGTACGTAGTCGTTACATGAGTCACGTTAGGGGCCTTGCCTTTGGCGGTAGTAATAGTAACCCTGACACCAGGGATGATGAAGTTAGTAATCTACCTCACAACCCACATGAAAGAAAGATAGAGATAAGATAGTACACATTAAAACATACATATAATCACGCCTATTTCCCGTTAGGGTAGGCACAGAGATCACGGAATTCCACTTAATACGATAAATGTAGTACTTACCATTTCTAATATCCATAAATAAAGTTTAAATCACAATATTGCTACCGACTGTACAATCGAGTACAGGTCAGCTTGCGCAGGCGCACCCCTTGCCTGGCAACGTGGTTGAGGTATAAACTTTTTTGTTTCTTTTTTCTACATAACGGTAAGATAGTACGGTCTGGCGCAGGTAAAGGATGCCATGATGTTATGTTACTATCAACGTGTTGAGTTGAAATACATTTCTGTAATCATATCAATGTTATGGAGATTTGATATTGTTTTACATATCTAGTTTTTGTAATGAAATGAAATAAAGTGTAGATTTTTTTAACAAATTTATTTTTTATGATAAATAAATTATTACGTTTTTGACGGCTATAAAAAAAATGGTACATTGAAAAGAAGATGCTGATGAAGATGTCATTGAAAATTGAACAAAATTATACTTATTACAAAACATATTTTTATGCATTCGACGAATATACATATATAGGTGTATACAGGGTGAGAATTGAAATAATAAAAAAAAAGAAATCATGAATTTTGCGACGGAATATTCCACTTGATATCAACTCAGAATCATGGTTTAAATCATCCCTCAAAGTTTTCGTTACGATGTCACTAACACCCAGCCGTCTTCGACAGTCGCGTGGCACAGACCTTGTCTATTCTCTATAGATCGTCCCTCCTTAATGGCCCATCATTATGTGACAAAACAACATAACGTTACATTGACTGTTACAATAGAATCTTGCGCTTTTAAACCTTTGTCTAGAACATCGGTGAAAGTAAAACTAGTGTGCCCACGGCCGTCGTCCTTTGTACTTGAAAACGACAAATGTCTCAAGGCCTTTTGATCACTTCTTTAAATTCTTTCCTGATGAGGTAGCCTCAAGATTTCGGGGCGCCCGAACAATAAAGACATTATACCTACAAGACTTTGGTTTAAATTATTTTTACTAAAAACTTGACCTTAAAATTTGTAAACCAAAAAGATTCGAGCAATGGCTTTTGAGTCTAGAAATAAGCAACTCGGCATTCCTTTTTTCATGTCGTTTAGTGAAGTTGTTTTTGCCTCAGATGGCTTTAACCACTTGGCAGGACAAATAGGGAGCGCTAAGGGCTTTAAGCAACTCGAAAAAAACACGCGTGTATGTAACGAAGAAGAAGAAGCAAGAGACGAATGACAGGATCGAAGCAAATGGAAATCCATAGACTCTGCTTACCCCGGTGGGAAATTGGCGTGAAGTTGAATCTGGAAGATAGTCAAGAAAGTATTGGCTCAATTTGTCCTTCATTCCACCATTAATAACATACATTAATGTATTACCATATTGCCGTGGTAGCGTAGTTGGTAGAACGCTTGCCTCTCACTTTGAGGTCACAGGTTCGAATCTAGCACAGGCCTAAACCAATGATTGTCGAATTTGTTTTCGAATTCCTGTTCGGATTATAAAACTATCACATGCTCAGCGGTGAAGGAAGACATCGTGAGCAAACCCACATTCCCGAAAAATGTATTTTCGGAGGTATGTGACCTAACCTGTATTGGGCTGGTATTCCCTTCGCGGGTTGGAAGGTCAGACAGGCAGTCGCTTCTGTGAAAAACCGGATCTGTCAAATCTTCAGGTTAGGTAAGAGGACCTTGTGAAAAACGGGATAATGCTAGGAGATGAAGATTACCATATTTACGGTGGTATTACGATGTACATTCCTGTCTAATAAACTTTTTATTCTGTTACAGGTAAGGATCATCATATTTTCCATTTGCGTAAGAATGCGAAGTAGGTAAGTGATATTATATATTTTTTTGTATCGGATCGGAAAGGAGTTCGTATCAGAATCGACCACGCTGCGATGGCGAAGACGCTTTACAGAAAAGGTATCGCATCTTGCAAAAATTTTTGGACTATTATGAACTACTTGGTCAATTCTTGGCCGTATAATATTTTTAATTTGTCAGAGAATAAATTTAAAGCTCACGTGAAGGTTACTTTATGTAAAAAAGCTTATTATAAGATTAATGATTACATAATGATAAAAATGTCTGGTATTGAATGTGTTCCTCTAGTTATTAAATAACTTGTAATGTACCCTCATTGATTTAAAAGATGTGTTGCTGTTGCAGTTTCTTGTCATTTCTTCTACTCAGCCGTAACACCTTGCAAAATGACGTAAATTCAAAAATGTTACATTGACCTTCAACAAGTTTATCCATGATAATTACGTTGAATAAATGATTCTGATTCGCAAATCCTTGACACGAAAGATTCGGCCAATATTGCACTTTTATATACGCTCAGTACCCTACCACTATGCGTACTTTTATGTATTTATCTTAAGTACTGTTTTCCAGCGCCATCTTTACTTTTTTGGGGAACGTAGCATGGAAAGTCCCTCATTTTTAGGATTCCGTAGCCTAATGGCAAAAAACGGAACCGTTATAGATTCGTCATGTCTGTCCGTCCGTCTGTCTGTCCGTCCGTCCGTATGTCATAGCCACTTTTCTCCGAAACTATAATAGCTATACTGTTGAAACTTGATAAATATGTGTATTATGTGAACCGCATTAAGATTTTTACGCAATGATAGAAAAAAAAAACATTGGGGGTCCCCATACATAGAACTGAAACTCAAAAAAATTTTTTTCATCAAACCCATACGTGTATCTATGGATAGGTCTTTCAGAATGGTATTGAGGTTTCTAATATAATTTTTTTCTAAACTGAATAGTTTGCGCGAGAGACACTTCCAAAGTGGTAAAATGTGTCCCCCCCCCTGTAACTTCTAAAATAAGAGGAGGATAAAACTAAAAAAATATATGATGTAGATTAGCATGCAAACTACCAACGAAAATTGGTTTGAACCAGATCTAGTAAATAGTTTTTTTTTAATACATCATAAATCGTAAACCGTAATTTACTTTTCATTCAATCAACTCAATTACTTGCTGTTACGGAACCCTTCATGGGCGAGTCCGACTCGCACTTGGTCGCTTTTTTATTCTAGCATCCATTATTTTCACTCCACCTGCCCGCGACCGCAAGTACGTGTATCGACGCCATATTGACTTTATATCGTTTTAATTTTACCATGGCAATAAAACGACGCGTCTAACACGCATAACCTGATACCGTGCGCCAGCGCACAGTAGCCGACCGGCTCCCGAGTTGATCCTCGACGGTTATTCTGGTTGCATTTTTACAATTTTTAATCTGTATTTTATGACTTTGACCACTTGCATTCTTAAAGCAAAAAAAAAGAAGAAAAGAAGAAGAAAACTGAAGAAGGATAAAATTAAGAATTAGATTGAGGTGAAGATTAAGATCCTGCGGGATAAGAGCCGGCGGGTCGGTATCGGGGTCCTGAACCCGAGGAGAGTGCAGAGTAGCAATTAGTTCGTTTAAGCTGTCGATATTCCTTTTCGCTATACGACAAAAGGTACGAGAAAGCACCTAATTAATTGTGTTATATTCGACACAGTTATCTGTAAATCATACAATAATGTTTATTTATAAAACAAGTACAACAATGGTTTCGGTCCGCTTACCTAACCTGAAGATTTGACAGGTCCGGTTTTTTACAGAAGCGAATGCCTGTCTTACCTTCCAACCCGCGAAGAGAAAACCAGCCCAATATAATACAGGTTAGACATACCTCCGAAAAAAATATTTCTCGTGAATGTGGGTTTCCTCAAGATGTTTTCCTTCACCGCTGAGGACGTGATAATCATTTATGATCGAAACATGAATTCGAAAACAAATTCGACAATCATTGGTTTAGGCCTGTGTTGGATTCGAACCTGCGACCTCAAAGTGAGAGGCAAGTGTTCTACCAACTGGGCAACCACGGCACTACAATGACGGAGTACAACAACGGCTTATTATCCTTAATACTGAACTAAAAATATAGAATAAGACATCAAACATTCCTTTTGTTTGATGAATCATTTTGTACTATAAAGTGACAGCGACATAGGAGCTGCGCGCACGCCGGTTCCTTAGATACTTACATATTTTTTCTTTTATCCAATATTGCCTCTTAACCTTTCTTGGAAAGTCGAATATTCTTTAATAGTCGAATATCTACAATATATATATAAACTGCCTATATACGTCCCACTGCTGGGCACAGGCCGCTCCTCAATCAACCGGAGGGGGTAGTCGAATATCTACAATACGAAGAATAAATTGTTCGTATAATTGTGCAATTAATATGCAAGCTTCGACACACTCGACATAAATGAGTAACTTGCAACTATGACTAACATACGTTAATAAGGATTCACAGTTCGTTAAACATCAATTGATCGATAGGGTAAGTTCATAGGTGTGTATTGTTATAGTAGAAATGAAAATAGTGAAGTCTACTTACAAATAATTTCCAGTAAAATTCAAAACTAACTTAACACAACGTAGTTGTTGTAAGCATAACTTGCACATCATTGCCTTATAGCATAGAATAAGGACTAATACTACGTATAGAACGGCAACTCTCCCCTCCTCACCAGTGTCTGAGCTAGGTTTACCTCACCCCCCTCGAACATAGTTGGACTTGAATCGTATGGCGTCAGACGTCACACACACAGATGCCCGTGTACGATAACGTCAATGTGTGGTGTCTGTGTAAAACGAGGTTGCTTGTATGAAGTGTCCAGTGTGCGTATAGTGAACTCCTCCCAGGCGCATTTTCGAAGAAATCTAATTCTGGCGTGATTTTCTTCAACGAAACCTCGAGTTCTTACAATTCATTTCAATCTACGTAAAAAAATAAGACCATAATTTTTTACCTAAAAAATGTGGCTTCGTTAACAGGTCAAATGTTAATAACCAAAACAAACTACATATTATACGAAGACCTATTTTGTTCTTTACATAAATCTTAGCTTTATTGGAAAAGCATTATATATTCTAACATAACCTCAAGACTACATCCCAATCAGGGTGGTAAAATATCCATCGCAAGATGCACTAAGTATCACCGAGCTTTCTTTTACACCAACGTGATAGGTGGCGAGCCGTATCGTCGTCTATAATGGTCGAGCCAACTGTGTCAATGAATATTCTATTACTATGTTTTAAACATTTGAAGGAATTGTTGCTACCTATATTTCTTCTCTTTATTTTTATCAGAATAATAATGGGTGGAAGATGTGTTGTGCTTGGGTGTAAAGATAAAAGATGCATACGTCTTTTATCCATGAAATTAGAAGGTTAAACGAAGATAAAACTGTACAGCGACATCTACAGTTTTTTTGGGGAACGTAACCTGGAAAGTTACGCATTGCTTCCGGAAATGTCGATAAATATTTATTAATATCAGAACTGATCTTAATTCTATCGCCTGATGATCAGCATCAGACAGATTCCATTGAGTCATGAACACGATAAAAACTATTAAAGATCTACTTCATTGTTTGTGCAAGGTTAATACAATTAGCAAACTGAATCCGTTGAATATTGATACTGAAAACGTTAACCTTAATTGTTTAATAACAGAGATCATTTAGAAGACGCAAGTGCTGTTGAAAATGAAAATGTTAAACGAATGAGTCAGGAAGAAGAAATTGATAGCAAACATTTATTGTGATAATCTTGGAAGTGCTACAATTTTAAACGCAAAATAATAATTGGACTCAATATTTTATAAGATCTAAAAATGTAGTGAGCACTTTTCACAAGCAAATACTATAACCTAACACAACAAATATAAACATATAACAGTCAATATCTGCAAACTGACCTTCGCACAATTGAACTTGAAACTTTTTAGCACAAATGGAGATAAACGGCCATCCTTGTCTGCAACAGCCCTAACCCACTCATATGTGACGTAACTACATGATTCACTTAGTATCGAACTGTGAAATAACAAACAATCACTTCAAGTGAAGGTGACAACCGATAAACGTACGTGTAACTTATCGTGAATTATTTCAGTGAGGAAAAATCATTCAACATCATAGTTTCGTGTGCTAAAATCTAAACAAATTATAAACTCGACACCTAAACCATGCCATACAAATAATGTGATATTTCTTAACTTCCACTGGACTACATATACTACTGATGATACTTCTTACTGATATATTATGATCATGCTTTAGATTGTTATTATAGACAGCGATACGGCTCATCACCTATCAAGTTGGTCTAACAGAAAGCTCGATGAGGGGTTGGTACTTAGTGCATCTTGCCGTGAATGTACCTCTGACTACCTCAATTGGGATATACGTAGTCGTGAGCTTACGTTTGTGTGTTTGGACATTACATTGATCATATTTTTCACTATTTTGTTGCATTATTAACTTCCTGTGTCCTAAATTATATATTAAGTATTTTCTTCATGATAGATCTCACGATCACTATTTTTGATGCTTTATGCAAATCGGACCGAACAAAATATACGGGTTGTTGAATAAGGATCTGATGAAGGAAGATATAGGTCACGATACGCACGTGCGTCCCCCCATAACATTATACCCGGAATTCATTTAATGTATGTTGCAACAAAATGGATCGTTGTTAGCTTTGCATTTGAAATTCACCGTTTATTTATGTAGGCCACCGAATTATTTTAGTTCAGTTACGTTATATTTATTACGAGCTGTTATTATTTTGGTTAGTTAGCTCAACAGTTTCGTTTTAAGACAGATTTTCTTAGAAATTAGTTAATCTAACGTTGAGTTTGTTATTTTACTCTTTCCAGTGGCTGCGCTTATTTCGTACCTTCCGCATGACATACTTTATGTGAAGTGTGCCTATCATCATCAACATACGATTTTAGATCTGAATCTGCAACAGATTACTCAAGTTAAATTTGGTGATTAAGTAGATATTTTTGATTATTTACAACTACAAAATTTTTAGTTATTAGCTTCGTACTAATATCAATTTATCAAAGTTCCCTAAATATTTCCTTGTTCTGTTGTTACACTTTTTGCGAAGTATACAAAACGTAATTAGTGAATCATGCAACATGGCGATGTCACCATTGTTTTTTTTTTATTAAAGATCGCATTAAATGCATAATTTTCCTCTCTGTTACCTCACACCTTTATTACAGTTTCACACGCAATATTATGTAATAAATAGATATTATTTCACACTAACTAGTATCCGTCACATCTTCCGTGAATACAGTTTTATTGTCTAATGTGTGCATATTTATGTCAGTTACGATACGAGGCTTATATAGAGTAAGCAATTAGTCATACACTGCAAAATGTGCCTTCCGTTAGTCAGCTTCATATTGCATAGTATCATTTGTAACAATTTTATTTTTCTGAATTTGGTTAGTTGCTTCATTTCCAACCTTTCAAATTTTGTTTTGATATTGCATATCGATTTTAAACCATTCTCAAGAATTTCCAACATTCCTTTTTCTGATTTTTTTTAAATATCACAAACTTTATCTCTATTATATGAAACTACATCATTCTCACAGTGAATGTGTCTGCATGTCTCTAATTTGTGTTACCTGACGGGCTAGTTGCGTGACGACCGCTGGCCTACCCAAGGTGCCAAGGATTGCTCATTAAAAATCGTAATTGTGTTTCTTACATCGCCATTTTTTTCCACCATTCATTGCATTATTTATGATTACACAAGATGAGTTAATAGAAGGTTTTATTCTGAAGTAAATTTAGGTGCTGGAGTGAAAATAGAAACGGATTATTTCTAAGATAAATGTTGTAGGTTAAATCTAGAATATTTACTAGACTCAGAAAATAATCGAATCGAATTCAATTCCAATTCAAACAGGTATTATTTGTTAACATTATATTTACGATGCTGACTTTTGCTATGCTATCAGTAACACTTTTAGCTTCATTGTAATGAATACGTAAACGATCGACGTAGTGAGTCAAGTCAATGAGATCACATCTGACATCAACCCTTGATTTCACTCGCTCTTGCTCGACTCGAAAACTTGCGTGGGCGATTGTAACAAGACCACGATGCACTTTGTTAGAGTCGACCGCTTAACTACATTCGTTTTGAGCTTCTATATGCTTTGGTATTGCATCAGTAGTTCAGGATCAATCAGATACATTTGAGTGCCTTAAAACTGGGTTAGCTTTTAGTCCATAATTGTTCAAAGACTTAAAAGTAACATCGCCTAACATTTCCCTTACGGTAAATGAAGAATGGACTGTGCCCATCAGTAGGACGTGTAGACGATTATGACTCAAATTTGCTTCAAAGTCCGACTTATTACATCACTAGAGAAATCATTTTGAATTCCAGGAAACAATCGGTCGTTGATCTTATATCTAGGCGAGACTTTCTTGTTTATTAGCTGTTTATGATATAAAATGTACTTGGAAAACTATTTTATCACTTTACTCCAACGCGGAATTGTTATCTGTGAATAGGTTCTGAGAATTTTCTAGTTACTACATTATGTCAAAACAAAGCACAAAGAAGTTCCATTGGTAAGTGAAAATGTATACTTAAAAGTTATAATTTATATTTTATATTATGACATAGAGAGACATTATCTCTTGACTAGATCTTTCTCGGGATTTATTGTAGCATGTCAAGCATCTGATTTAAACACGATAAATTATCATACCTCCTAATCTTGCAGTTGATAAGAAAATAATTTAAACTACATACTCTTCTGTAGAATAACTAAATTATGTCACTTATTAACTGACTTGTTACCCCTCTATATCGTATACATGCAAGAAGCCAAAAACACCATGTCCCGAAAAGCGCGAACTCTATACAGGCAGCTCAAACAATGCCTGATTAACTCCCAATTGGCCATGTCACTATCCTCGATCCCAACAAAACGGTATATAAATCAGGTGCATTGCCTCCTCTGGTGGTTGACCGTACTAGCACGCAACAAATACCCCCGGGTGCCTAACGACCCGAAACTTGGAGACCAAGACACGTGTTACAGGGCTGATGGTGTGTTTTATAGGACTATTGGATTTTTGAGGTCAATCGAAAATATTAACAGCAGACGAATTTTTAATGAAACACAGAAGCTATAGTCGTGCCTAAAATGTTATGTCCTTATTTTTATTTTACAAAAACTTCTGTAGAGATCACAAATCAATATATCTCTACATAATGTTATTAATATACGATAATAATGTAATAATTTTTAAGCGAAAGTAATAATAAAATGTTGTATACGCTCCATAGCTTTTAGCAAAGGCTGGGTGCAATGTTTTCCTCCGCCATTCATTGCAATTCATAAGTAAACAAGAACAGAAATTTTGTGCAAAAGTCACTCTTGCAACCCTACCATAATTGTCGCGTGTGCTGGGCAACGGCCACGGGCCGCTTCCGCGAGATTTTCCACTCAATGGAAAGAATTATGTAGATGTCGAACGCATGTGAATGATTCACGCGAGCTTACAAGCACACCCCCGTAGCGGCGTAGCGGGAGCCCTACGACCGGCAGTAGAGATCGGGCCGCCGCGGCGAGCGCACGTCTCGAACGCCTCTCAAAAGTCCACGCGCAACACTCGTCAGCCTTCGCCTTGCACCCGATTTGATATTCAAATTGGACAATAGAATAAGTCGTCGGGGAGTGTACGATTGTATTGTAATGAGGCTCCCGGCCGGACGTCAGGAGTCGAGGGCGGGAACAGGAACGGAACATTAGTTTGGACTGGATGGCCTGTGTTGAGTGATACAGTGAGTGATGAGGGCTTCGCTCGGGGGCTCCGGAAGCCGGCAAGATTAACGCGTACGAAGAGCTGGAGGCGCGGGCGGCGACGCCCCGCGGGGCTCGCCGCCGACAGCAGCTCCTCAAGGGTTGGAAGAAGACCATGGGCGTCATCTCCAAGACCTTCGGCGTCGTTTTCAGTCTGTAAGTCCCTTCATTCTGTGCACAATATAGTTTGAAATGTTCGTTATTACTTTCAAAACAAATACGGTTATAGTCATTCTATTTTGTTTGTTTATTATTCTAAAAATATGCATTTATTCTATATGTTACCAACGTCTCCCCATTCATTTTAATGTCATTTGCAAACAATTTCAAAAGGCCACCCACTATTTACATGATCAATATCCATTACTTCATTAATTTGTTTAGCCGTTTCACCGCACAGTTGTATCAACATGGTTACATCGCATTTCTCGATTGAGAAAATTACCTCTATCGACACAATTTATCTGGTAGTACACAACTACAAACGAGAATATAAACATGGTGGTAATAAAAGTGTATTATCCGTGCGTCCCGTGCGCTTGCGCAACCGCTCCTATTCGCACGTTCGTTTGCGCCCGCGTCGCTGCGTGCGCGCTTTCTGTCGTACTCGAATGCGCTTTTCCATTATCTGAGACGATTTTTACATTTTCTCACCCATTGCATCGAATAACGTGTTCAGACTCGTTGTTAAACAAACGGTGGCGTGATGTTATGCGGTCTGACATGATGTGTCATCCTAATTAGGTATTATTTCACTAAGATATGAAATTGCGGTTTTTGCATTCATTATGCAAATATTTCCCGTATGTCACATCCTGTCAGTCAGTTTTAATTCTTACCCTTCAATGAGTTGGTGACCACTTCGGATGGCGATTCGGAGTGCAGTGGAAAAGCGCACCGAACGCATAATGGTTCCATGTTCATGTCTCCATTCATCTCTCTAATCTGAGTCTGGTTTCCGGCTCTCACACGCATGTTGTTTCAATTCGGTTATGCAAAAATTACGTCACGCCCCATTATACTTTTTTACGATCATTAGTTTTCGTGCCTTAGTTTATTGTTAAATTATTTTCTCAAAGTAACACTTTCAAAGTGGTAATTAAGACGCGAGCGACTGTCAAAACTAATTTATGTAATCTCTCATAATGTTTATTAACTTTAGCTTCTCCTAGCATAACAATGGTTTATATTGTTCGTTACTCTAACGTGATATTATTTGGTTTGACTTCTAAAAAGTAATAATTAAATCTTAATGACTTATCTATCATTGACATAACTTTTTAAAGATTACAGATTTCGATACAGTATTTTCGATGGACATAATTTGATGCTTAATAGTTCTAGGGATCGATAAAAAAAATAAAAAATATATTTAGATCTGAGACGTTTGATATTTAGTATTTCACGGAAATGCCTATCATTAATACAGCGCTAATAGCAAGGTGTTTTTATTAATGTCAGTAACAACGTATACTATATTTACACAGGATGTTGTAAAATGTGTTCTACATTCTAATTTCCTTATAGTACATTATTCTTTACCATAATATTTTTATCGTTAGCATGACCTCTTTCCTCTTTGTAAGCAACAAACTTCCTATCTTCAATTTCCAGTTCATCAGTTTATTTAGGGACTTCGCTTATTTGTCTACTATAATTTTTCCAATGGTTAATTTAATGACACAGCAAAATAATATTCAATATTTTTTTATTTGCATACTATGATGGTGTACGAGTTGGTAAGTTACATATGAGTTTCACATAACAGACCAGACCAAACAGATATAAAAGTTTCTATAATATAATCGAAGTTGTGTAAATTCTAATCGATGGCATAGAAACATAACTAATTACATCATCATCATAAAAACTACATCATTACATTTCTTCAAATCGCTTTCAATTTCTTGTAATCGTCTAAATGGATAAATAGGTATCAATGCAGTTAATGGACATATAATATATACGTAAATAAGAAAGCTTTGCGATTGGTTATCACGCGAGGAACGCAGAACGAATCTCCATAAGGTTTTCACTTTCAGATTATCTAGTTACCAAGTTTTGCTGACTAATCTACTTTTCATTTCACTCCGAACATACAGTTTCTATTCAATCCAGGAGTCAGTTTATAATGCTTGATGCGATTATTTTATGAAACACATTAACGGATATTTAGACAAATTTCTATACACATTATTAACTTTAACTATACCTGTGTCATTAAGATATTTAAAATATTAACAGGACATATCATCATACTATGAATAACTCTCTTGAAGTTATAGTGTATCCATCCGGTTAAAACACCCAAATTCCAAGAACAAAACGACATTCAAATTCCAAATGACCATACCAAGTCGGACTACAAACCAATGTGTTTCCAGCAAAATTGGCTCTGATATCAAAACATTCATCATAATAATACAGATCACGATTCCGATCAAAACTCGAAGCGCTATGTAATTTAGAGGATACGCCATTGCTGTGACGTCACACGGGTGTTGGCCAATCACCGGACGGCATCGACCTAAATCTAAAATAAGCAACTAAACTAAGCAGAGTGAAGTTCCGCAAATGTGGAAAGTGGTATGAAACCTTCACCCGGTCTAATGCTTCGTTTACACCAAGGTGCCTACGTTAAAAGCTGCACCTTATTCTGTTAGGAGCAATAATGAATAGAAATGGAGCGAAAGTTTCTGGAGCAAGGGGACAGTAAATTGAATCTTAAAATATGACAAGTATCACAAATAATTTCTTTGACTCGACAATATTTTAGTCGTCATGATTGTGGCGAGCCTAATCACATATTTCTGGATATACTTCTCTTTCCCTTTCTCACGCTATGTTAATAGGTACAACCATCGAAAGCCATTGCAGATATTTATTTATTTATTTAACACACAAATTACATAGACATTACAGGCAGTCCCAATTCGACTATGTAATGCAATTATAACATTAGTACCTAACTAAAGAATTTAATAACTAACTCCGTGAATTCCGTCAACGAACACGTAAATAGGTCGATGTCAGTAAACTGCTGAGAAATATCGTTGATGGTCCTAAGTGCGTGAGTAAGTGAGTGTGTGTGTGGTGATGGTCCTAATGTATATTGGTAAGATACACTTCGAACATCAGCCTCCTGCCTTTATCCCACTCTAGGTGGGGTCGGTACAGCATGTATTCCTCTTCCATTCATTTCTATCAGTCGTCATCAACAACAAGAAACAACTCCGAAGCAATTTGGTAAAACGTTGTCACCTCCAGTCAGGATGACCAGCGACATAAAGGATGTATTCGGTGACGACTCGAACTAAATGGTTGGACCATAAGTAATTTAGAGCGACTCAGCAAACTTTTACTCCCTAATATTGGTGATGTTGATATTTCAACATGAGTCGGAAACTAATGAGCAAAATGATCTAAAATTACAAATATCCTCGCTCACTAATAATGGTGTACAGCAACCTTAGGTCTATCGCAATGTTCCACGACGGATACAATTTCATTTGGAGTACCAAGTTTAGTAATGAAAGATTTATGATATGTTTATTTACTGAAGGTGCTGCAAGTGAAATTGCGTTTGCATAAAACCGTGAAGTTGATAAGTTTAATTTAAATTATATTGTTATTGAAACAGAAAAACTAAATACAGATTCTGATATTAGAAAAAATGAAGTAACAATGTACCTAATATTAGTGGAATATTATTTAGTCTGCCGTTACTTTTGGACAAATTAAAGTGTAAATTATTCAAAGACCCTTTTTCTAATGGATGGTTGTACAAAAATAGATGTCCAATATGTTATTGGTGTCGCATGATTTACTTATGTACTTAAAAATAATCAATACAAACGCGTCCTTGCCGTGGTGATAATAACAGCTTTATAAAACAGGCCACGGACGTTGTCAAGCTTTCAAGTTTCAACGAAGTTAAATTCAAACACACAGAGTACATAGAGAGGACAACCATTGTCAGCCACGAAAGGACAAACAAATAAACACTATGACCTTTGAACTATAAACAGACCTAAATTTAACCCTCTGTCGCGTGGGCGTTTACACAAACTCCATTTAGAGAAGTTTTGGCCTAATTTCTTTGCGGTTAAGAGCTAAATATAACTGCCGTTGACGTCAGCAAGATCTTCTTTTATAACGGAAGGAACTTTTTAATTTGACTCTAATTTTATAACAACCTTTCCGAGTCCAAAAATAAATACCTACCTAATAGTCCGATACCTACGTATTCTTAGCCACTTTTCTGTTAAACGTTTGAAGTCCTTAAAGTTAGAGGCTATTAAATAGCGTAGTTCTTGGTACAGAAATGTATCCTTGACACAGTAATACCGGCGTAAAAGCCAATATTATTGGACCTGCAGGCTACATGGGATGTTTTATAACAAAACCCTTCTTATCGCCAGAACAGTAACAACTCTTACAAATCTAAACTGCCCAATATTTTTTCCGAAAGCGGAGAATACTGTCTCCTTTAGACTTAGAAAGGTCGATTGTAATGGTCGTTTTGAGATTTAGTACGATTTTGGGAAGCGGCATCTTACAAAGGGTTACTATAGTCCGGCAATCTCGTGCGCGACCCTCCTGCGGGGCGACAGACGGTGGCGGGGACGGGGTAGCTAAGATGTCAGCGGGTAGCAGGTGGTGTAGCGGGGAAGGGAAACGCGTGCATCTGCACGTCAAGTACGGCAGTCTCGGCCGCGCAGCCGAAGCGGCAACACGTGCTTGATAATCTGTACTACTTTGAGGGCGACGCACACGAGATTAATATCTGAGGATGAGTGAGGCGATCTCAAGACAACTTAAGGAGGTTGTGCATAAATAATTAATGAGCAAAACACGGAGAAATCAAAGAGAAGTGACGAAGAATATCAAACGGAGAGTGAAAATGAAAGCGATATGGAAATTGATTTATAATAAAACAATCTATTAATATTTTAGTTTTCCTAATAATTGGTCGTCAAGCATAATAATAAAAATAAAATAAAATAGTTCTATCTTTTTATTCACTCCTACATATATTACGTCACAAGTAAGTACAACTTATTGCAAGATTTATCCTGGCACACTTCTCTACGTGTGCAGCCGTGTTCTAGAATGTCAAGATGATGACGCGCTACCCCGTCCCCGCCACCGTCTGTCGCCCCGCAGGAGGGTCGCGCACGAGATTGCCGGACTATAAGGGACATCCTTTATTATGCGCGCGTGTAAAGGACCCGAGGTACATAGTTTGAACGCACCAGATAACAGTTTTTTAATTCTCTTCCGCGTTCTATTACTGACTGAATCTGTTTCGGAACGCAATTTTAGGGAATAATCTTTTTGCTTATTACGTTACTGGCCGCTTTCTATTTAAATATTTTAAAATTTAGAATTGTTATCTTTTGAATAAATAATTTTATGTCTTCGCCATTTTATTGTTGCATTTACCGTCATTTTGTAATGTCTTAGCGAGTGACACATAAGTAATTTAAATCTTATCAATATAAAGAGCTTTTAAATGATTAGGACTATTGTTATCGTAAAGGAAGTATGCAAAGCTTACTTTAACGACCTTTCTCCTAAACATGGTGAATGATAAGAAACTTTCGATAAGGAAAAATGCATTGGTCTTTGATTTGTTAATGAAGCTTTGGCCAAACGTAGGGTTTGCTTGAGTCATACAGGCTAAGAAAAAAATGTTTTGACAACTTCCTTCGTTGGTTATCATCATTAATTCCAGAGCCACGCTCTTGTCGGTTCATTCTCCATTCTTGCCTATATCAAAGGCCAATTCTTTGACTTCTTTATAAAAAATGACGTTCGTTTTCTCTAAATCAAATATTTTCTTTAAATGTCGTTAGGTACCTATGCTGAACAGAGTCGATCTGGCACATCCTACAGTAGGTCGATGTAGCTATTTAGAATTCTTATTTTATTGTTGTCATTAACGTAAAATGAAATTAAAAATCATTTATTCCTGACAGTCTCCATCGAATGTTAGTAATACAAAATAACTTATACCTACACTAGTGTTATCAAAACATACTGGACCTTTTAAGAAGATAGTCCCACCTTTCAGTTAGTACCACCAAGAATCCGCTGAGGCTGGTTCAAGTTCGATTTAGAAAACGCACACCGATTTCGATTCATTGCCGCGGAAACGGGGGTGCCTCCGCGAACAAACCAGAGGCGCTGCAATTTCGGAACCCACACAATATCCTAAAATCATTATAGTGAAACATGGAACTTTTTCGTCATTATAAAAACTCACTCTAGTAATAAACAATTAAGCGCTAATGCTTAAAACAAACGTGACTTTTTAGATAGGTGTGATTCATGCTACTCTAATGGTATTAAATTATCAACATCGGGACGAAAGTTAGATTTTTATAACAATCGTAAATCGTTTAGTTTTTATGCGCAGTGTCAGAGTTTCGTGCTCCTATATAGTTAGTCTCGGTCCAATCAAATTGTCGTAAACGATAATAGTGTTGGTCGTAATCGTGTCGTTCGATATGGGAACGAACGTTTGGAGATCGTCTCGATATGATCGGGTAGGGTGGCTATGGTTCAAGTCTGGGATACATGTTTCTCTCATTTTATTTCTTCTACTTTAATTAAAAATAAAATATTCTTTATTGTACACATATACACGAAAACTGTTAAAACATACACAAGAAAGATTTACAACACAATTGTTTTATTATTGCTTTTTGCAGGTATTTTTAACTTTAAATAACTTATATTAACGGTTCAACCGTTATATTTTCGTATATTTGTTTTATAACCAACTAACATGGGTTTTGGCCATCGTTGATCAAAAATTTGAAACTGAATTTATTTTCTTCAGAACGTCAACTGTGACTAAAATACGCGCCCTATAAATCATGATATCTCATAATTACAAAACCCATGGTCACCCTACGTACAAGACAAATGTATTTTCGTCCAGATTTTTTCGAAAACCGTCTTTAACGCGAAGCTTTAAAGATTTCTTTATAACTTTTTGTACCTTTGCAAGTATTGGTTGTATGCCGTGTAAGGTTTTTGACATGGTCTGATCAAACACCGTGCTATGGATTAGAGGTGGTGTGGAGAATCACTGTTTCCATGGCCATTGGTTTCACGTTAAGACATAGTTTTTTTTTTTCTAATATATCCTCGCATGGTGTGGTGGTTTTGTAACTTTTTCGTACTATTTTGGTCACTTTTGTTGGTTCGAGTAGAAGTCAAATTCCACGTAGTCTGAAAAAATAAAAAAAAGTAAGTAAGCATTGGCTTTTGTTAGATATTGATCTACACTAAATTGACGTTATCCAATATTCTAATTTCAAATTTTTAGTTCGTAAACTTTACAGTTTTTTTTTAAATAACCTTTTTTATTCTAAGCTTGTCTTTCGTACTCACTCTGTATCAATAGGTACACGTTTATTGTCTATTACCTCCTTTACAATATTAACACGCTTAAAACTAGCCTAAATAAGAGTCATAGTTTGAAAATTACAAATAGCGCAAAATTAAATTTGACACGTAACAAGCAAGTGATAAACGGACAAAGGCACAGGACAAAAGCGTAATTAGCACAAAAAGCAGACTGGATGCGCAGGCGCATTGTTCGGGCAGACCGACTGGTCCCACAGGCGTCAAGGTAGACTAGGTACAAGGACTTAACAAAAACTAGGACGGTCTATTTAAAGGGCGCAACGACGCTACGCGTGCCTGGGAATGCGTGTAAACGAGGCTCTGATGAGAAACTGTTTAAAGTTTAAAACAATCGCTAATTAATACTTTTAATTTTCAAATTATTTATTCGTGTAAACGAGACTCTCTTGAGACATTGTTTAAAACTATCGAGATTTAACAATTTTATTTTTTTAATAAGTTATTTACACATAAAGGAACAGGCAATTAAACAAAAAATATAGAAAAAAATAAACAAGATACTTAAATTTTAAAAAAGAAAAAATGAGACGATTCAAGTAAGTTTCCATGTTAGTTTATCAAGATAGGTAAAAATAATAATAAAAAAAAACTTCTAGATACATAAAGTCAAAACTAACTTTCCAAAGAAAAAGCTATCAATATTGACTACACTTATCAAGTACAGTTATTACCGTCGCGTCGCAAGCGCAGGTAACAGGCGCCATTTCCAAGTTCCGTATAACACTATCTGTGACTTGTTGAAGTTATAATGACACTGCAAACATCATTAATGGGTGGGGCGGAGATAATAACTTGCTCATTTGTGCGTATGCGCAGGAGTGTTGCGCCAAATCGGTCGTTGAACTAAAAAGTGTTTGATAAGTTTACCGTGTTATTGTTTACTTTTGTTGTTTAAGTGAAGGTGTTAACTTGAAAAATTAGGTGATTTTTTATTATAGTAAGTAGATACCTGATACGTATAGATACCTATAGGGACTAGGAGAAGTTAAACGTTTTTGTACAGTACAGTGCTTAGGGAGACTCACAAAGAAAAATTTTAAATCGAAAAATAATCTGATTCGGACTGGACTTGAACCCGCAGCTCTTGTCTAACCGGGACGAGCGTGTTAACCATTACACCACTGGAGCCTCCTCCGGCTGTGTCCGTGCGAAATTCTTTCGATCTATGTAACGTCTTAAACCGACGCCGGCCGGCGTACTAATATTACTAATAGTACCTACTCAATTATGTATTTATTTTATTTTATTTATTTATTTATTTACATTTCACGACTTTACAGTGCAATACTTTAAATATAAACAATAATATAATTAAAAAAATAAAAACATATTTAATTTTCACACATCATTTATCATCTCGCAGAACCTCAGACACTCGCGACACACATACGTCCACTCAGTCACAAACAGATCACACTCTGGTGCTGATGCAAGGAGTCTCAATATTTGCGGGTTCAAGTCCCGTCCGAGACAGATATTTTTTCGATTAAAAAATTTCTCTTCGTGTTTGTACTGCCAAAAACGATTCACACAGCAAATGTCAATCACAGACTTTGTTTTGTGTGATCTAACAAACAAAAAAAATATAAAATCTGGCTCGAACGTGTCTTGAGCCCCAGCTCTTCTCGATCTCGAGCCGAAGCGAGAACAACCATTACTCCACCGAGTTCTCATCCTGTCCATGCGATTTTTTTCCACAAAAACAAAATATCCTATCCCACAAAAGCCAAGAAAGCCAGAAGAATAAAAAAACTACTTAATATCTAATCAAATCTGTCTTCAAATAATGAAAAATATATATATATATATCAAAACCATATTATATTTTATATATCCTCTTGCGCCCCAGATTTCCATACACAATAGTTAAACAATGTGGCTTAGATTTTAAAATTACTTTAAACGCACCTAAAGCCTAGAAATATTAACCGCAAATCCAATTTGTATACCTAAAAACATAAACAATATATAAAAATAAACCGTACTAGTACTTTACTGACTACAAGACAACGACTTTATTAATAATAAAAATAGTTCACTGAGTCACATACCCACAATAAATACATAAACACTCAGTAAAACTTCATACAAATACATCGGCTCACTCGCAAATAAATTAACAATGAATACTTACAAAAAAATCACACGTGTTTCTTTCGAGACGAAATTACCCTTTGTGTGCAGAGTTGACATACTATGTAGAAATGTAATTCCATCTCGTAAACGCTAACCGTCGCTACTGTTGTGAGCACAGTCGGAAATTATAACACATTGGTTACTTCTGAGTACTAAATACATAAATTCACGCCTATCCCACTGGCGGGGTAAGCAGAGACTTGGAATTCCATTTACTTCGAGACTGACATACCTCCTTATTTTGCTTCTTCCACGTGCATCATCACACAATCGTTCCGACCTCCAGTGGTTTAGCGATGGGCTCACGATCCGGAGGTCCCGGGTTCGAATCCTAACGGGGACATAGCACAAAAATTACTTTGTGATCCTTAGTTTGCTTAGGACATTACAGGCTGATCACCTGATTGTCCGAAAGTAAGATGATCCACACTTCGGAAGGCACGCTAATCCGTTAGTCCCGGTTACTACTTACTGATGTAAGTACGTAATCGTTTCATGAGCCATGTTAGGGGCCTTTGGCGGCTCAATAATAACCCTGACATCAGGGTTGATGAGGTTGGTAATCTGAGATTATAGAAGAAGAATCATTTCATGTTCCATACGAGCCGGTTCAGACTAGATAGTGTTAAACCGTTTTTATGTAACCCCTTATTAGATATTTTTGAAAACAAACGATCTATGTTTTGTTTTTGGAAATTCTCCAGCATTAAAGATTGCAATTGTTACAATTTACAAAAAATAAACAAAACTTTATTATTTCTGAACACATCTGTGGAACACTCTTCGTAGTAAACTTACGAACTCACGCGCATATAATTGTCTTTGTTTGTACTCCGACGGCGTAACAAAGCATCGCAAATTAAACGCTTGGTTGGGGGGTCACATGGGCCCACTCCCATACCCCTATTGTTACAAAGGGGGTCTGACTTCCTGTCTGAATAATTCAGTTTAAAACGGACAGACAGAATGTTCTGCTTAAGTTAATTGTAGAGATATTAAGGACAAGTTCGTTTGCTGTGTTGGAGCTGTTCACTGATATGTATTTGTATTTTGGTCATTCTTCTTTTTTATCGACAATAAAAAGACATTTTCTCGATATATCTTTAAAATTATAACTACAATAAATATTTTTAAACATCATATAAAGATGTGTCTGTAGAGTACTATTTAGTGTAAGTAAGTATCTCTTTATCTTGGTAACATACTTTTCTTTGCAGGGGCATTCCAAAAAATATTGTGACGAGAGTGGCCCTTTTCAACGGAGACAGCATTTCGATTTAACACTCTATCGCAGAATTTTGTGAAAAACAATCAAGCTACGTTAATCACTAACCGAGAAACCGATTAGTACTTTGCTAGTATTTTGAGTATAATAAAATAATTATATTTTTGGACAATGGAAAGATTGAATTAAATTCTAAATCATATAACTTACCAAAGGAATGGTGAAGGTTTTGGCGGGAAGAAGAGAGGAATGGCGATTACTCCACCGACAAGAGCACAGCTCTTAAATAGAGAGAGATAACTTACTAGAACGAAGGACAGATCATTGTCGATAAAAAAGAAGAACACGCCTATTTCCCGTTGAGGTAGGCAGAGACCACAGAATTGTTACTATGGTCCTGATTCTTCTTCCTCTCATCAAGGTCTTCGCATGCTCGTCGGCTTAGAGCACTCTTAACCTGGCCTTTGTTTAAAACGTCCTGAATGTGACCGCGATATGTACAACTTGCTCTTGCAACTCTACCAATTACACCCGCAACCGTTTGATTTATTTTTACATAACCCTTAATAACCCGCGCTTACTTACTTGCGCGCTTATTTGCCGTGCTAGCGACCGCAAAATAATGTTGTATGATATACATAATGAATACTGTTGTCTGTCCGTTGTCAACGGTAACGGAAGTCCTTTGGTACGTTGTAATTGTAGTGATGTAGCCCGGGGTTGTCGCACTAGATTAGACAGATGCGGTTTTGTGCCGATGTGCCGTTCCCGGGAATTTTCTTAAAGTGGGAATGTTCCCGTTGTAAAAAAACTCTTTGATTGTAAGGACAAGGACACTGGCTGCTTTTCTTTTAGAAATTATTTATTTATTTATTTATTATTATTTCTTGTACTCTGATCTTATTTGCCTAAAGGTTAGGTTAGGCAAAAAATGCCAAAAGGTTAGTTAAAAAAGCTCCTTTTACACAACGTTTGCACCTTTTTACTGCCAGGAACGTTTTCAAAGTGGAAATATTCCCATTCCCAGGATCGGCACGTCACTGGTCATGACGTTTTTGCGCGTTCAGTAGCCGTAACATGGTGCCAGCATTTCGCGCGGAACCCGATATTTGAACCAATAGAATTACTTTATTTATCGCGCTGTCAATGGTTCACATATCGCGTCGCAAAACTTTATGTACTTGGAATTTTCTGTACGGGTTATAGCACTGCTCCGCGCTTAGCGTAACTCATAAAGAAAGAAAATATTACATTACTATAAAAATAAATAATTTACACCACATAATGTCAGAAACAAGACACTTAAAAGAGCGATAACATCGAAATTTCTTCCAGAGGAGTTTGAAAGTCGTGGGTTCGAATCGAACCCCCTCCAAGTCCTGAACGTTTAGATGTTTTTTTTTTGTGCTCAATTTCTAGTCTCTTTCGAGGCCCAGCTTCCACCCACAATAGGTTTAGACAGGTGCGGAGTTAGTACCTAACTCTTAACGGATTTTTTACGCAATGATATGCAAAAAAGTACCTAATTTAGAGTGGAACAGGAGGGTTAAAATGGCCACATCGAAGCAATTCATTTAAGAAAGCAATTTTTCTTTTTGATATTTGTTTGCATTGCGCACTTACTTTTATATGCGCAAATGTCAAATTGCAATATTTCTTTCTTAGATGAATTGTTTCGATGTGGCCATTTTAACCCCGCTGTAGTGCATCATTACATGTACCGAAAAAAGTTATTCAACTAAAATACATTGTAAGCAATTTAGTTTTTACTATCAGTTTAAGTATTTTACTGGAATATGTCGCGCTAATGCGTTTGTGAAAAGCGTCTGCGAGCCATTTTAAAAGTAATTTTGTTTTTGCTGTCAGTTTGTGATAGTTTTTTAATGAAGCAAGTTGAGTCTTGCTTGAACAAACTTCATTATCAAATCAATTATGACTTCCTTTAGTGGATATGATAGGAAATTGATATCCTAGCAATAATGATGAGTATATTAACGTCCCTATAAGAGTACATAAGAGTTAGAATTTACGTTTCGATCATAGATCATTTATATCACGTGGTTTAAAGGATTTGTGTCCGTTTAATGGCAATAGGCTTGCCCGACATGGGGCTTCAACATACTGGCGAGGAATGGGTGTACGAGTAGTTATCATGCATCTCTGCCTACCCTTTCAGGAATACAGTCGTGCATATGTTATATTACGTTACACCCTCATAACCCTAAAGATCTGACCCTCAATACGGTCCTTTAATATTTACCCGACTGCGGCGAAGCAAAAGGAGGGTTATTATTTCCTGTGCTTCAGTAATTATGCGCATGCTAGTATCAATCGACCTTGGTTATACTGAAACAATAGTTTTTTTGATGTTGCGGAAATATGACTAGCTTTGTTTACAGAAGTTAACTTCGTTACAGATGATTCGTGAACATACATATATGACCTCACGCAGATAGTCCATAATTGTGTGGGCAGAGCCACGAGTAATTAAAGACAACTTGCAGCCACTGTTGATACAAAGTACAAAGATGGAAGCTTGTGATGGCAAGGCAGCCTATCGCCCATAACAATTGTCCCTCATTTTGGAAAGTAGGTACACCATTTTGCGACATGACTTGCAGGCCTAGCACGCTATGTACCTAAGCTAGACGCGACGCGGCCCGAGATAAAATAAGGCCCTTAGTACACGCGACTACCGGGATATCCGCAATTTTTTCAAGATGTCGCACTTTAAAGAAAACATCTTTTTATTGTATATAGCTATTTTCTTAAGAAATCAGAAAATTGATAGTTTTTAACATCATTTGTGTGAGATTGTGTAGCACGCTTTTCATATTCAAGTAGCGAGAAACCTTAACTCGTCTGTCAAATTTGACAACTCGCGCTTTGACATTTACTCGCTCTACTAGCGCCGTTAGCGTGCTAGGTCTGCTGAAAGATAAGCAGCTGAACGTGAAACAAAGACAATTATATGCGCGTGTTTTTTTTTAATTCGCACCCAGTCCAGTGTAGAAGCTGCGTTAGACTGTTCTAAAATAATGTTGTTAATATAAACACGTCACGTTTTCCGAAGTCCCTTTATGGGAATGTAGACAATAGGTTAGTTATAGCTGGCCACTAAGCATTTTAAGTTAATTTTTTTCTAATAAGCATTTAACTCAGGAGCTCGGTGGCGCAGTGGTAATCGCGCTGGGTCTGCGATTGTTGAAGTTAAGCAACTTTCGCAAAGGCCGGTCATAGGATGGGTGACCACAAAAAAAGTTTTCATCTCGAGTTCCTCCGTGCTTTGGAAGGCACGTTGGTCCCGGCTGCATTAGCAGTCGTTTATAACTAGCAATCCGCACTGGGCCCGCGTGGTGGTTTAAGCCCCAGTCTCCCTATCCATCCATAGGGAGCCCGTGCCCCAGCAGTGGGGACGTGAATGGGCTGATGATGATGAAGCATTTAACTCACGCCCATATTGTCTATAGAGGTTAGCAGAGAAGACCAATACTTGCGAAAAAATAATTTACTTTTAATCATTATGTAATAAGTAAGTAAAATCATTATTTCCTCTACAAAAAACGCATGGATACATAAATACATACAAAAATACAATATTTGTCGAGGCTGGACCCTAAACTAGGATACCCTGTGTTTTAGGACTCCAGGCGTCCACCTCCATAAAGTCATGGTCAAGAGAAAATACTCATCTGTTTTAAGTCTTCCGAACAGGAAAAATCCCATATATTTTTTGTAGGTAATTTATTTTTTCTTTAACTTTAACTTCGTCAAGCCTAAACCTTTTTGGTCTAATTCATATAGTTTTTAATCTAACCTTTGGTTTTTTCTCGTTTGCCAATTAACATGTTAGGGTTTATAAAATTGGAAAATCTACCGGCTAATGTGATATAATTGTAGGGTCGACCGGATGTGAGAATTATATTCGCGTTAAATATTGAGATATTTTTTTGAGCTTAGATATTTTTTGAGCTTGCTGGACTACGACCAAAACTCCTCTTCTTCAATCGTGTGGGTTGTGAAGTGTATTACCAACCTCATCAACCCTGGTGTCAGGGATATTATTGAGCCGCCAATGGCCCCTAACGTGGCACATGTAACGATTACTCACATCAGTAAGTAGTAACCGGGACCAACGGCTTAACGTGCCAAAGCACGGATCATCTTACTTTCGGACAATCAGGTGATCAGCCTGTAATGTCCTAACCAAACTAGGGATCACAAAGTGATTTTTCTGATATGTCCCCACCGAGATTCGAACCCGACGACAAATCGTGAGCCCGGCGCTCAACCACTAGACCACAGAGGCCGTTACCACAGAGAAGCGGCGAGGTGTGGGTACTTAGTTCATCTTGCGATGAATGTACCTATGATTAACCCATTTGGGATGATGTAATAAAAAATAAATTATGATTATATTACTGTCGATGCATGTTGTCTTAATCCATCTAGTTGTCTTAAGAATCAAGTGGCCAAGTTATCTTTTGGCATGGAATCACTAGGCCATTTAAGCCGTCTCGCTCACACGCACGGGACAGAAGATTATTTTTATATGAAGGGTCCGTGTGTCTAACAGTAAATCAGAAAACTCGAGACTAATATTCACACCTCCAGAAGCATGCAATAAACGGCCTGTTGAAAACTAATTCCAAGTAAGTTGTAACCTTTAATGAGTGCGGAACCAATTACCGTAACACTTTAAAACGACATTGTAGACATTTTGTAGTAGCAATATTGTATACAAAGCAATTTTACTACAGCCTTGACGAACTGAAATATAACCAACGATTCGTCAAAAACTTACTAGCGTACCTAATTGTATTAATAGTAATTATCTTCTTTGGTTTACTAAATACTATCTACAATGCCATAAGTTGTGTGATGGCTCTGTCCACCACATTAGCGCCTACGGGCGTGAGTTTATGTACGTACAGTCATGAGCAATATCATGTACCCACTTTAGGACTCTGTCGCACTAACATATTTGACATTTAGTGAGACTTACAGTTCAATTTGTCAAAAAAGTTAATGTGACATGGTACCAAAGTGTATACATATTAATGCTCGTGACCGTCCGTAGCTACTATTATAAGTTATTTATGTAAGTTGTGAATATTGCTATCTTGTAAGGGTTTATAATGTAGAATGCTATAAAATAATCGAGATTCTTAGCGAATGAGGATCGCATAATTCTTCTATAATTATTCAATCAATCAATTTGACTTTGACTTAAAATGCGAGTTGCGTTCTGTTTTTCACTTTTTTAAAGATACTGCCCAATTCTGTCAAAACTTAACAAGTATGTACTATACAAATACACGCCTATTCAAAAGCATGCGCAGATAAAATGGGCATTGTACAATAAAATGCATTTGCATAACCATGGAAACCATTTAATTATTCTGGCATTGTGCCGCTAAAACACAAAGTTACTGGCAGATATGCAGATTGTGTTTTGTTTCATCATCAGAAACAGCTGCGGGGCACAGGCGTCCCCTCAATCAACCGGAGGGGGTATGGAGCATATTCCACCACACGCTACTCCACTGCGGGTTGGTGAAGGTGTTTTTTACGGCTAAAAGCCGGGACCAACGGCTTAACGTGTCCGAAACACGGAATCATCTTACTTTTTCAAACCATCAGGTGATACAACCCTGCAAAGTCCTTACCAAACAAAGGACAATCTCAGAAAGTGATTGTGTTTTATTTACTTAATTTAAATAACATGAAAAATATATTAGGGAAGACCGAGAAGGACGTACATATATTGACCAAATTGGGGATGTCCATAGAAAAGATGTAGAACGGTCAACTCTGAACCGGCGTGTATGAAACGATAGATGAATGTGTAGGAAGCAAGAGAGGTAAAGTATTGTTATAGTCGTTAGCAGCTTGGCTAAGGCCCCACCTTTAGAAACAAAATATATCCAAGTTCAAACAACAGTCCAAAAAAACTTAAAGTGCAATGACATATGATAGCGTTTAGCCTATAATTGTTATTGAATCTATGGCCCCTGCCTGCTAGGAATTGGAAAGTATCGAGTTACTTCCGAGAACGTTTCAAATATTGACACGTTGGGCCTCTGATTGTCCCAATACAATGGTACAGCACTATACCTGTAGAAAAACGCAATATGTCCCAACTGGGTTAGTCAGAGATATTTAAGTTTATAGAGATATGTGTTTAACTCCTTGACTAAGTATTCAGAGCATCCTCAGTATTGTTTTATGATGTCAAAGAGCATGCAGTTTTCAATAACGCAGTTGGCTCGATCAGACGGCGATACGGCTCACCACTTATCACGTTGGTCAAACAGAAAGCTCGGTGAGGTGTGGGTATTTAGTTCATCTTTCGTTGGATGTACCCCTGATGATTGATGTGAATTGGTCACAATATTCTGGCCCAGTAGTCTTCCTAAAGTACCTACTTTACATTTTGACGGTCAAGCAACATTACTTTTCCATAAATACCTTTAAGTACACCCCGAACACTTCATACAAAACACCTCGTTTTACACAGAAACATTGATGTTATCGTGCACGCGCATCTGTGTGTGTGACATCTGACGCCGATATGATTGAAGACTAAAGTAAGACCGAGGGGGTGAGGTAAACCTAGCTCAGCCGCTGGTGGGGAGCGGAGAGTCGCCGCTCTATACGTAGTATTATTCCTTATTCTATGTTATAAGGTAACAATACAATGTTTCAAAAACAAAATGTCGAATTTATTCCATTCTCCCGACATTGACTCGACCGAAGTCGACCTCCGAAGAAATCGAAACTAAACGTGCCTAATGTAAGTTAAAATTACTTCCTAAAATATAAATTCGTTTGTTTGAAAACAAAGACTGATTTACTGCAAATGTAAACCAATTTAGACTTGCGTTTAAATTATCCGGTACTTATTGCGAGCAGATACAAATAAGTATCTCCAACAAGACGATTTATGGTTTCATCGGTTTTAAAATAAATGCGGTAAATTCGCGTTTGGACGTTAACGGGAGGGAATATTTTTGGTGCGTACATAAAAGTCGAATTGTGAGCAGAAACACATTTTAATAAAGCGAAACATAGCGGTCAGACACATAACCCACCTTTTTGTTTCGCCGCAGTTGGGTAAAAAAATAAAGGAAATATGTTAATAGCGAACGAGTTATTCTTAAAGTTTCAGAGATGATTTTTAATTGTTAATCTCAGGCAGTCAGGATGTTCAGTCTCAGCTGAGATTAGTTTATTAATACCAGCCTAAGTTTGATTAGTAGTAGTTACCTTTTAAGATACGACGTTTTCTTTAATTCGCCCCACGTAAGCTCTTCTCACACCTCCAAAAATTCCACCTGTTATGACCTTCAACTTTCCGAACGTGTATCGCGCCACCAGACCCTCGAGCGTTCAGAAACGTGACACCAATGTTATAATACACTTAATACTAGACGGTCATTACATGAGCACGCGGCACATCCTACACATATATCATGGATCCCCAAAAGTTAATGACTGGCCGGCAACGGGCAGCGGCATTCCCTCGGAGGCGCGCGTGCGCAAGTCGCCGCCGCGGGCTGCGCGCGCGCCTCACGTCTCGGCCAGGTGTTCGTTCCAAACGGCTGCAGTTGGAGAAATGTTCGAGATATGTATTTCGATTTTTAATTTTATAAGCTTGGCATATTGCTGTTAGGGTTTGGTGGCGTTGGCAATGTTGTTAAGTTAGGAAGGTATTGTCTTAACTGGTCACTTCACTCGTGTTTTATTTGTGAGTATAATATTTTTCTTACTGATACCGGACCTCGAGTACCGGACTTGCACCAATGAGTTATTCATTTATATTGAGGTCAGTTTTCACTAATACAGCTGGCTCGACGGCTATCAGGTTGGTCTAACAGAAAAAAATGCTCGGCGAAGTGTGGGTACTTAGTTCATTTTGCGGTGGACGTCCCAATTCGGATATAGCCGTGAGTTCATGCAAGACAAATCTATCTTGGTTTCTTTAGGGCTATCCTTCAATTCAAATATTCATTCTAGTTCTAATACCAACCAAACAAGTCCATTTCACAAACCATTCTATCACCAAACGATCTATATTACCCCACCATCACCCCCTCCCATAAACAATACTTCCAAAACTTATCCTCTAGGCATGATCATAAATGAACTTGTAATAGCTAACTAAACATATCGTATTTTATAATCTGGTAACCCTAGCATGGCCCGCGGGTACAACAGGTGCGCAGGCGCACCGCGCAGGAGTGCCGCGTTATCTGATGGTCGCGATGACGTCCCGTGACATAGCAAAAGACATTCAGGTAGACAGCCAATGAAATAGGAATCGATTAGCCCCAAAAGGTTAGATCGGGTTAATTTTATTAGTTAAGATTTAAAAGATTTGGGATTTGTTTTTTTTAGACCTCACCCGTGATTAAGGAAACTCTCAAAGACAAAATGAAATCGAAAAAGACTGACTCGGACAGAATTTAAACCCGCAAGTACTGTCAAGCCGGGACGAGTGTGTGAACCATTGCACCACCGGATCGTCACCCTGTATATGCGAAGATTAAAAAGTTATAAGGTTAGAAGTTGGTTTGTTTAGGTAAGTTATCAAAGATTGAGCAGAAGAATGGCCATTACAAATTGTTTATTGGACATAGTAGTTTCTCTGTGTTAATTGTAGTATTTTTTACGGCCGTCGGCACTAGTCAAATCTATTGTTCATTTAAAGAAATTTAGGTATTTTTTCATCAAAGTTTGGCTTTGCCAGTCACATTCGAGCGCACGAGAGAAGAGACTGAGGTCGCCGTTGTCGGATACGACAAGGAGGACTATATATATATAGCTTTATTTACTAATCAGATTTTCATAATTTATCTTTGACCTAGGAAACTAGCCAATTATGTACGGAAGTAAATTAACATCTAGGTACTTCAATTTTACATCTAAGGAACATATACATTAAGCCAGCCTTATTTTCATCGTTTCAACGGTAACGCTCATAATTTAATACTATCTAAGTAAGGCAAGTATAAAATGTTATTTAGTAGCAACTACTACACAATTACTATGGACATTTACTCCCTAAAAGGGGGTATAAAGATAAAGCTAAGCATAGGGACTTTGTCATAGTACAGTCTGAACAGTATGCCATCTCCATACAACGATACTGAACTCTGGTTTTCCATCGATGAAAGCTTTCAAATTCAAAACTACATTTATTCAGTAGGTATCAGTTACACTTTGAATCATCAATTTTTACATAACGAACGTCTCATCCGCCTAAAGCTACTGCAGCTTCTCACAACCTGTATAGCCGAGGAAAAGAAGCTGCAAGAAAAACCTCGGCACAAGGTCCAAGACGTTCTTTAAAAAAAACATAAAATATTGTTATACCTTGCAAAAAAAAGTAAGCAAGCAATAGCAGTAGGATAAAAATAAATCACAACTGCCTTCATTGACTGAGGCATCCACATTTCTTCGGAGATGTCCCACCGTTCTCCGTGTACTGTGACACTGTCCAGTACCAGCAGCGGTTAGAACTTTCACCGCGGCTGCGCGGGCGCCGCCGGCGCACATAACTCATCGTCACAGCTGCTTGATGACTTGGTTGATGGCATGGTACAGCCATTGGGCGCTGGTCGATGATTTACTTACATGTGTATTGTGTAACGGAGTATTTTTAATAGTTTATGCTTGTAGTCTACTTCTACGTGTCTGTTGAAAGCGATTAAGGTTGATCAGCTGTTGGTACCTTCAAAACCGGACATGTGTTTTTGGTAAGAAATCCGGATCGTCATATATTCATATTCACAATGTGCATTATAACAAGAATTAATAGTTATACTACGCGTAGAACGGTAACTCCCCCGCACCAATTAGCAGCGGGCCCGACCTCACCCCCTCTGGGTCTTAGTTTAGTTTTAAACGGCTATAAGCCGCTAAGGGGTGAGGGGGAGCGCGCGAACTGTTTGTCTCGCTCGTACTTACGTGTACGCGTGTAGGCGTTAAGAATTATATTTTGGATATTTGGAGTGTACGGGGTATGATTATAGGTACCTTACCCAAGAATCAGCAGGGCTAACATGCACAACGTCATAAAATTATCGATCGATTCAATAAATTATGTCGAAATCGATAAGTTAGTTTTTTCTCTAACATGCGTGTCATGGAATTTTGTTCGTATTTTGACAGAAATACATAATTTACTTGGGTTCACACATTAGCACCAGTCGACAAAACGACTTGATTATATCGTCAGAATCGATGAAATGTCCTTGACAAAATTTTATCACGTTGCGGATATTTAGCTGGAGTTCGTCACGAGAACCTATCACTCTTGAGGTCCATCATCTCGAGGTCCTCTGTTTCGTATCACTTTCCTCTATACCATTAACCTTATTCAAATTCTACCTGTCACATATACCATATTCACATGCCTGTTTAAACTTCAAAATTTCTCCACAATACCACCACCAATAGGTACCACCAGCTCCAGACAACGGAAACAATCCAAAATTTTTGGATGAAATTAAAAAATATAATACCCCTTGTCGTAGTACCTAATCACGGTAATGAGCCCGCCTTAGGCCGCCCTGCGCCTGCGCAGGAATGTCGAGCAACCGATCCAGATGCCATAATTACAAGTTGCCGTAAATATTGCCCTTTGGCGAGTGTTCAGTTATAAAACTCAATTCTTTAGCCTTCCTCTCGGCGAAATGACGATGAACCCGACGTTATTTATGGGTGAAAATATGTTTTTTTTGTGTCGTGAGTGTATGGGTTTAAGGTGGATATTTTTGAAGTGTATTACAAGGAAGTCCAAGGTGTACGGTTGTAGAAAACGCCGGGTGAAAACCCTCCACTCATTAGTGAATGGTATATGCGCCAAACAGATGTCATATGCAAATCTAGCGCAGTATATCATATGTTCGAAAAAGACCGGAGAGGGTGGTGCAGAACGGAGGAGTTATACCCAGCAGTGGTATGATGCGGGCTGATTGATGATAATGAAAATCAATGTCATGTAAAAAAAGTTGTAGAGAATACCTCTACTGTGGAGAGCAACATAGCATCTCTGGCCGAAATCCAAAATCAAAATCTGCGAACGGTTTGTTTACATACAGTTATTAAGTTTGTCATAAAATCAGGAATTTGATTAGACTGGCAACCCTAAATAAACATCCCAAGTTCAGATGTGACACTTCCAATATCAAAGATTTCACATTGACCTAACGAATCTGACCCTAAATACAATAAAGGTATGCCAAACTAGCATTCTACTGTTTATTGTTCATCGATAAAACAATACAATAATAAATCCTTCCAGACACCCGAACCAATAACAGCCAATCCCAGGTCGACGTCTCGACCTTGCGCGCACGCAACTAATGCAATCGTAACGTTTCCTCAATTATGTCTTTGTCATTCAAATCGCGATCGATACGACAAAGTGGCCATAACAATGCATAGAATTTGAACCGCATTAGGCACGCGTCAAATTTAATGTCTTATATAATAACGCCGGAGTCGGTTCGCGAAGGTTTTTCGGTGTTACGCAGAATTGATCGGCCTAATCTCTACTGATACTATTAAAAAAAAACATATCAGCAATATAAAATAAATGTAGTATACTAGTTCTATGCAGTAGTTGCAGCTTACCCAAACCCCCTGGTAGTTGCGGCTTCCGAATACATCCCGCTTAGGGACGGTACTGAAAAGAATCGGCGTCCGAAGGACGTAATATACTGTCCGAAGGAATTGTATCGGGTGAGAGCCTTCAGCGCTCCTCGTTTGTCTGGTAGTAGTTAATGCCATCTGCGGCAAATCTACAATAAGTCACGTCAAAAAAAAACAACAAAAGTTGCAACTTAAAACTACTCGACATAAGTTCTGAAGTTGACTGAAAGCATTTTGAGCGCTTTAGTAAGGTGTGTCTACTTTGTACACGTATTAGTTTGTTTCATCTCTACATTTCTTAGCTCATCGACCTCATCAACCAAACATCTTAATTCTCCTGAGAATCATAACTTACAAACACTTTTCTACCATTTGAAACAACATTATAACGAGAAGTTATAGAACGCGGTGTCTGCCTACCCCAACGGGATATAGGGCGTGATCTTATGTATGTATGTATGTGTATTTATAGACGGAACAGTAAGTAGGTCAAACGTTAAAACTGCCTGACTATATTGAGCATAGTGTTGATACAATGGGACGTGTGGCCAATGCTGCCGATTCGGCGAATACGTAGTTGCAAGTAAAATATAGCGCCGAAAATGTCGATTTGTTTTGTCTACAGTTGCTAAAGCTAGAGTAACCATTCGGTGAATTAGTTGGTTCTTCTGAGAAATTGGTTCGAGTCAAAGCCCTTTGGATAGACGATTTGGCAATTGAGATGGATTGGGTACGTGATAGATAATTTAGGACGATGTGGTTCATAGATCAGCACAGGCGGCACGGACTTCACTAATAGACGCAGCTGTCGCGGATAAGCGTCGTTCGAAGCCCTCGATATAATTAAACCCGTGCCGCGGGGACTGTGCGATATAAGCTCGTCACAACACACGGAGAACGGAGCTCTATCTAAATCTAGCTAGGTTACCTTAGTCTATAGATAAGCGTACTTGCTAGGCATTCATTTAAAAAAGTACTAAGTTTTCCAAGCAAATCTTTTTTACTTGAAACAGACTACTAAACATTAAGACAATGTAAAGTTACACTGTCTATCCTTCTATTGATCAAACTATCTACAACCGTAACATATTAAGCCTCCAAAAACACACTCCACAATCGTACCGATGATAAATCTACAAAAAAATCAAACACTATAAATAACACGGATCGGGTTTTATCGAGTGATCGCTGCGTGCGCAGCATATACTCGGTAATTCTGGTCCAGAACCCCAAATGAAATTATTACACTAATTACCGAAATTCGAACTTTTGAGAGGCGTGGCAACTCTAAATCTCGACTCGGCTAAATCGATTACCCGGCCTAGCCTAGAGTTACATTTTGTCTCTGTCTAATGTGGGGCGTTGTACTCCTCTTTTTGGATATAATCTTTAGTTCATTGCCCCTCCTGGGCATTTAGCCCGAGAATGGTCCAAGATCATTTCAAGGAAAGCTCTGCCCCAAGTTGCATAAGTATTGAGCAAGCTTGATCGATATAAAATGGATTTTAGCGTTATTTTAGTATTTCTATTACAAAACTAAAGGCGTGAATCGTGTCCTAAACCTCCCACGTTAGTAGTACGCAGAGGCGGATTCAGGATTTCCAGTATTACCTTCAAGCCAATATTCACTTCAATATGTTGCTCAGATTTATATTCATTCATCAATGGTCAGTTACTCAAACTCAACTCATTTTTTTTTTATTCAATTGGCAACACACTTACATAAAAAACCTTATCAAAATTATACATGGAATTTTGTAATGATTTTTGTTTTTATAGCATTACTGCTTAGGGAAACTCACAAAGAGAAAATTTAAATCGGAAAATAATCTGTTTCGGACGGTACGGTCACGAGCATTAATATGTATACACTTTGGTACCATGTCACATTAAAATTTTTGACAAATTGAACTGTAAGTCTCAGTAGATGTAAAATATGTTAGTGCGACAGAGTCCTAAAGTGGGTACATTAAATCGCTCATGACTGTACTTGAACGCGCAGCTCTTGTCTAGCCGGGACGAGCGTGTTAACCATTACACCACCGGGTCCTACTTCTGTCCATGTTGTATGTTGTCCTATCTTTTTTTTCTATTTACACCTACCACTTATATTAAACTTCCTCCTACAAATCAGTGTTCATCTTGCATCCCATTCATCATCTGATTACATGCCTGAGATTTCTCAGATTGTACATTTAAATTGATGAGTGTTAGTCAATTAGTATATTTCACATGGTCTGCGCGGGCGCACCGCACGTTAAGTATTTTAACTTTAATAGCGCACGCTCTAGTAAGCTCGCCGACTTTCACACACTAATCTCGTTTTGACTAATTGTGTAATTAAACATTGTTAGTGTGTCAGTTTTGTGGATTAGGTGAATAATTAAAAGTGTTTTTTTTTTTCTTTAATTTAAGTATCTCGAAATCTATGATGTCTTACCTCTATAGCAGTGCACTCGTAAACAATATATATGGTGGAAGCACGATTTATTTAGAAGACACAAGTTCACACAACTACAATTCACCAGGGATATACGTCTTAGGGTTAAGTAGAAGTATTATCTTTATTCCAATCCCGTCTTCTTCTTATCGTCTTGGTTGTGACGTGGCCCTGACACCAGGGTTGATGGGGTTGGTAAACCATTCATAAAACCCTGAATTATTTCAACCCCGTAAAACTCCATTTTTAAACATAGGCTTCTTCCACCTGTCACGTTGTCCAAAAAAGGCTTGGTGAAGTGACGGTACTTAGTTCATCTTGCGATGGAAGTACCTGTGACTGCCCCAATTGGGATAGAGTCGTGAACTTATGTTATTATGACTCTTTATTTTATTTTCGTGTTGTCCCGTCCCTTTTCTCAACAGACAAGATTTTGTATAAATAGTAAACACCACGGTTGCTGTGGTTGGTAATCCACCTCGCAACCCACACGATAGGTAGATTTTTTTTTGACCTGACTTATTGTAGATTTGCTGCAAATGGCATTAACTACTTGGTCGGAAACCACACGATAAAAAAAGATGAATAGTTAATACATTCCTCCCCCTTTCCTTTAATTATAAATTATTTAATATTCTCACGCTATACGTTAGACGGGAAGACAACAGATGGACGGAGGCTGTTACTGAATAGTGGAATAGTGGCCAAGGGATGGTATGCGATATCGAGGCAGAACACCACCCCGGTGGTCGGATGACAATGTCATTGTGAGGTATGCCGGAAAACAATGGATAAGACTCGCACAGGACCAGAAAGGATGGCGTGAAATAGAGGAGGCCTATACCCACCAGTGGGTGGATACAGGCTGAGTAGATAGATAGACAGGCGCTATATGGTTCAGTGATTAAATTGAGCGAATAAATTTTATTTCATTTCGAAAATAACAAACTCATGCACAATTTTATTTCTAATCTATATTGAGACTAAGTGTGGGCAAGACGACCTTCTAAAAGCAGTATAATAGTTCTGGAACGTCTAAATACAGTGTTATTGCACGTTCTTCCAATTGTTCAATATCGATAGCAATACCCACACTCCAAACTTGTATAACCTTAATCGTTTATGTTGGTCTGTAACCGACTAGTGACTCGACTTGGCTTGACTTGCTATATTTTTTTACCGTCTTAGGGTTGTATTAATAAACTAATTTCAGCTTCAAGACTGCCCTCAAGATCATGTCAATGTGACAGTTCTTATATAAAAACCGAGAATTGAGCATGATCTTGAGGGCAGTCTCAGCTGAGATTAGTTTATTAAACCACCCTTAATCTTAGTAAAATCCACGAGAGCCACGCCAATTTCGCTTATCTCTGGATTGCCATCTGTAGTCAAAAAACTTATAGGTCTTGTCGATAGATCATTCTGTATATGGAAAAAACTGTCGTGAAAAGTGACGTACATGTATGAAGAGATGAGACGACAAAACGTCCATAGAC
The DNA here is from genome assembly GCF_024362695.1 of Pectinophora gossypiella. NCBI lineage: Eukaryota > Metazoa > Arthropoda > Insecta > Lepidoptera > Gelechiidae > Pectinophora > Pectinophora gossypiella. Next base: position 14,764,219 of record NC_065409.1, read on the forward strand.
GAAAGACTCTGGTAAAACGGAAATGAATGTATCGTCCTGTCGACGAATAGTCCAATAGCAAATCCGTCGTAGGAGAACGGTTGCGGAATCCGATGAAGCATTCTCCATGCTAATTTTCTAGGAAAAAATAGAGCAATGGTTTCCCTCTTGCCTTCAGCCCCGCAGTACTCTGTCTGACGCGAGTGGGATATTTTAAAGCCGTACTAGGACTCCTGTCCGCCATCTTAGCCTTACCCGTAAAATAATAATAATAAAAAAGTTTATTTAAGTAAAAACATAGTGCTTTGTCTTGAGCTTAGTGAAATACAGATCATAAAATGAATGAAAATCCATTCATTTCACATTACTTTATTTTACTATAATATGTGTTGGTTTAAGGAGAAAACGACATAATGGCCATCTTGGTCCAGTGGTTGAGCATTTGATTCGTACTTCCAATACCAGTAGGGACATATCACAAAAATCACTTTTACGTAGGTACGGAACAACATCAGCTATAGGTTCCTCATTATCACGGCACCAATTAGACTTTTTTGTGCAAAATTTCGGAAACAGAAACTCGAACACAATTTCCGCTCTAGCTACGGTCGCATTCACTTTCAGTTTTTACAAAATCATGAAACTTAATAGCCACCTCTACGACCCACAAACACGAATATCACTTGTATGAATTTTGATTGAGTTTTACTTTTATGAGTGTCAGACAGATACTAGACAGACGGACAGAACTCACGCTTTTTATTCCTATGGGAGTTGGCAGAGCGCCTATTACTTATTGTACCTATTGGCTGGAGTGGAACATGTTCGACGGCACAAATTCGGACCTTATTCGGGATCACACGCGGAGGGTCCCTGGCTTTGACTCCAAACGAAAAATCTGGACCCATGTAGGACCAACCATGGAAAGTCGAACCATACTGTGAGTGTTGTCACCCGGATCAAACCCTATCTCACATAGTGAACGAGTACCCTCTGCACCGGTTCCCAGGTGGCATAGCCGAGCTGCATTGTGTGACGGATGCGGCAGAGACTTGGCTAGGGGATCTTAAGCTGGATATATGACCCACGCAGGATATTTTATTTTCTTCTGCCATACGCAATAACATTAATAATTGTACCTAGAGACAGCTTGCGTTTCATTTTTGTTATTCGACGACAAGGTATCACTCGTGTATCCCCGAAGGATTAAGCAAAGGTGTGTAGTATAAACAGCCACTTCTCACCAGCCCCTTGTGCTTGTGCTTGTGCCCCTTGTTTAAGCCCCGTGTAATAATAGGTGGCGAGCTTGCCTTTAACCGGACACACATCCTGAAAATCACGTGATATCAATTATTTGTGATCCAAACATGAATTCAAACTCAATCGTTATGAGTTCCTCCTATTAAAGATCTTTAAACTACCAGCTCATCGCCCATGTAAATTATCTACCATGAACTAAATATATAAAACAAAGTTCCCCCGCAGTCTGTCTGTCTACTTGCGATAAACTCAAACAAGAAACATTTATTGAGGAGCTGTGTAGGTATACATGCTGGTGTCAAAATTTATAAAATTGTCTCAACAGCATGTCCATGTCGGACGTACAATATTACAAATAATGTCATTATTAAGCATCAAGGAAATAAGTAAGTAAGACAAAAACTCCCGTTCCGATTTTCAGCAAAAGATTGAGTGATTTAAGAGGAAGGTTTTAGTGTACAAGCTATAAATGTTCTGTGTAAATTGGTGGAAATACGCTCTATTACCCGTGCGAAGCCGGGGCAGGTCCGTCCCAATTTGTATGTACTTAATTTGTATGTATTATTTGGTCGGTTTAGCAGTGTACTTACAATATTTTTATCTCTTTCCAGCCTGTTCGAACAGGAGATCATGAGCTACGTGCCAGCGGGCGGTTGCGGGGCGGTCAGTCTCACGACGGCGTCGCCTGCCGCGTCGCCGGCCGCCGCGCGAAGCACACGTGCGCCTGCGCCGCAGCGACGCGACTTCGAGGCCAAACTACGCGCCTTCTATAGGAAACTCGAGAGCAAAGGATATGGGCAGGGGCCAGGGAAGCTCAAGTAAGTTGGTTTTCTTTGTCTTGGTCGTGTCAGGTGCGTAGATTTTGGAATTGGTGCCGTCATGGTTAAAGGAATCTTTATTTCTCCAGGATGTATATTGTATACCGTAGTATCTACTCGTACTACTAGTAGGTACGTCAAGAAAGTTTATTTTAATTCCAAGGAAATTGACGAATGTCTGTGTGTGTGTCTTTTGACTTTGGCGGAATTAGAATGGTTTTCATGTGAAATAAGGAAAGTAGGATTGTTTTAAACAAGATATACCTAAACTTTTGCCTTCCATAATCCATACCGGGTCATAATAAAACACCTGAACTTGCTGGTGCAGAAAAGCGATCACACTAAGAAAAATGATATTCTTCAAAAGTCTTTCCTCAAAACTTAAAATCTACCCAAACCATTCCAGACTGCACATTCGCCGTGAGCATCTTCTAGAAGACGCGTTCCGTCGCATCATGTCGTGTGGGAAGAAGGAACTTCAGAAGGGCAAACTGTGCGTCATCTGGGACGGAGAAGAAGGCCTGGACTACGGCGGGCCGAGTCGAGAGTTCTTCTTTCTGCTGTCCAGAGAACTATTCAACCCTTACTACGGACTGTTCGAGTACTCAGCCAATGATACCTACACGGTCCATGTCTCGCCGATGTCGGCGTTCGTCGATAACCATCATGAGTGGTGAGTTCTTTAAGTTTTAAATTGTTTTAAGTTTCGAATACACTCTCCATCGGGGAGTTCCGGTACCGGACTTGCACCAATGAGTTATTGATTTATCTTAAGTGCAGTTCACTAACACAGTTGGCTCGACCTTATAGACGGCGATACGGTTCACCACCTATGACGTTGGTCTAACAGAAAGCTAGGTGATGTAGAGGTACTTAGTTCATCTTGCGATGGGATATAGTCGTGAGCTTATGTTGAAGTGGATATATGATTTGACAATTCTGCGATATGAGGGTTTCGTTACAAAGTATGTTAACAGAATTTTCCAGGATTCGTGCCCGGCCCGGCATTAGGCTCGCCCCCTATTACAGGAGATTTAACATAGCTGGTGAGGATGGGTGTATACTCTTCCATCTTGTGAGTTACGAGGTGGATTACCAACCTCCTCAACCCTGGTGTCAGGGTTACTATTGAGCCGCCAAAGGCCCCTGACATAACTCATGTAACGACTACGTACATACATCAGTAAGTAGTAACCGGGACCAACGGCTTAACGTACCTACTGTACACCCCTTTAGGGATATAGACGTGATGCTACGTTATATTTGTTGTTGGTTTACTTTATTACTCATTGACAGAGATTATACCAATTATGGGATCCTTGCTTGACACTAACATAACTAGGAAGCGACAAGCATAACGTATGAAAATTACCACAGCTTAATCGTAATTGTGATAATTATACAAAGTATTATACAAATCAATGCCGATTGTAACTCGGTTATTTGCTGATTATCTGTTATTATTGCAAATAGGCGCGATTATAGTTAAATTATTGTGTGTTGGTTGTCATAAGCGTTATTGGCGAGGCGATTCGCTTCAGTGGAGATGATATGGTGCAATGCTCAAGCGGAGAGCGATAATAGGTAGTGCTAGCCTTTGTTAATTTCTTAACGATCATTAACAAAAATATTCTCGTCTCAATACTTGACACAGGTCTTCAATAAATCTGACAGTTTTTTTTTTAATTTAAAATTGGCAAGAAAAAATTCTTGCCAGAAGGCCATAATCTCACCTGATGGTAAATTTTGATGTTGATGTGGGCGAGAATAGTCTAGAAGGCCTATTGACTCTTGCCTCATTTTGATCAGAATAATAATTGGTGGAAAATGTAATTGTGCATGGGTGTAATAAAAAGGGTTTGCATATATCTGTTGTCCATAAAAATAGAAGGTTAAACGAAGAAAAATATGTACAGCGCCATCTATATTTTGTTTGAGGAACATAGCTTGGAAAGTCCGTCATTCGTTTTTTGTAGCATAAATATGGTAATTTGTAAGTTGTACAATACGACAAAATTATTTAATTTAAATTATTACTGCGTGCAAAATTTGAAGATAGATTAATAACTCATTGGTGCATGTCCGATACCGGGTTCGAACTGGCGCTACCCATTTGAGAAGCAAGCCGGTGAACCACAGGACCAGATTGACTCAGTGAGGGCTGTCTCATATATATAAATAATATTAATATATATATATATATATATATATATATATATATATATATATATATATATATATATATATATATATATATATATATATATATATATATTTTATATATTTTTTATTATTATTAATATAATATTAAGTTCTTTAACGACAGCAATTTCATGGCTAGTTAGTAGTGACATGTTTATTGGTTATAATAATTATTACGTCATCATCATAATTACGGTCACGAGCATTAATACACTTTGGTACCATGTCACATTAACTTTTTTGACAAATTGAACTGTAAGTCTCACTAAATGTCAAATATGTTATTTGATATATAATAGTGCGACAGAGTTCTAAAGTGTGTATATTATAGTGTTCGTTACTGTATATAGGTACATATACGTATAATATGCTGTTTACGCTTCCCGCTTATAACATGACCCAGTACGTTGTTATCCTATTAGACAAAATAGGCACATTTGCATTTCTTCACAAGTGACTAAATAGATAATTATACAATAATGGGAATTCGAATTTTCCTCGCCTTTGAAAGGAAGCAGTAAATAAAATAATATTAACTAATGTTTCTTGGTATTTACATTTTCAACTGTTAATGTAAAAAGCTTTCAAGAACTCAGGAGTTTTTGCGAAGTAATTATCTGCGATGTTTTGTTTTGTAAAAATCTTTTTAAATTAAGATTTAAATCTCTTCAACTGAATACATATTTACATACATAATACGTCACATATTTTTCTGAGGTATTATTTCTTCAACCGTTCATGTAGATGAATTCAACTCTGCAAAGGGTAGTTACCCTGTGCTAAGTATATAGGCCTCCTCTATAGCCTGTGCCTATCTAGACAAAGGCTGATAATACAGGGTGTTAGTGACATCGTAACGAATACTGAGGGGGATGATTCAGACCATGATTCAGAGTGGAAAAATCCACATGATATCAACTCAGAATCATGGTCTGAATTATCACCCTTAGTATTCGTTACGACGTCACTAACACCCTGTATATTTATATCTTATCAATATTAAAAAATATATAATTTAAACGAAGGTACTTAAGTTTTTTATTCAAACATGCTCGAGGCATAAAGGCCGTTCCACACCGCTTGAAATCCAAGATTATATTTCAAAATATTTTCGTTTTTTTTTTCTCTGTTGAGAAAAAACCGTGCATCTGTGAACCTACTGTTATTTGATACTCTGTGTTTGTCGTAATTTTAGTAACTCGATACAACATTGAAGCAAGAACTGCGCTAATGTTGTTCATAAGTACCTACCTGTGTACAGTCATGCATGAGCAATATAATGTACCCACTCTAGGACTCTGTCGCACTAACATATTTGACATTTAGTGAGTTCACTTACAATTCAATTTGTCAAAAAAGTTAATGTGGCACATAAAAAAAAGTGTATACATATGATCGTACGTGTCTATTTCCTTTTGATTTTGGAGCGCGTTAAGATTTATTATTTTAAGCCGCACATTTTTTTTTTCAATAACATTGTTGTATGTCCTGTGTGATAATTAAATAATGTTTGTATCCTCCACCAACCCCGAAAGAAAGGCGTGGTGGAGTATGCTCCCTACCCCCTCCGGTTGATTGAGGGGTGGCCTGCGCCCAGCAGTGGGACGTATATAGGCTGTTTATGTGTTTGTATCGTAATTATAGAGTAGAACTAAAATAGAATCTCGACTTTCAATAAGTGTTCTCTGATGATCCTACATTGAAAATATACTGTACTTAATAGCCATGCTATTGTCAATGTAGCATTTTCCATCTTTATTCTGCAATACCACACTCGCTGCAATTTTTAAAAGAAAGAAAGAAAGAAAATATTTATTTCCATATTGGACGCCACATTTACAAACTTAAATTACAGAAATTAAAAAAAAAGCAAAGACAAAGAGACAAATAATTACAGACATTAAATACACAATGGAGGCGCCCAAAATAAAAAAAGGATCTCCCTCAGCATAGTGCCGTGACACGTGCTTAGCACGGGCCGCGGCGCTGGTATTATGGGAGACCTAACGAAGAATAATGCATTATATTTACATGTCATTAACATAGCTTTCTACTGGTAAAAGAATTTTCAAAATCGGCTCAGTAGTTCCAAAATTTACTTCCTACTACAAACAAACTTTTGTAGTAAGTACATTAAATAACGTAGATTTTTAATTATTTTTTTTTGTTCCAAGGTTCCGCTTCTCCGGGCGAGTGCTAGGGCTGGCGCTGGTCCACGGGTACCTGTTGGAAGCCTGGTTCACTCGCGCCCTCTACCGGGCGTTGTTGAGACTACCGCCCGCTTTGGAAGACGTCGACGCTTTGGACGCGCAGTTTGCCGCTTCACTACGGTGGTTGCAGGTTGGAAATTGTTAAACGTCTTTGGTTTATATACTTTTAAATTGCGATTATAGACGCCAATACGCCACGCCATGCCACCTATCACGTTGGTCTAATAGAAAGCTCGATGAGGCGTGGTGGAATTAAGTATAGTGCATCTTGTGATGGATGTACCCCAATTGGTATATATGTAGTCGCTAGCTTATGTTCTGTTTCAAGTTACGAACTAAATTCATTTTCATACTCACCTGCCTACTTTGAACTGAGTTTCTTTCACATCCACCAATTCATCACATCGAAACAATTCATCTAAAAAAAGCAATATTGATTTTTATTATTTCTTGACATTGCGCACTTACTTTTATATGCGCAAATGTCAAATTGCTTCTATGTGGCCATTTTAAAAATCCCCGCTAGTACTTAGCATGTCTTGTTTATGTTTATTTGGGATAACAACAGCTTAATCTAATTTTACAATTACTTACTAAACCATAGCCAATAACAATAAGGGAATAGAGCGTTGCAGTATTGCAAGTATTACAATATGACCTACATAAAAGCCAGTTTTAGTTACACAATCAACAAGACATAAGCACAAGGTATCCATAGTATGCGAGACACATGCACCCCTTTTTTTATCTGTTCTTTAATTAAATATTCATTTGATTTTCCAGTCTGCCCGCTGCGTGTCATCGCTGGAGCTAACATTCGCTGTCTCCGAGCGGCTCGCCGACGGGCGCGTGCTAGAACGCGAGCTGAAGCCAGGAGGACGCGACGTGGCCGTCACTGAACGCAACAAGAAGGAGTACCTCGAGAGAGTCGTCAGATGGCGCGTCGAGCGAGGCGTGGCTGAGCAGACCGAGTGGCTGGTGCGCGGGTTTCATGAAGTAAGTCCACATAGTGACTGTGAAACTTACTATTAAAACTATAGAAGTGTCGTACTAATTGGGACCCTTTTTACCCGCTTACTGAGCCCTTATTAGGCTTAGTGAAGCGCTGTTTTGATATAACCATGGTATAAGAAAACCAGGGGGTTAAAAAGGCCACATCGAAGAAATTCATCTAAAAAAGCAATATTGCTATTTGACATTCGTTTGTATTGCGCACTTACTTTTATATGCGCATATGTCAAATTGGAATATTGCTTTTTTAGATGAATTGCTTCAGTGTGGCCTTTTTAACCCTTCTAAGCATTCACACTTCACTGAAATTTCTACTAGACCAGCCAGATAGGTAATGAGCCATGTCGCTGTCTTTAATGGTTGAACCAACTGTTTTAGTGGAACTTATCTCTGTCTGGGAAGTTAAAAAGGCCACATCGAAGCAATTCATCTAATAAAGCAATATTGCAATTTGAGGTTTGCGCATGTAAAAGTAAGTGCGCAATGCAAACAAATCTCAAATAGCAATATTGCTTTTTTAGGTGAATTGCTTTGATGTGACCTTTTTAAACCTTCTGTTGCTGTAATAAGCTATATTTATTGATTTAACGGCATCTAATCCTCAGCGTTCATTAGTAAGTAGTTTGTTTTACCAACCCCCCTGTGTTGCCAGGTGGTGGACCCCCGGCTGGTGGCGGCGTTCGACGCCAGGGAGCTGGAGCTGGTGATAGCGGGCGCGCCCGAGCTGGACGTGGCGGACTGGCGCGCTAACACGGAGTACCGCAGCGGGTACCACGACGCGCACCCCGTCATCATCTGGTTCTGGCAGGCCATTGACAGGTGCGTACCACACCACGTGCCGCAGGCTATATTTTGATGATTTGCACCTGTATAAGTAGCTAGTAGCCTTAAATGATGTCTTAGTCTTAGAATAGAACTGCTTACGCTAATAACCGTGAAAGAGTGTCAATAGTATTTTTTTTCTAATATTTAGTACTTATTAATTATTGACGTTATTAATACACACAATCTGAATTCTCTTTAAAATTGGCGACAACGTGGCAACTTGTCTCTAGATAGATAGAGAACAGTACAATATACTTAAGTATATAATTATTTTTATTTATTTATATTACAGATTCACAAACGAACAGCGATTACGGCTCGTCCAGTTCGTGACAGGCACGTCTTCAATACCGTACGAGGGCTTCTCGGCGTTGCGCGGCTCCACGGGCCCGCGGCGGTTCTGCATCGAGCGCTGGGGCCGCGTCGAGTCCCTGCCGCGCGCACACACCTGCTTCAACCGCCTCGACCTCCCCCCATACCCCACCCCGCAACTACTCCACGAAAAACTCCTACTCGCCGTCGAAGAAACCAACACGTTCGGCATCGAGTGAGAACGCGTAGTTACACATTCGGGTTTCAAAATGGCGAACCGAAAATGGCGTGCAGAAAAGGCGCGAAACAACTTGATACGTTCTGGCGGGAATTTCTTTATTCTTTAATAGAGTATATAATGGTATATAATTGCAAGTTGCAAAACGCGTCAGAAGACGATACCCTAGGGTGTGGCCTGATAAGATAAGCAGGTTCAATGGCAGCAAATATGTCGCCAGATGTAATATAATAAATAAGTTTACTTAGTTGTTGTCAGTGTAAATAATAGTCAAATGATAACTTAGTCGAGATGGGTGGAGATATATTATGCAAAGAGGCTGTATACTGGTATAGTTGGGTAAAAAGTTACAAGAAAATACCTTCCAAGACTAACGTATCTTGTTGCCAAAAGTAAACGTACTAATCGTATAAAAGGGCAAGGTCGGGTCATTCGTAAAACTAACTCAAATTAATAAAAAATACATTTGAATGTATTATGTACCTACCAAACTTTTGGATACCAGTATGGCTTGGCACTAACTAGCCTTAAAAACAAAATCAAGACGTAAAAATTAAAATGAAGTTCTAAGCATGTGGGACAAAGATAGTAATACGCAAAAATATTAGGTATACGCCGCAAAAATGACGTTCTGCACACACCGTAAACTTAAGAGTTGGGTTAGGTACAATTTAGTATAAAAAAATACTTATTACCTTTTATAATGATCCTCATTTCGTTTGCGGTGCGTCCAGTGCATAGTGACTAGGAGCAATGCTGAACTCCTAGGAGAACTACTGTTACAATTTGTATTCTACCGCTTATATTGTAAGGAGTATATTGTGGCTGTGAACGGAGCCTCTCCGTATTAGATATTACGCTTTACGTCACTAATTTATAATTAAATGTATTTTAACCTTTGAAGTACCCCTGATAATTGTTTATTTAATAAAATGTTCTTAATGTTTGACAAACTGATAATTTATCTCTTTTATAACATTAATGTTAATTGTTTCATTGGAGAATAACTTCCTAATTTTACGCGGCGGGAGAAAAAATATCACAATTTAAATGCGACAGAGAAATGTTTTTCCTTCGTTTTTTAAAACAAAACCTTTAATAGGTTTTGTTTTACACCGATTTACATATAAGAGGGCTGCATTAAGGCACTCCGAAGAGCTGTTAATTTTATTATGCCTACACACTAAGTTCTATGGCTGTGTATGAAGTAAATTAGACATAGCTGTCGCTATCAGTGTCCTGTAGCCACTTCTGCGGTCCGACTCAGAATTTACAAACTTACATTATTTTTCAAATAATTATACCTACCTTAACACTGTAATTTAGCAACACTAGTCATTACCTGCATATTGCCTATATTAATCTGGTGTACTAACTCTTATTATAAATAATTTTGGTTATTCATAACAATGTTTATGTAAAGTTTTTGAATAATCATGATATGAATGTGATTGTTTTACTAATGGCAATGTTCCTTATGTAAAAATACGGTGTAAAACGTATTAAATAATATGTACTTTAACAAATATTCATAAAATTCGCTTAGATTCACAAAATTGTAAATAGTTCACATTATTTATTCTTATGTACTCATTACACCCGTTTAGTTTATTTACTTTTTGTAAGTAATAGTTCTATTATGTTGAATATTTAAGTAACTTTGTAAATTGTTTTATTATGTAAATTTTAAGTGAATTGTTTTGGTGTGAACGTGAAAAAAACATGTCAATATATCATATTACTTACAACAACCTTGTTTCATTGCCCCTTTATAAACACCATCTTGTATTTGACTACACAAGAATGCATGGCGTCTTACAACCAGGCAATTCACTTACAGTAGATACCTACCTCTTCTAATATCTTAAAAATAATACTTCTGCGCATTTATTTGACGATATACGCGTTTAGAGACGACCACCACCTTAGTAGCGAGCTAATTATAACGTCGTCCTAGTAATATATAGCACCACTGTGTGGTTTTCAACACATTGTGGTAAACCACAAAAAACAGTGGCAAATGTAATTATAATCAGTTATATAAATTACATTTGATGAATTTAAATGAATTCTAATAATTTTAAAAAATAACAAACTTATTAGGTACTGATCATCTAGGTAGGTTACTATCTACCTAGATACCTTCTATAAATATCTTTATATATAAACCATGATGGAGGGAATAGGAATAAATAAATAATTAAAAATAACAAATACAGGCATGTATTTTTAGACCACTAAATTATTTCTCATTTTAGGCAAATGTTTAAAACTAATTGACAAATTGTATTGTGTTCCTTCCTACTTACTCCCTACTAACATTATGTTTTGTTCAAATGCTCAGCTGCCAGGGGGAGGAAATATACAGGAAATGGAATACCGAGAGGTAAGAATAATGAAGAACAAGAGCCACACATACAAAATGTTTATTTTTCAAGAAGTTTGTGTAACAACAAAAATCAACCTTGTTAAGACCTTATCTTTTAAACATATATAACTATTTACAGTTCCCAAAGTCTGCATTTGTCAACACAAACTCATGATATAAAATGCAACAAGGGTTATTTTCTTCACAAATGCTCTACACTAAGTTGTGACGGAGTTAATTCATTATAGTATGTCACAGTCTGTAAGTTAAAAAACCTTAATCCATAACTCTTCAAAGTTAAAATCATAAGCCAACGTGATTACAATATGATAAAAGCTACGGTTAAGTATGATAGTTCTGTATGCATTACTGTAGCTATAATGTGTAAAACAAAACTTAAATGTATCAAATATATCCTCCCCCTAATTACATCCAGCGTAATACATGAGCATGATTATTCAACCCCATATCATGAGAGTCTACATACGATCCCAACAATTGTTTTGTGAATTCTGAGACGGTCAATGTCAAAACCGAATAAAATGTAATATAATACACACTCGTGTAAATATTTTGTATATTTACTTCAAAAATAACGGTACATACAATATTTAAATTTGTATCTCTATCGTACTTTCAAAAGGGGAGAAGAGCGAAGGCTCACTGCAAGTCTAGCCAAGAGAGGGGAAATCCTTGCTGTCGTCGACCTTGGGCGGCACGGCCTGTTGGCGTGGCGCGGGGCGCTCCTCCTGGACCACCTCCTCGCGACCAGGGCGTCCGCGGCCCCTTCCGCGCCCGCGCCCACGCCCGCCGGCGCCGCCACGCCGCGCGGTGTCACTGAACGTGAACTCAATGCCCAAGACACGCTTCTGGCGACCCACGCGCTGCGGGAAATCAGCGATGTCGTACTCCTCCTCGCTATCATCATCGTCCCCACCTTCTTTTTTGCGTTCCAGCAGCACCAGGTTCTTATACTGGCTCAGGTCTTCACCCTCACCTGCCTTGCGAATATTGTACTGCGGAGCTGTGCGTTGCGCGTTCCGCAATGCCTTGTACTCGTCCAGCGTAAGCTCACGCGGCTCCTCCTCAGCCGGCGCAGGCTCTGGCTGAGCGTCCCCGCCTGCTCCAGTGCCGGCGCCTGCGTCTGCTGCCTTCTCATCGGCCACCTCACCTTCAGAGCCCGTCTTGTTAAGCTCGTCGAGTTCATCTTTAATAGTGCCCCAGTTATGTGGCCCGCCACCTTCGCGTTTGTCGACCGGCTTCACACCAGTCTTGTCCGAACCCGACCGGCGGTCGAACTCACGCTTGCCTCGATTGTCGTATCCGGCACGGGGCCCACGCGGTCCAGCTTCACGATCGCGGTCGCGTTGCTCACGCGGTGGTCGTGGGCCGCGCCTTTCACCTCCTTCAGGATTCTCGCTGAAGTTGCGCCGCTCAAAGTTCGGAGGCCTACGGTCGCTGAATTCACGACGCGGTGGTCGCGCCGCACCATCCTTACCCTCAGGGGCACCGTTCTGCGGCCGGTCTTCACGGCGGCGCGGAGGCGGACGCTCCGCGTTGCGCTCGTTCGTTCGAGCAGGACCCTTGGTCTTTTGTTGTTCGCCGCTCTTGGTCTCCTGGGACTTCACATTTTGGGTTTCCTTGATTCCTTTCCTAGCGACAACGGTGACCCCCTTGGGTTTGCTTTCAGGCTTGCCTTTGTTTTCTTTTTCGGCCTCTTTGGTCTTCTTTTTGAGCTCCTTCGCTTGCTCTCGCGCTTTTAACGCATCAAGAGGATCGGACTCATCGTCCAAGAAAAGAGCGTATCTGTTAACAACCCCCACACCGTAGGAATTCTCCATTGTGATCCTCTTGATGATTTAATCACACAAAAACTGGATGTTGATGGATTTTTTCATGCACTTTAGTAAGGCGACATTTTGTCTTATTTTATTGATTTCATTTAATATGGCGGACAAACGCGATCGCACTTTACGCCATATGACGAAAGGAATAGAGAAAAGAATGAATATGGCGGATACTTCTTTTTTTTAATTTTGTATTTTGTCTATGCCTACACAAACTATATGGATTCATAAACAACAGATTTATAGAGGAAAAGCATAGATATTTTTTTTTTTTTTTTTTTGTTTTGGTTTTCCCCGAAGGGTAAGGCAAAGGGAACTATGCCCATACAGCCATGTCTTACGTATTTTTTTTCTTGATGAATAATGAAATGATGAAAGGTGATGATGATGAAACCTAAGCCCCCACCCTCGGAATAGACTCCTACTCCGAACCCCAAACGAATTAACTCAAAAGTCCGCATAAACTTTCGAGTTATGAAGCGGCTTCCTGGCACGAAACGAAAATAGGCAGATACACTTTGTTCCTTGAATACTCCAATATAATAACACTCGCGAATGTCTTCCGACTAACTTAATGCGATCATTAACCACAAAACACCACTTCGTATTAATTATTTAGATCATTCAATGAAGAAAGCAACTGTCCCGTTCCCGTTTCCCGCCAAAAAGCCGAAAAGCATAGATACTGGATATAAAAAACTTTTATGAGATTGGATACCTTCTAATTTAGGCAAGTAAATAATTATATTAAATATTTCGTAAATTTATTTTAAAATGGCACGGTAGAACTGTAGAATGACATACAATTCAAAAAGGATCAACCTTATTATTACTAATATACTGTGATCGTTATTTGCAGGTCATTCTGTTCACCACAAACCATGCTTTAAATCCATGGTTTACTATGTTTTTTTTAATTATAGGAATTTCAAACTTATGTACCTATTTCTATATATGTATAACTCTACCTTGAAAATATGGAAATATCGAACATAAAAGTTGGTTCCAAAGGACTTTCTACAAAGACCACTTGGTCTTTGACTTTCTAACCATTCCCCAAATAATCTGTAGATGGCGCTGTTCAGTGTGGCCTTCGCTTAACCTTCTTATTTCATGGATAACAGACAATACATATTTTATCCTCGTGTTTGGGTATAAATAATGATCCTTGTTATTACACCCAGGCACAATACATCTACCACCGATTATTATTCATTCATTTCTTATCCAAATATCAAATTACAATTATTTTTATATGTATAATGGCCCTGCCATTACATTATATTTTTGAATAATTATGTACTTACCCAAGCAATGAGAATTAGGTATTCCGTTACAAATCTGTAAAACAACGCCATCTATATTGTTTTTGGAGAACGTAGCTTGGTACTTTTCTGCATAGGTATTATATAGTAACGTATACGAGTTTAATGAGGCTGAAAATCAAGACTTGGTCCCCTCATTTTGTATTGAAATAAAGAAACTTTAGATTTTATTATAATAATATATTTACCGAAACTCATACAATAGGTGTAAATTTTAAACACTACTCAAATGATCCTTCCACATTCGACAGACACACAGATTTGCCTCAGCACAGACTGGCTGCATATGATATTTTTTTAGTTATTTCAAACACTCAACACCGCGTTTTCCTGTTTAATTTTATTGTTTTATTTTTTCTTTCCAATGTAATTTACTCTTTTAACACTAGTGTTGTATGTTTCGAAGAAGAAAGGGTTCTGTTAGTTCTGGTGAAAATATTATTAACATTTCTATTGTGAAGTATCATTAGATCATATATCAAATATAAGACCCCAGTAGTGTGAGCCCGCTCTCAGCACCCAGTAGCTGGCCAATGGGAAGACGATTTTCATCTGTCTACAGTGGAAAAAAAACGTAAGAAAAACACCTCTCACAAACCTACGGGCATTGACCCCCGCCGCCTTTTTTCCCCAGACAAGTTTCCATCAGCAAACCACACACTGCATACGGGTCAGCATCGCCACCGGGTCGCCTGTCTTCCATGAATCCTTTTCCTTTCTCTTTAATGTTTCTTTGAAGACGAATGGACGCTTTTCTATTAGCAATACCCCAAGAAAATTTATCAAATGGTGCAGTTTCAAATTTTCCAGACAGTCTCATTCTGTTAGTGTACTCTTCGTTGCTGTATTTTGCCATGTGTTTCATATGATTCTTCTCTAAACGTTTAATACATTCTTCTATGAACTGATACCCTCCGTCACTCCGCATCTTTTTAGTACTGAAATTGTGATGCAAGCCTACACCGGGATGTTTAGATCCAAATGGCTTGGGATGATAAGTGATTTGTGCACCATATTCTTCACCTACACGAGCCAATATATACCGGGCCAACCACAAATCGTCTGGTCCTTTCATTCCCAATGATGTCCCGATTTGGAACTCCCAGCACGCAAACATAACTTCAGCATTGGTTCCCTCAAAGTCAAGGCCGGCGTAGAGACAAGCTCTTGTTTGTGCTTCTGAAATGTCTCTGCCTGCAATGTATTTTGCTCCAACTCCGCAATATGAAAACTCATATTTTACAGCTGGAAATCCACCACCTTTTGGCCAGCCAAAGCCCCATCCATCATTGTCTAACAACGTGTATTCTTGTTCAATACCAAACCAGGGTTCTTCGTCTCTCCACATTTCAGCATATTCATTGCAAAAATGGCGATAATTAGTGGGCACAGGTTCAGTTCCACCTCCCTGGTACACTTCACACAGCACCAAAACATGCGGTTCCATACGGAATGGATCCCTACAGACAGCAGCCGGTTTTAATGTAGTATCTGAATTGTCGGTCGCAGCTTGTCCGCACGAACTGCCGTCGAACGCCCAACCCGGTGCTACTTCCGCGCAGTAAGGAGTGCAATTCAATATTCTATCCTTACATCGCATGTTTATTCCAGAACCGTCAATCCATATGTATGTTGCTAATATCTTATTACAGGGCATAGGCAGACGCAAATATCTATCCAATACCTTTCTATTTGTAATGTGATTGATATTGTGCTTCAGTAATGTCCTTTTTGTCATTAGTTGGACATTTGCAGCACTTGATCTTTGAAATAATGATATGGCTTTAGTTAACATCTTCATTTTTCATTTTTAGTCGGATTATATACACCTAATTTAGCTTTTTATATTTTCATAAGGAGAAAAAAAACTATAATTTTGATAATTTAAATAATATGATGGTAGAGCAATATAAAACTTGACTTTCCAATTTTAAATTTATTTTTGCAACCAGCATCATAATAAAATATTTATAAACAAGTTTCAGCAAGAAGAGCACATACTCTATACGGATCACAATCTCCTGCAGGTCTTCGATCTTCAAGAAAACCTTTTTTATTAATAACTGTGCTTCTTTGTATACGAATAGAGGCTCCGCGATCTGCGACTGCCCATCGGCAAGAATCATAAGGTGCTGTTTCGTGTTTTCCTGTCAATCTAAGCTTGTTTTCTTCTCCATTACCGAGGCCGTAGTTCTTTATATACGTGTCATGTTTCTCACACAAAATTTTGCACACTCGCTGCACTTCCTCTAAACCTCCTTCTGACCGCATTTTTTTGATACTAAAATTGTGGTGGCAGCCAGTTCCAGGTAGATATTTACCCATTGGTTTAGGATGAAAACTGATGGTTGCTCCAAAATATTCTGCTATTCTGGTAAGAAGATATCGACCCAGCCATATATCATCAGCGGCTTTAATGCCTTTAGCTATTCCAACCTGAAACTCCCAAGCAGATTTCATAACTTCCGCATTAGTGCCTTCAAAATCCATGCCAGCATAGATACACGCATTGGCGTGACACTCTGCAATCTCTCGACCAACTACGTACGGACCAACTCCACAATATGAGAAGCGATTCTTGCCTACTGACGGAAACCCCCTAGTCTTTGGCCACCCTAAAGGCCACATATCTAAGTCTAACATAGTATACTCTTGTTCTATACCAAAAAATGGGTCTTTATCTGAAATTTTACTAAGTACTTTAGCACAATGATTCCTGTGATTAGTATCCGTCGGAGTTCCATTATCGAAATATGTTTCACAAAGAATAATAACGTTAGGACTTTTGCGGAACGGATCTCTGTACATTGCTGCAGGAATTAGAAGAGTGTCAGAATTTTCAGTTTTAGCTTGTCCCGTTGAACTACCATCAAATGACCATTTAGGAATCATGGACAAATTATGAGGCACTTTGTTAAGAATTCGATCCTTAGACCGCATGTTGATTCCGCTGCCATCGATCCATACATACGTAGCAAATACTTTATCCGCAGGTAACTTGAGATTTAAAAAATGATTATAATAGGCATTTATAGGTGCTTCATTTCTGATTCCACTACTCATAAAACTTATTTTTCGTACACTCCTTTTCGGTATCAATGAAAAACGTCGAATAATTTGATCTATCATCTTGTGCTTCGAAATAAACAAAATTATATTGTATAAAAATTTTAAACTTATCGTCGACACGGATTGAGAATAAGTCAAAAAAATAACGATCTAGAAGGCTGTGGGCATTTTTATTTTTAACGTAACGTAAATTATTTATGTATGTAAATAGTGCCCTTTGGTCAATATTTCTTCTGCATGAAAACACATATCTTGTTCGTCGGCATATGCTCCTATCGATGTTCATAATCGCAATCCTGAGTAAAGCTGCGCACCCCCGCGTCGTTGGTCGGCAGTGTTCTCGCATGCAAGTTGGAAGATGAAAGGCGCAGTATTCTCTTCTATTTCTGGCGCGGTATCCAGTGCATGTGACATAGAGGGTACATTTTGTCTATGGTTTGGAAAAACGCCAAATAAGGCTGTATGGGCGCAAAATCTTTGACTTTATCAAGTTATCAAGTTTAAAAATAAAAAATAATAATAAACAATAAAACCACGTGGTTAATTGATAATAATTTTAGGTTATGTTTAAATAGTAAAATTAACGTTATATATTATTTATCTGACTTTATAATTTTATTATTTACATATCAGTGTGTATTCATAACGGTTTTGTGTGACGAGTTGATTAATGCTCATAGTAAAAATTAATCATTGTTTGTACCTGTTTGTAAACTAATTGAGATACTTACGGATTATCTTCCGATGGAAACGTAAGTAAAGCAGGTTTCAAATATGGAAGACAAGAGGTTTTCACTACCATTATCATCTATCTATCCATTCAGTCTGTTTATATCTACTATTAGGCATACACTTAATCTTCAATGGGGTTAGGTCTTTAGTATGCTTCCTATCTTTCACGCCATTCTTCCCGGTTGCATAGGGCAAGTCCCACCAATTATTTTCTTAATTTGTTATTTAATTTGTTGTCTTACAATGTCATCCGGTCATCTCAGTAACAGTCAAGAATAGAATAATTCCTGCCTACCCCATAGGGATAGTATATGATCTAGTATAAAATATTATGTATTTGTACTTATTATTTTCATTCAACATTTTTGTCTGTGTTATATTTGCAGTATAAAAGCAAACGCTGCCTTCTTATGTAACTATGAGGTTATGCAGATTCTGCAGGAATTAAAAGACAATACACAGAAGAAACACAAACGCGAAGGATCCCTAGCTACAGTCACTTATGAGGTAATAATATGGTGCAGTACACAAATATTCCACTGACTTAAATTAATATTGTTGTCTGTACATACTTTAAAGTCGTAAGACCGAGTGTCCTTTTAAAATTCAAACCCCATTGTTTAACTATTGTGAGGTTAAGGCCCTCACATTATTATTTATATCATGGATCACTTACAGCTATGCACAGTATAATATTTAGTTAAGACATAATTACATAACATACATACATAAACAGCCTATATACGTCCCACTGCTGGGCACAGGCCTAGCATACTCCACCACGCTGCTCCAATGCAGGTTGGTGGAGGTGTTTTTACGGCGAATAGCCGGGACCAACGGCTTAACGTGCCCTCTGAAACACGGAATCATTTTACTTCTTGATTTCCTATTTTTATTTTAGTCAAATTATACCAATTTTTTTAATTTGGATTAAATACTATACACAAAGTTCCTATTAGGAGAATTAGGACACAGTAAGAGTGCTGAGAAGTTGAAACATCAGTCACTCTTTCTTTTCTAAGTTAGCTAGAAAATTATTAAAGGCAGGAATATCTGCCCACCTTCTAAATTATTCCACAATTATATTTTTTTTAATTTTGGTTTCGTGGTAACTTACTGTAGATTTGCCACAGATGGAATTAACAACTTGGCCGGAACCACAATGTTAGACAGTACAAGATTTATATGAAAACTATTTTCAAGTAAACTATTGCATTTATTAAACCATTATTCCAGACTGTACACTACTTGCAAGACACAGAATGCAAGAACCAAAGTGCACAGGCCATCCAGAACTTTCTAGAAGCAATGAAGAAGTTCAAATTGACCAAGACAGAGAAGCTAATGATGGTGAACACTCCTCCACGGACAGAACTCGAAATACAGTTGGTAAGTTATTATAATATTTTTGCTAGTTAAATACTTCTCACTTCAAGAGAGAGAGTATGAATGAGAGAGATAAACATTTCGCAAAACTGTACACTTAAAACTTAAACAAAAAAAGAAACTGTAAGATTACCATACACACATACATAAATTACACAAAATATTTGATTGAAAATGTTGAAAATGAAAATTATGTACAAAGAAACACAAAAGTGGTGCAGTCATAAAAAATGCCTGTTCTTCATATCTTAACATACATACATACATACATAAACTCACGCCCGTAATCCCTAATGGGGTGGGCAGAGCCACAAGTAATCAAAGACAACTTGCAGCCACTGTTGATACGAAGAACGAACATTGTTATCATATCTTAAAGGTTGAATATTATAAGTGGCCACAGTTTTTTATTTACTTGTAGATTTGATCAATTGACTGACTGGACCATAACTGCCTTGTATAAAGTTACATTAAAAATCCAGGCCAGTTTGAAGTTATAGTAATTTTAAATTTAGTGTTTTTATTTGCTTTCAACACTAACTTTTTTATATATATGTGGAAAGCTCTATCCTGTTACATAAGTTCGTCGTAACATGATAATCTGTTTTCAGGTTGTACAGGAAAGTGAAGAAAGGCTGACAGAAGAAGAAGTAAAAAACATCATAGAAATAGTGAATGAACACTTACCTGTTTCTAACAATGACAATGAATAAAGACTGGCACTTATATTCTGGAAGAATAATATTATGAAGTAACTTGAGAACTTGTGAAGAAATTCACAAATGAAGCTTGCACAGGATGGGTCAGAAGAAGTTTTGGGCTTTAGATAAGCACTTCTTTGTATATAAAAGAAAATGACCGCGCCTCTGTCTTAGTTAACGAGTAATGTCGAGTATGTACAAAATAAAAGATAAATGGTGCGTTTTTTTAACATAATTAAACATGTGTATGTGTAGCAGGACATTGGATGATTTGACAATCATCCAATGTCCTGCTCACCCTTATACGGCCGCTATGTGGCTACCATGATAATAATTCCTACGGATATCCATAATTATATTCATTCTTATTGACTGTAATGAAATTTATATTATGAATACCATCAGTTAGGTACCTACAGTACCAATCTACTCTATAGTAAAAATCTTGTTACTCAAAAAGCTTGTTTTATTGTAACAAATCTTTTCATCTTAATTTTATTTCTTCAGGTTAAAATAGAAACATAAATCCATTGATTTTTTTATGAATACATGTATAAGCTGCATTAAGATTACCGGGGTAGACAGTCTTTACAAATGACCTACCAATATTTTTCATCACAGGTTGATACGTATCATAAAGTAGATATTTTGGTTGCCGAACGAATGCTAAATGAAATTATTATAAGTAAATAATAGCCCATAATACCTACCTTCAAGGGGGTTGAAACAATGTACTAGAAAAATAAAACTATAATTACGCCGACATCTATAGCACGTACAGATAACCAGTGTAACAAATTAATGCCAACAGATGGCGCCACGATACTTAAAAAACTTTATTTCAAATCGTATCAGCGACATCTACAGTTAAGTAAGGGAAACTTTTAAGTTACATGGCCTTGCTGAGCAATTTTCGTACCTATGTCAATGCAAAACGACTCCATTCGTTGATTCGGAATTTGAATCGTATCGGCTGCTCGGGCAAGTCCGTTGCCGTTCGCTTCATCAACGGCAGAAACGTGTACGGCGAAGTGCGGTCGACTCGTCGATGCGCTGCTGTTCCGCCGCGCTTGTCAATTTATATCAGTTTTTCCGAAACGCGTGTGTAAATAAACAACTTATTACTTTTCATTTGCAATATAATGACGAAGTGATTTAAAAGTTTGTTCTATTCGTGTATATTTACAGTGGAGCGTTTGAATGAAACCGTAACCGCTTCTCGCAATGACAAGGGAGAGCACTCTGTTACCTTTTGAGAAACCGGAGGCATTAAAATATTTCATGGTGGTCTAATTGATGCTTCTTTTGCGTAAATAAGTGTATTATTTGCATGTAAGAACTACTGTGTATCGTTTTAGTGACACTTGGAAGTAAATATTTAGTTGTTTCGACTCGATCGTTAGTCGTCTACACGTTGAAAATGAGTGTTTTGAGTGGTTTGAACAAGGCTGACTTCAAGACGGCAAGCGATGGCCTGCTGGAACTGTCTGAGGAGCGGCTCAGGAGCATCATGCGCTCGGAGCCCATCACCGACGTCTACCATGTCGAGCAGACACCCTTTGCAAGGTCAGTGCATGCACACGTGTCGTGTTCTCGCTTGATAGCAAGTCTTTTATAGGGCATAATTTAGACAAACTTATATTTTTAGTCCAGTGCCCTCATTAAAAACCTTTCTGATTAAATCCCACTGAACTCCGTTTCAAGGTTATCATGTCAAGACTCAATCAAAACTTCTTTTGCAAACACCTGTTTGATGCTTGAAAAAAAAATCTGATTCACTACAGTAAAATTAGCAATAAATCCTATAGGTAGGTACTTTTGGATTGAAATGATGTGGACTTCAAAACTCAAACTATGTGCTAGTGAGAGAACCTTGTGTTATTTGTTCTTACTCATATTGGTACAATGTGTACCTACCTAACTAGGGATCACACAATAACAAACACATGTCCATTATTTCATTTAAGTTGAAATGATTTATAAAATTACATATTTTCCGCTTTATTCGTGAAATTTCCAAGTACCTACCTACCTCCTTTATCATGTTCAAGATAAGTATGAATGATGAAGTGCTAAGGAGTTTGATAATAGGAGATAAGGATGTTATTATACTCCACTGCACACATACCTTGAATAAGTTTTAATTAATATAATGTTTGCATACCTACTCACATGTTTGTTGATAGTAAATTGGTTGTTCATTGGACGGAAAAATAGGGCATTATCGCTTTATCTGTGTTAACGAATGTCAAACTATAAATTTTAAATTATTTTTCCCTTGATAATCATTATTTCAATTTCTTAATATCATAGGTACCTATTTTATTGTTTATAAAAAATAATCGAAATTTGAAAATATTTTTTTTTTAAAGGAATATTACCTACCTTAATGGTGGCTGTATGTGGAAACACATTTTTATTAATACTATTTAAACCGACAAATACATAAATGTTGTATAAATAGTAAACAGAGTAAACTTCAATAGTAACTCTAAAATACCTACTAGGGTTGATTAGGTCACTGATTGATCTCACAAGCCACACAAGAGAAAACGAAAAATAGTAAACTTTATAAATATTTATAAAAGTTTGCAAGTAGGTAGGACCATCGTAAACTATTCATTATTATTTGAATCACTAGTATTTCTACTTTTATAACTCAGTTCTATGTCACTTATATTAATTTTAGGTATGTGTATGTGTTTAACAGTTTTAACTTTAAATATAATACACATACACCTATTTTTCAAAAAACAAAAATTCTAATTCAAAAATATCTTTATACAGTAGATAGGTAGGTAACATAGTTCACTTTGAATCATAATTTTTCACACATTGTATTAATATTATTAACATAAGTTCTACTAGAAATAAATAATTTACCAAAAGTGCTAGTGTGGTTATACCTAATTTCAGTCATACATAACATACCTAACATATTTTTCCTCATGACAGAATTGCACACTTATTAAAACCTAATACCTAAGTATGATAATGCTGTTAAATCCACTTGGGATATAAACATAATATGACATACCTATTTTGTAACTTGTTAATTAATAATTTTGTTTTAAAAACATTTATTGTAGGTAAAGTAAATTTATTAGAGTTACAAATTAAATGTGTAGGTAAACATTTTATTATAAGTTAATTTGAAACATATTTTATAATAAATTATCCTTAATTAAACAAAGACAACTATTAATAACATGCATGTACTAGGTATGCAGGTTTCAAAATCAAAAAATACAGCACAAAAAAAGATGTCATAGATACATTATAAAATAAAATACAGTTCTTAGGTACAATTTAACCCATGTTTCATTATCCTTTCCTTACCATTCAAAAACTTTTTAATGTCTAAATAAACTTTTTTATAGATCACACTTTTACAGTTTTAAGAATGAAAAATTCTACTAAATGCTACTCGACAAAACGCTTGTTGAGTACATTTTATTTGATGACGGTTCTTTCCATGCGCCTGCTCTGATGACGCGCAAGGTCGCGGCGATGACGACGTAATGCCAACTTGATACTTTAGATTATTACGCAGAAATTACTATCTTGATACTCTATTACATTATTTAATAGTCATATATTTGCTAATATAAGTATTACTCTAGGCTTTCGTATTTATTTATACTTGTACCTAATATGTTATTGTAAGTAAATCCAACCAAAGGCGTATTGTAATTTAGGTAAATAATGTAACATTTATATGGAAATATGAGAACGATAATGCCGAAAAACATTTATTATTGGAGGTCTTACTTTTACACATTAATCTCTTAGCAACCTTATAGTAAAAAGAGTAACCTAATTTGAAAAAAAGTAGGTTAAACTACTATTACGTTTCACCTACTTATTAGCTTTAATTACTTTCCTGTATGTATTGTTTCGGGTAGTGTAATGTATTAAGTTCATTACACTAACTACCCTGTCCTTCGACCTCGATGCGTCACAATCGCGGGCTCGGGCACAGGGCATCAGGATCTGCCAGTGTAATAGCCCATCGGTGGACAGGGCCACGATTTCGCCATAAATTTTATGCCTACACCCGATGCCCCCGTCCTTGCAGAATATGAGCTTTTATATGACTGTATCCATAAATTGTATGGAGCTAGTATTCAATTAATTGGTGAGTCTGTTTGATCTGTGTTGTTTTCCCCCACCAGTGGGCGAGGCCGAACCAAACTGGTTCCAAGCGGGTCTCGCTTATATCGAATTTCCTTTTACTGCTAACTTATTTATAGCTTGTTTAGTGACATTTTTTATTTTAGATTTCCACGCGTTTTTTTGGTATTTAGCAATTTTTTCATCTTTTGTTTATGTAATTATTATTTACTGTACTGGGGAAAGATACCAACATTATGTTTTTTTTTAAATAGGTAAAATAGGCTCGCGTTTGACCATAATCTAACCTGATGGTGGTGATGTAAGGCTATTAAATTGTTTTTTCGAAAAATGATGTTATGTAGTAAGTATTTGGTTGCATTGCATTGGGTACACAGCTGATTTTACTTTCTTGTTTAAAAAGCAGCCAGTTGGGAGTTTTATTAACGTGCAGAGGGTTCTGTTATTTTTAAAGAAAAACTGCTTTGACAGACGTGTGTGGTCTTATAAGGGTTTATTTCTCCTTTTGAGGGACGGAACCTTTAAGATTACGGAACATATTGTATTTTAGACTTGTTTTCCGTACAAATTAGTTACTTTACTTACATTTTTTGTTCACACGTATTTGTTATATTATACTATTCATATTTCTGTCCGCCCTAATAGGCACCATTGTTTCATGTTATAACTCCAACATCAAAAGTAATATAAGCTATTTTCTTATGGCTTGAAACACTGTTCTACCCACCTACTATCCTTACTATTAATAGTGAGATAAAGTATGACTGGTATTATTTTCAGTTGATCTCTGGTTGTTAAGTTGACAATAGCTGTGAGTCAGTGTTTACAAAATTGGAAGAAGTCGATTAATTTGTAGGTATGACTAATTTGTTCTCTTGCTAAAAGTTACGACCTTATACCTCGTTTAGTTCGAGAATTAATGCATTATTATTTGGTTTGTTCAAGAAGTCTACACTACATTATGAATTTATTGCTATTACTTATCGATGCCGATAAAAAAAATGTTTTATGAAACTGTTTATTGTTATTGTAGGGCTTAACATAACATAACATAACAAATATTTTATTGCACAAACAGGAAAAAACAAAATACAAAACAAAAGAGATATAGAATTAGTACAATAGGCGGCCTTATTGCTAAGTAGCAATCTCTTCCAGGTAACCTAATACAAATTGCGGGGCTTATGCAAATTGTAATGTTATCATTGCGCCGTAAGCTAGCTTTCGACAAGTAATGGCTTATGGCCATAACATAATAGCCCAGTGTGCTGTTTCTCTGAAAACATCTTTATTAGGTGCCAGGCGCTACTTGCATTAGACGTAAAATTTGATAGTCGATCTACAACCGGATGCAAGTTATTTATATGTGTTCGAATACAGTGCAATAACGACGTTAAATAATTTCGGCGATTAGGCGCTCGAGTGATTTATTTCGTGTAGTATCGGAACCGCCGCGGGTAGCGTCTTGTTTAAGAGAAATCCGACGTTTGAACGCGTGTTGAAGTAAATGAAAGGAATCGTTTAGCGCTAGTTATTGGCAATTTCTCCGGCGTCGCCCGGGGCGGCTCGTTTCCCGGGAGCCGGCGGCCGCGGCCGTTGATAGCAGTTTTTGTTCGTCCGGAGTCGCCGTCGCCGGCGCTCGCGAGATGTAATCGTGGACTTTCTACAGCTGAGCTCGCCGGGCGGTTTCACTTTCATGCGGCGCCGGAATGCGGCCGGACCTACGACCCGCGCCCCTCGTGTCACCGCGCCGCCTCCCCACCACCCCTCGCTGCACATATGCATGCCCGCACACGTTTTGCATATCAATGTCTTCTTAGAAACGTGCATATGTACGTAGTTATGTAGCTTGCATAACTTTCTTGAGGCATTAACGGTACTTCAAGGGAGATGGAACCTGTCTGCGCGGACGAACATTAACGTCGGGGATAACGTGTGATCGGATGCGGGTTAATTTTGATTCCACGCGGGTCGCATACCTGCGCAGGCGCGGGCGGGGCCTATCCGCGCTAATATCTTATCCGTGTCATTAGTGCGAAATGCCAGCGGCTTGGCAAGCGGCGCCCGCGCCCGCGTGCCGCGCGGACGATGCACCGACCACAGCTAAATTCGGGACCGTTGCATCACACGACACTTTCGGTTTCGTTTGTCACGAGACTATTTTAGATCGAGTGTCGATTATTAGAACGCTGTTTTTAGCCCTAGCGGCCCATTGGCCGCTCGACCAACTTAGCCCTATGACTAACCGCGGCCAGAATGCCACTCGTAACATACTCAGGAAGCTCGGATTAA
This sequence comes from Pectinophora gossypiella, assembly GCF_024362695.1. NCBI lineage: Eukaryota > Metazoa > Arthropoda > Insecta > Lepidoptera > Gelechiidae > Pectinophora > Pectinophora gossypiella. The sequence continues at coordinate 14,790,928 of NC_065409.1, forward strand.
TTAACGAATCATAAATAAACTTGACCTCGCATTTCTTATTCTAATAAGTCTAGGAGAGGATAGTATAAGGTTGGAGGCTAGTCGCGGTATGCAGCTAGTCTCGGGCTGCAGCTATCTCGAGTTTGCGGAACGAAACCCGACCCGCGCGCGGCGAGGCCGCGGCCGCCTGCCACACACGCGGCGATACGTTATCTTTGCGTTAAAAAGGAACTTTTTCCACCTGTGAGTCGGCGTGCCGGTTCTTCCGTTCCCACGTGCGTTAAGTTTTTTCTAACATGAGCGCTAGGCACCCCACATCCGGCCTCGCCTGTTCCAGTATAAAAATACCGGCGGTGGCTCGTTAGTGCGGCTGTCACGCTCCGCAGACGTCCTGGAATGGTCTGGTGGCGGTGCCCTTCGTCCGCAAGGCCGCGAGCTGGCGACCCGGCGAGCCTCACCTGCTGTTGTGCAAGCCCGACCAGCGACCAACGTGGGCGACGCTCGCTCGAGAACAATCGCGCCTCTCATTAAACAAAACAAGCGTTGGAATGCGGGCTTTTGATATCGTTACAAAAGTAAACCATGTGGGCCAATGTCAACACAGCTCCTGTGTTGACAGTGGATTGTTTCTATGGTAATATGTCTACGCATAATACTGTCGTGGTTCGTGGTGTGGTCGTGTAGGCGACTAGATTTTCCGCCGGCGGGTTGGGCCACTCGCATAATGTGGCCACGCAGCGCAGCGAAAGTCTAGCCGACCTTCGGCGTCTAGGTATGGGTGGTAATAGGTACCTGCGGGCCGGAGCGCGCCACGCCTAATAACAATTCGACTGAGAACTACTTGTCGGATCAACAAGCTCGGATTATCTTGCCCTTGGCTTGTGCGTAATGTGCGAGATGACTAATTATTTCTTTCGTGCTTTGACTAGAATTAACCAGCTTGTAAAAGCTGCCTGTATGAAAGGTTTTCAATAAGGAATGTTTGGGATGTATCGCGTGGCAACGAGATGCTTCAACCGATATCATCGCGGCCCATCCCTGTCTAGTGTTGACAATATTTTACTAGTAACTATCCCAGCGACGCCGCGCAGCCAGATTGCATCTTTTATCAGCGCAGTCAGTGATTATTTTTAGAATATGATCAAAAGGAATGTTGTACAAAATTGTTACTTTTTTATTTTATCCACGAGTACCTAACATATCGTCGAATCTTGAATCATCCGGTTGGAATGTGAATTTATCTACTTTTTGTCCAGTATATGTAGTTAGTTTGTTGACATAGAAGGCAACAATGTAATCGACGCCCCAGACGCGAGGACGGTGGCCGAATACCTGATTCAGTCGCAGAGTGAATCACAATATTACAAGAGTAAATGATGTAACGTGGGACGGGCTTCCCGCGGAACAGAGAAATTCGGCCACGTCCTGATTGCATGGCGTGTCCTCACAATATAAACGCACGCCAACTTCCAATTACGTTGTGACACTTCTGAATGTCGCATTAAAAAATAAATGATTAACTGAAGGAGATTCTCGAATGTTCTACACGAACGATCCCACCGCGTGACTCCCCGTATCTATTAAAGTGCTCTTATCATTACTATAGTACTTTGCGGATTCCTCGTGCTGTCGTATCTCAGACGGAGAGGCCGCGGCGAGCCAATATTGACGTCAAAGTTTATTGTTTGCTCCGTTGATGGATTTGGATAGCTTTGACACTGTTTACGCTTACACAGCCTTGAGCGAGTTCAATGACAGCGCTCACAGCAGTTGTAAGCTTCCGGAGTATTTCCGTCGACCGCCAGGACCTAGGATATGGCGCGTCACGTGCACCCCGACTCATTTACATGCCCAAATCCCAAATATAAATAAACTTAATTGAAACGCTCGTCGGTATTGTCGGAAACGTTCTTGATGGATGTCGAGCGTAAACGAAAATAGACGAACAACTGTAAGGTAATGGAATGAATTAAGTTTTATCGCCTTCGCCTAATTTGGGACTAATACATGTGTCGGCGTTGATGGATCTTACGAGCGGGAGTATCGGCGAGACGGCGCTGTCGGTGCATTCCGCGGGATTTATCGCGAGGCGGCCGGCGCTGCGTAAATATAATTAGAGGGGCTATTTATCAGCTCGGCGGAAGGGCGCTCGCTATCGCCGCTGTAAATCTTGCGCCGCTCCTGACGGCTCAATCCGCCGGGAAATGGAATGCAGTGCTAAAGGGCCGCGGCGAATTTGTCGCCGGATCCAACCTCCATACGTTACAATCAGCCCGGATTACGAGGGCAGGCCTATTTGCGCGAGCGCATAGACGCACGGACGGACGCTATTACTCTTCGGGATTAGAATGGTTAAATTTAATTTATGGTATGTCTAAGTTATGGGTGGTAAATTTAGTGCGTCTGCGTTCCTTGGGCTAATGATGTTTGCATTTTCGCGTTGGTTGTTTTGACCGGCGTTTATTCAGTAAGCAGCTAGTCCAAGGGCAGCGGCGTGTGCGCAGCGGGCGCGTAATCGGAGCCGCACACACCAATAACACAATCCGTTCCGTCTTGTGAACATCGCACTAATTTAATTAGATGCTATACAGTTCAAATTAACGATGAAAGAATTACTTTTATGCTTGCAATCTTCAGAACTAATAAAACTTATCTTAAGTAGGACAAGTACCTAGCACCTTTTCTTTACATTATCTATCACTGTTATCTGTTTGCTTCGTACCTTCGCAGTACCTCTTTTATCATAGGTTGAAAATAAAATATAAACTACAGCAGAGGGAGTTTACCGAGTAATGAATGCATGGAGCATGTATTCGCCGGCTAGAGGGGTGGTCAGGCATGCGCGTGCGCACCACAATGCATTAGCATAAACCGTGCACTCGGCGCACGCCCCCCGCCCCTCGGCTAGACCAGACATGGTGCAAGTGACGAGGTTTCTCCTTTAATTAATACTCTCGAACATAAACTACACAACACGTTTATAGCACCATTGAAATGCTTATAATTTCTCTTTAACACCAGCTGAGATAGCTGATCCAAATGTCAAGGCGTCCGAATTTTGAACAAAAACTTGTAAAAACAACAAAGATAAAGAAACTTGAATAAGGAAATGTAATTTTAGCTGCCCTTAACGGCTAAGTGTAAGATTTCTCAGGAAAAATCACGTGGTTTCAATGTCACGCATTATTTTTATGAGGATTTTATGTTGGTGCCGCGTTAAAGTTTTCTTTGTGGCGTGGCGCATCCATGAATGTGTAATGCTGCCGTGACCTTATTTTGGCCTCTCCGGCTCTGTGGCTATTGTTCTTGGTTCCAGACCTGCAGAATTTATCTAATGTTTGCTTGTTTTGTTGCAGGTAAGAACGGACACGTATTGTATGACAAGCAGCCGACCCGAGGTATGTACGTGCATAAGGCAAAGGAAACCTCGCGGCGTGTTGATCACGTTTGCTTTCAAAAACATTCTATTTCATTCTTGAAATAAACTGTTCAATTTTGTGGCATTTCCTCTATCTAAGTATGTCTAGTAGTTACGCTGGAACTGGCATCTAAAGTTACAGAAGTTCCTAAAACAATCAAGATTTCAAATGTATATCATCATTATCAGCCGTACGACGCCCACTGCTGGGCATAGACCGCCCCCAAAGATCTCCACGACGATCCTGCGCTGCCCGCATCCAGCGGCTTCCCGCGACCTTCTTCACCAGATCATCCGTCCACCTTGTATCGGGCCTACCCACTGAGCGTCGTCCGACACGTGGTCGCCATTCGAGAACCTTTCCGCCCCAGCTGCCATCGGTTCTCCTCGCTATGTGTCCTGCCCACTGCCACTTCAGCTTGGCAATTTTCCGAGCTATGTAGGTGACTTTAGTTCTCCTGCGGATCTCCTCATTTCTGATTCGAATGTACTATATACGAGGATATAACAAAAGGCAGAACAATGTGCCGTGGTACATCTTCTGTCAGCGTTTTTTGGCCTTATCGTAAAATCAAATTACATGTCATGTCAAGTCTTCGCTTATTTATTAGTGTTCGATCGGCCTGAAAAAACCTTCAAAGGCTTTTGTCTAAGACAATGTCTCTCAGATTGGGAATAAAAAATGCTCGGTGATGTAACCGATGAGTGATCATAATGATTATTATCCCGATGATTCACTCGCCTCAGGCCAAAGGGGATTGAGGTATAAAATATTCATATTTAATTAACCTTTTTCGTATATATTATGACTAATAAAAGATATATTCGAGAGTATATCAGAGTCACATATTTGACTTTGGAAAGGTGAGCTAATAAAAACTTGACAGATTTATGTGTTGAATGTAAATCTTACAAATGCAAAAAAGGCTGTACTGTCTGACATTCGCAATTATTTTAACAGATTTAAAAATAGAAGGAGTATCCATTCAATCAATCAAGTCAATCAGGTGTTACTTTTTTTGGAATAGTAGTATTGACACGATTTGCTTATTTAACAAAAAATCCCAAGTTTAGCGGTATATAAGCTCACGAATATATCCCATTTGGGGTAGTCAGAGGTACATCCATCGCAAGATGAACTAAGTACCCAAACCTCACCTAGCTTTCTGTTAGACCAACGTGATCACATTGACGTTATCGTACACGCGCATCTGTGTGTGACGTCTGACGCTCAATCAATTGAAGACTTAAGTAAGACTTTAGGGCGAAGTAAACCTAGCTCAGCCGCTAGTGGTGAGCGAAGAGTTGCCGTTCTATGCATAGTATTATTCCTTATTTTATTACTTAAGATATTACCTCATTTGTGCAAGCCTGGTACTGGGATAGCAACTACCATTCAAATCGCTACTGGTCACAGCATGAGCATTGTGGATCTTTGAACTCGGATGACCCCTTCTATTTCCCCAGGTCTAATTTGAAGCCATTTAAAAATGGCGTGAAGGTGTCGCCTGCGGCTGCGCATCGTCACTCGCTTGGAATATTTCGTCGCTGTCTGTCGGCGTGCTTTGATTAACGACCGTAACTCGATAGCGTGTTCGCGTCTCCTGCGCATTGCTCACTAAAGCTGGATGTACACACGTGTAAATAGAGATTATTTTTTAATCTATTCAGTTGAACCTGGACTTCCTCACTCAAATACTCATGTGGACTTTCCTTTTATAGGTAATAGATCGGTCCGACAAAAAATAACTTTCTGTCAAACTGAATATTGCAACTCTTTGAGGTGTTTAGGTCTGATGAAGAAATATCTGCATTCACCATTACATTACAAAACACTTTATTGCACAAAGATAAACATTACAAATAGGACAATACTACAATAGGGCCATATTTCTAAACAGCTATTTCTTCCAGACAACTTTAGGGTGAAAGAAAATTTATTTACCCTAGAATACGGAATCTACACTTATCTAGAATAAACACAATAATCCTACTTACATAAATATAATACTTATAAAAATATATCATTATCTTAAATACCTGAAATGTTTTCGTATGCTAGTTTAACTTATGTTGATTTAATCAATATTAGTCTTATGCGTCTGGAGTATGCTCCATAACACCTTCGGTTGATTGAGGGGAAGCCTGTACCTAGCAGTGGGAGGTATTAGGTTGTTTACACTACATATTCACAGTTATTACACTACAGTTGGACAGAAAGGGTTACAAATGAGGAAGTGCTAGTAAGAGTAAGGGAAAAGAGACAAATACTGAGAATTATTGAGGACAGAAGAGGCAAGATGATTGGACACCTAATAAGACACGACGAATTCATTAAAAACATCATAGAAGGAAAGCTAGAAGGAAAGAGAGGAAGGGGAAGACCAAGAAGAGCTTACATGGAACAGATTAAAGAAAAGGTTAACGTCGTGTCTTATAGGGAAGTCAAGGAATTGGCCTTTGATAGACTGGAATGGAAAATGCTACACCGACAAGAGCGTGGCTCTTAAATTGATGATGATGATGACACTACATATTATTATACGTAGTTGCTAAGGTCCTTGGTGTCCTTGCCAACAGTTCTGTAATTGTCACGTGTGGTTTCATTTATGTTATGGCATCTCACGCCCTCGGAAACGTGACGCAGCCGGCTAAAATGGCGAAGTTATTATGCCACCATATTTGTTTCAAGGCTCACGTTTTCTCTCAGAACAAATACCATATAAAACATGTTCAGTTTCAATATTCATTTATGCAAAGGTACAGAGCAATCAGTTGAGTTCACAAAAGCATAGGACCTGTTTGCATGAGTTTGTTAATTTTTGATATGCTAAAACACGACGAATTCATGAAAAACATCATAGAAGGGAAGAGAGGAAAGGGAAGACCAAGAAGAGCTTACATAGAACAGATTAATGAGAAGGCGAACGTCGTGTCTTATAAGGAAGTGAAGGAATTGGTCTTTAATAGACAAGAATGGAGAATGCTACACCGACAAGAGCGTGGCTCTTAAATTAGTGATGAATACTATTTTAAACCTCTTCCTTAGATGTCAGATTCGAAAGAATCCAAATTATGCTGATTTCGGTATAATCCAGAGGTTGTAAACTTATAAAAAATGATAAACATTTATGCCCACCTCCTTAAATTCCATCTGCCCACACTCCAACTAATACAGTCGGTAGTAATGACAAGGAATTAATGATGTCGATTCACTGCTGATCAATTTGGTCGACAAAAAATCTATCGCCTTTGGTCAGAACGCGTAAAGGTTGTGCTATTTTTCGCTTCATCGATAAAAAGACGATGACCATTTAATTCTAGTCTATTATAGATAATGAGTCACTCTAACACCTTTGTTTTGCGTTTAATTATGCCTATAGATATATTACTGCGCCTATTATGTACGCAGGTATAAATGTTATGTTCCGGCATCATCATGAAGCATTAAGAAAATTTGTTAAGGAAGTCCAAAACTGAGGGATACTTTTCAACACAAATTATTTCCTTCTTTTAATATGGACAAAATGGATTGGCAGAACAGGATTTCCTCTTTGCAATTTAGTGCATATTTGAGCAACATGTCATTTATTTGTATGGCCATGATGTAAGCCGTTTGATGTTCCATTCCAACTAATGGAATCTGTACGTATAATCATTCATGTCCCCGGAAATTACGTTCGATTATGCAGTAATGCACGAACCTATAGCAAACTTTGACGATAATGCGAAATGACTCGATTATTCTAGATTATTCTTTCCTGGTTGGGTAATAAATCTGCGCAAATTGCTCGAATCATCTCCAAATTGCGAAGGAAATCACTATCTTCTCGGCAATAAGTCAGCGCATGCAACGATCGCAATGGAGATCTCCGTTTTTTAGAAAACTGAGGCACAAATTGCATTTTATTTTAAATTAACGAAGGAATTCTTTCGGAAAAAGGCGGATTGATCTTTTTTTTAACATTTCACACTCGACGTTTCAGTTTTTAACGAGGCGCATACGGTCCCTGGCTCGCAAGAATTCGAGCAATGTGCGAGATGAAACAAGCCATGAAGACGCCAAATGTGCGGTTCTAACAACAAATGTTTTGTCTCACTCGCTCTGATGGGCTACCTACACATCTTCCCTTTCTCGTTCGATTTTGGGCTAGCGCGGCCGATGACAAAGCGTCACTTTCTACGGCGCACGCGTAGAGGCAAATGAAGTGTGTCGCGTACGCAGACAGCTGCGCGATAGACCCGCCGTAATGTGCGCCGGAAACCATCAATTTAGATAGTGCTGGATCGCCGTTACTTCTGTAGGATGCAACTATTATACAAAGGAAGACGTGATTTATGGTATTCATTGTTTTGTACAGATCTCTTACTTGCATCCTCTACTTAGTGGTCAGGTCAGGATGATTTTGTAAGTTTATGACTTTAGCGGTAACGTTTCCTAGAATAGCTGAATTGACTCAGATGCTGGTTATAAGACAAGGCGAGTTCAATCCTCAATCTAAATAGGTCTAGGTTCACGCACACGGAATATTTATTGGAATGAGGATAAGTTCAGTAATTATCGTCCCTATTCAATAAATTGGTTCGTTATGGGACTCCCCAATGACGCATAACGTTTCCCTAACACATTGACAGCCTCTAATATTATTATTATCTGATTCGATTTGCCGAATCCGATCCAATCACAAACCAGAAACCCTAATGCGAAGGACCGTGCCATCTGCTCTGTCACTCCGTCCCAAAACCACTTATATTTCACCTCCCCTCTGAATAGATAACGATTTGTCTCTATTAGAAAACGGTTCGACGGAACGAGCAACGAAATTGTATCGAACATTTTTATTCGGCTGCCGTTGAAGCTTTAATTAACGGCCTCCGTGGTCCAGTGGTTGAGCGTTGGGCTCAGTACCCGGAAGTCCCAGGTTCGAATCCCGGTAGGAGCATAATCACAATAAAACGCTTTATGATCCCTAGTTTGGTTAGATCTACTCTGAACTGGCGTGCGTGTATGAAGCGATTGATGAATGTGGAGGAAGCAAGAGAAGTGTGTCAGGATCGAAGCAAATTGAATTCTATAGTCTCTGCTTACCCCGGTGGGAAATAGGCGTGAGTTTATGTATGTATGTATGTATGTATGTTTGGTTAGGACTTTGCTGATTAATTACTAGATCAACCGAAAATAAGATGATCCGTGCTTCGGAGGGCACCACTGTGGCACCATGATGGCTCACTAGTAACTCTGACATCAGGTTTGATGAAGTCAGTCATTCATCTCACAACCCACACGTCAGATTAAGAAGCTTTTATTTGAATATTTAAAATACTCTGTAAAGTTAGCTGAGATATTTTATCTGTGACAAATAAGTGGGATGTAAAATCATAATAGCTTAAACGGAATTATTTGTCACATTTCGTGTTAATCTATAAGCTAAATATTTATTTATTTTATTTAAGGAAAACCAACAGTTATAAAATACAGAAAGTAGACAAAAAACATAACAGTTGAAAACTAATTACAGGTTTCCACTGATAATCCTAAACTAGTAAATATGACGACGATAGCGTATTAGCTTCGTTGATTTTAACCCTTTTTATTACTTAAATGGATTTTATAGAATTATACTTGATTTAAAAGCTATTCATAATAAAGTGTGCACGTGTACATTAAAGAAGTGGCCTAAAATAAAGTATGGGGCATCCAGAACCCCTTTCTTTAAAAAAATCTTTCTTTTGTAAGTCGTAGTTTGTATCTCGGGTGGGGCTCTAAACCACCGAATTGGACTTTGTGAGTCCTGTTTGGATTCGTATCACAGTTACATAATGTTTTCCAGGACTTGTGCCCTAGCTGGCGAGGAGTAGGTGTATACTATACACGTCTGCGTACCCCTTAGGAGATATAGGCGTGATGCTCTGTTATATTTGTCATGTAGTTGTTTTTGAAAATTAAATATGGAAATTATGTACGTGACTTTGGAACGCTGCACTATTAAATTATTCAAATTCAAAAATATCTTTATTCAGTAGATTAGAATCATTTTTTAATATCAAACGTCTCATCCGCCTAAAACTACTGCAGCTTCTCACAACCTGTATAGCCGGGGAAAAGAAGCTGCAAGAAAAACCTCTGCACTGGGCCCTAGACGTTCTTTAAAAAATACATAAAATATTGTTATACAATTTAGTAATTTGGCTGCCCGATATCAGTTCCCAGACAGTTAATCCCATGCATTCATATCTTCTAAACAATCACTAGCCTTATAATAACCTATTTTACAATGATTCTGTTTAATTACTGTCTTAAAAATAAGGTGTGTTGAAACCGATGTTCCATTTTTTATCATTCCCGGACGGAACTCAAATACATTGGAAAATTTTATATAGTGCACGGTTACATCGCACGGCGCGTGAGTACCGTTCGGTATTGTTTTGGAAAATCGGGTTCAAATATTCAATACAGATTGTTTATTTTACTGTGATAGTTCTCACGGTAATTTTAAGTCAGCTCGCGAACTGATACCGCTTCCGTGGCCAATCGGTATATGTGGCTGGTCGAGATCTGAGATTGAAATCATTGCGGGCTTGTTGAAAATTACTTCGTTTCGCTTTTAAGTGTTTGATATGGATTGAAATAGGCTAAGATAGGCTTGTGGATTCAGTCTGTTTTAATTGAATTCTTGGTTCGGGTAGAATTAACTGATTTAACCGGTTTATGGGAACATCGATCTGAAAATGAATTATATATCTACCTAATTCCATAGTGTTCTTATTCATTTTTGACGCAATAAATATAATTATACCTATATTGAATACTGGTGCCGATTCCTATAACAAACCATTTTATTTTATTTTAAGTTATACCTGTCATTTTCTTATTCACCGAAAAGGAAAGGGACGGGTAATCAGCAGGTATAACATTTATGGAACACACGACAATTTTAAGCAGAAATTTAAACAACCCTCTCAAAATTTTACATTGGCCAATAACCCGAAAGAATTACGTTGACAGCTCACACGTCAAACGGGTTGCATACCAGCGCCTATTTGATTCGCCCGGATTATTCATTCGTTCACTCATTCATCTTAAAATTCACAACTAGCAATCATCTGTCCCTTTCCTTTTCGGCGTAACTTAAAATAAAATTAGGTGTCTGCCGGAATCAGAGCCACTAAGTATTTATTTATTCATTTAAATGTTTTGTAGGTATTTTCTTGGAAACCAACGAATCAGTCTTCGCATTCCTTTCAATTATGCTTCATCAGGTTTTCAATTAAGTATATAATTTAAAAGCCACTGTCGAAATGTTCCAAGCATCCATTGCGAATAACACGCTAGAGCTTTGCGTATCCGTTCGCTTAAATTCACGTTAAATGAATGCTGGCGTGTTATCGACTTTCACGAGGCGAGCGGAGCCGAAGTATTGTTTATGAAAAGGGGGTCACAGAAAGCTGTGGAGGGGCAGAGGGGGGTCACTTGGACTACCTCTGGAGGGGTCACGGTCATGGGCGGCGCTCGCGTCGATCGATTCGCGATTCCGCTGAAATAACAATTTTGTTTTGAGAATTTTGGAATTTTGTCGGTCGATGTAGTAATAGGAGGCTGACGTTGACAGTTGCGTTTGGATTCAAATAATATGGAGCTCTTAACCTGTAATCTCTAACGGGGTGGGTACAGCAATAAGTCACTACACTATAATTGTGTAGTGTCCTAGGTCAAAGATAAATTATGAAATTCTGATAAGTAACAAATAAAGATAGATCTAAAACTGACGAGTGGGAGATGAAGTAATTAGATATTTACATTTTATGTAATGTGCTTGTATTGTTGATGTGCCTTTAAATAAAGTAAACCAGAAAAATACAAAATCACAGTCCAACTGAGAGCAACCCACAAGTATTTGACCGCTAAAGTTGTGCTTGCTACCGTTTCGCGGTGTCAATGGTTTTGTTCTGATAATGCAGCGATTTCTCTTTTTATTCTTTGTCCTACTCTTAATTGACCGCGTCCATTGATTGTTTTCGGGCCGGAAACTTATAAAAGTGTTGTTTCTTTTTTCTGCTAACTCGTCAAGAATATCTGTGACGGAACTGAGAACCAATTTTAAGTTTACAATCGAATATACCTATAATAAACAGCTACAGATTAAATAGATACCTAGATACACATTTATTGAACACAAGATTATACGATACAGAAATTGAGTCAAAATTACAGCAACGCACAACAGGCAGTCTTATTGCTCATGGGGCAATTTCTTCCAGGCAACATTTGGGCACAGGAAAATTTAATTTATTTAGAATTAGGTTGTGTCCAATAGGCTGATCGTTGGTCTAACAGAATGCTTGGTGAGGTGTGGGTACTTAGTTCATCTTGCGATGGATCTAAGTACCTCTGGGTAACCCTAATTGGGATATAGTTGTGTGCGTATGTTTTGTTATGTATAGGCTGATCCTATTTTATCATCTTAGGATTGCGTATCAAAAGCGGTTACAACTAGATTGTGGGTCTGCCAACTCCATTACTGATCAAGTGCGCGATTTCATTTATTTACAATTTCAACCAATAAATTCATATGACATAAGTCGCAGTTGCATTCACCCTTCCACAACCTCAGAAGTGAGTACAACTCGGCGCTGCGTCGAATCAGGAATGCGTGTGCACAGGCTGAGCTGCGCAGGCGCCGCGGTAGACAATAGCGTGTTTATATAAATGTTGTCACTTGCCACAAGGACGCCCGCTGCTTAATGTTAACTATGCTTATTGTAAACTCCAAGTCTTTTAAATTTATCTGATGCGCGAATTACGTGCTTCCTTATTTTGTCGTATTTTTAGACTTTTGGACTGCAATGTTTTTGTCGAGTTGCTTTGTATCTTTTACAGGAATACGCTCGCTCTTTTTTAAAGTTCAATGCTAATGCAGTCGTGGAACAGAGGCCCAGAGTAAACCTGAAGAAAATAGAAAGGATTCATAATATTTTTTATTGTTTGTAGATTCTCTGGTCCTTCAAGTAGTGGCAAAAAGGCGTAGAGCTCATTTAGCTTAGTTTATCTATGACAAAAATAATAATTTCGATCACCGAATGGCATAGCTACACTTACGCTTAATATATGTACGTATAGTATAGAGTATTTATTATATTAACTTTAGTTTAATTTTAGGTTTTTACACCATCCCGCGTCAAAGTTGTTTGTAAATGTTTGTTTCCTTTTGGTTGGAAATTACAGAGCAATAAGGCCGCCCAAATTGTACTGTATTCATGTGATATGTCTGATTGTTATCCGCTATACATGTTGTGAGAAGCTGCAGTAGCTTTAGGCGGATGAGACGTTCGTTATGTAAGAATTGACGATTCAAAGTGTAACTATGTTACTACTAAATAAATATATTTTTGAATTTGTTGAAATTTAGTTCTGTGCAATAAAGTATATTTGATTTGATTTACGCCATCTGTTGTCGCCGAGCTAGGGTCCAAACACCCTTAAGGAGGAAGGGGATGCGTGGACGGTCTCTCGCTCCCACTTACGCGTTAAGGCGGCACACATGAAGCGTCCAGGGTGTGCTGGGATGTGAGGTAATGAATGCCATTTGGTATCTGACCTTCTACGCATAGTCCTTGTTCTACAACACAACCAGCACGAATTTGAACTCATGATTCTTTATTCTTAAATTGAACATCAAAGTATCAATCAGGTCGATACCATGATTCCATTCGTTGATTGAATCTTGATTGATTTCGTACTCTGTACTTGGAGTAATCAGTAAACCAATTACAATTATTTATAAGTAATGCGTCCCCGAACTTCGATTGGTGATTTCAATTAATTAATGGAATTTTTATAATTTTAATTACTGCTTAATTAATTTATTGAGTTATTGAAGAGCGATTGTTTTTAATGGATTTGAAAAGCGAAAACCATGCCAATAACTGATTGTTTTTTTTATCGGTCATATGAATTCTCTTTCCGAGTTCTTGATTATAAGAAATACACTTAATAATATAATTAATTATTGTAGCAATTAAAGTATGTAAAACGAACCACAACAACATATCTGTTTATTTATATAATCAATAAAGATTATACATTATCGCTAAGCTAAACGCCATACAATTAATATGCAAATCCTAATATAAAGCGTTGGAACACAAACTAGGATAAGCTAATAGTGCGTAGGATGCGCCCGCGCACGCAATAAATCACAACGAGAAACGTCCGCGGGTATTTTCGCGCCATTTTGCACCGATTAGTTTAATAATTTAATTGTCTTGTCGTAAAATTGTTGACATTTTGGAAAGATGTGGTTTATTTCAAGTCTAAATAGTTAATCGCGTAGGTATTTTTTTTTTCTAGACGTCTTAAACTAATTCCCAACAAGAAGAAGTATTGGCACGAGATCCGATCTAAGCCGTTCCCATAATTGGCTCGGCTTGAAGACACCAGGAAACGTTTAAAGGATTTGCATAAAATAACACGTGTTCAGTTCATACTGGTTTAATCCCATTAAATTGCTGTACATATATACATACATACATAACTCACGCAATGGGAAGGGCAGAGACTCTAGTAATAGGAAGTCAACTTGCAGCCACTTTATGGTGACGAACTGTATGGTGACGGACTATCGGCCCGTCGCTCATTACGATGGTCCAATGTATAATGTTTCTTGTAATGGGAATAGAATAAAAAGGCCACATCAAACCCATTCATATAAAAAAGCAATATAGCAATTCTGTTAAATCTCGCGCCGCGGCTTATGCTGAGTGAGGCCCTTTTATAAAGGACACCACAACAATCGTTGACCAGTTCATACAGTCAAATTATTTGTATTTCTCGTGTAAGTTGTTTTTATTGTGTTTTGATTTACTCCGTTACGTTATGTGTTACTCCGTGTTTTATATTATATATTTGTTATTTGTTTTATATTTGTTACTGTGGTGTCCCTTTATAATAAACGTTTCTTTCTTTCTTTCTAAATGATTATCACGTACTCAGCGTTGCAGGAATACGCCGTTAGAAAATGCACGTTCCCCAGAAATACGTTTCGGAGATATGTGACCTAACCTGTGTTGGGCTGGTTTTCCCTTCGCGGGTTGGAAGGGTCGGACGGGCAGTCGCTTCTGTAAATAACCAGACCTCTCATATCTTCAGGTAGGTAAGCGGACCCTGTGGAAACGGGATAACCTTTGGAGATGAATATTTTTCCCACAGTTAACTAGACATGATTACTTAGATTATTACAACATACCACAAACGGGTCAAACTTGATGTTGTGTGAACATTTTTTTTTTTACTAGAGCTACTGCAATGTGATTGAATTGTTTAGCTAATTGGCTTCGTTACTCTGTGATTAGCTTGGATGATGGAAAACTATTAACTATCTAAGGAAATGTCCGTCGCACTGGAATATGACTTCAACACACGGATAATATGTTTATGTTATTTTGAATAAGTATTCTTGTTTTATTTAGGATAGGCGGTTTGTTTTAGTCTACTATATTCTTTAATCTGCGGATTTTTAGTTATCAGGTCTTTTTAAATACTATTAAGTAAGTACAAATAATTCATAATTCACTTTTAATTACAATCTCCCGTCAAAATAATCGGAGCAATTAAACTTGCCAGTTAATTATTTACAAAATGATTATTTATTTTAATGCGATTGACAACATTTATGTTTATTTTTAACGTATTTTCAAATAATGGTAATATATTTCCTTCATTTCTCTTTACTTTGCGTAAAGGCCTTTATACCTCTATAGTTTACCAAATATCTCGCCTCCTAAATAAGAGGAACGTTTAATATCTAAGCCAAATAAACACAGTTAAATGTTTCCGCATACACCACGATTACACGTGTTTGTAACTATGTGGGTGGCCCACTAGAGTTTTTGCCTTTGCCTAAATATATTTTAGTGATTCAGATCCCCTGCGTCGATCGCAACTCGGTTATTGCGTATCAATTGTTGACTCCCAATTTGATTATTTTTGTCGATTTTAGGAGCTATCCGCGACGAGAGACTCGTAGGATAGGATGTACTTTGGAGCAGGTTCGCTGTAATAAACCACAAAAAAACAGAAATGCTAGCTTAATCTTTCGCTTTTTCTTTAATAACACATTTTTTATGTTCGTAATTATTCCCGCGATAAAGAGCAGCTCATCAATATACGAGTGAATGTTAAATTGGCTCGCCTAGTATTCTTATTTTTTAATCTAAAATCGGTACTCACTATTATAAACGTGAGACTGATACGGAATTGTATTAGAATTCCTTTTATTATTGTAATATTCTCATACCATAACCATATCGAATTTAGATCAGAATAGATCGCATAGCTGTTAAGCGTACTGTTAGCAAAAAATGTTGCTATATATTTTCGTTATTGTTTGAAGTTGGCAGTTTGCTGTTTTCTGGACCGCGAGTAAAAAAACATCTATTTAAGGGCCATATCAATCGTTTCTTACACACACGCCAATTCAGAGTAGATGAGTAGTAGTGAAATATATTATTTATACCAAACGACGACCAAATTAGAGATGTCCTTAGAAAAGGTTTAATACGATCTACTTCTGAACCGGCATGCGTGTATGAAGCGATTGATGAATGTGGAGGAAGCAAGAGAAGTGTGTCAGGATCGAAGCAAATGGAATTCTATAGTCTCTGCTTACCCCGGTGGGAAATAAGCGTGAGTTTATGTATGTATGTAAAAATATATTATTTATCATAGACTACTCTGGGCGCGTCAGGCAGAGTACTGCGGGGCGGAAGGCAAGAGGGAAACCGCTGCCCTATTTTTCCCTAAAAAGTAGCAAGGAGAATGCTACAGCGTGGCTCTTAAATTAGTGATGTGCATGTTTATCATATCGTATGTTTGTCTAGACATTGTATGAGGTGTGCCTGTATTACTGTGCTAACTATACTAGTAAAGTGCAAACAATGCGCCGCCCTGACATGCAGCATGTTTATTCAAGTTTTCTACACTTTTTGTTGCAATGTCAGCTGTTTTCCGTTTTCCGAGTGCGGGCGGTAATTTTACTAAGACATGTTGGCTAGTATCGCTGGGTCTGTTAGATAGATAAATCGAAAAAATTTACATGGACAGGAGGAGTACCCGGTGGTGTAATGGTTAATACGGTCGTCTCGGTTTGACAAGAGCTGCGGGTTCAAGTCCTGACCGACGTTTTTTGGTTTTAAATTTCTCTTTGCGAGATTCCCTTAGCACGGGTGAGTGCTATAAAAAAATCCTCTGTTATTGTTAAGTGGGCTAATATTTAAATATATTTTTTATTAAAGCTAATTTGAAAATGCATAACATCACATAACATAAGCCCACGCCTATATCCTAATTGAGGTAATCAGAGGTACATCAGTCGCAAGGTGATCTAAGTACTCACACCTCCGAGCTTTCAGTTAGGTCAACGTGATGGGTGGTCGAGCCAACTGTGCTAGTGAAAATTGCACTTACATAAACTGCCTATATACGTCCCACTGCTGGGCACAGGCCTCCCCTCAATCAACCGGAGGGGGTATGGAGCATACTCCACCACGCTGCTCCACTGCGGGTTGGTGGAGGTGTTTTTTTTACGGCTAATAGCCGGGACCAACGGCTTAACGTGCCCTCCGAAGCACGGAATCATCTTACTTTTTCGGACAATCAGGTGATTCAAGCCTGAAAAGTCCTTACCAAACAAAGGACAGTCTCACAAAGTGATTTCGACAATGTCCCCATCGGGAATCGAACCCGGACCTCCAGATCGTGAGCCTAACGCTCTAACCACTAGACCACGGAGGCTGTTACTAGACCACGGAGGCTGTTTTGCACTTAATATATCTTTATATACATAGTTGGTAACATATACACTTTGAATTTTATTTTTTTACGTCAGGAACGCCTCATCCGCCTATAATTACTGCAGCTTCTTACAACCTGTATAGCCGGGGAAATGAATCTGCAAGCAAAACCTCGGCACAGGGCCCTAATTCGCCTATCTAACTAGGTATTCTTCGATACACGAGTTGGTACAACACATGTACCTCAGACATGCATTAAACAAACGTTTATATTGCAAATAAGATACATAAGTAGTTATTAGAATGTGATATCTTACGTATGCATAAATGAAGTAAATAAATAAAATTCCAAAGCGGTCACACACTGCTGCCTTATCAGCGCATGCGTTAAACACGCCTTTCTTTGTGACGACTTACATCTGACAAGGGCATTTTCTAGACAGACATACATTCACATACATGATAGCACGCATTAATGCCGTTGGGGTTGGGGATGGCTATCCACGATCCTGACACACACACTACTATCGTTTCAAATGTTTTTATTAAAAATATAATTAAATATTTCAACACTCAAAGTTTAAAAAAAGTTAATTTCGACTCACGTTCGGATCTCACTTTTAAACTTTTATTAGGTATCTAATGTTAGATAGAAAACAATCGATCGATCTACTCTTGACTGATACATTACTACTACTAATGAACACACATGTCACACCACTAGTTTACGTGCTTTGTTTGACAGATGTAATTCTTACCGTGTATTAAAGCATTTGTCTTTATTCAACTTTATTTTTAGGAAACTTCTGGAATACATCATTGGACTTCCCACCGAACAGTCGTCAATCTAATTTAAATGTATGTACCGACTAATTATTTTTATACTCTTTTTTCTTCAATACCTTGACGTTGTTAGAATCATGGTTTCTAAACGATGCAGCCATAAGTATTAAAAAGTGAAGTGAAGTCTTTATTCGAATATAATCACTAATCGTACTGAACTGGGGGGTTATAATGGCCACATCGAAGCAATTCATCTAAGAAAGCAATATTGTAATTTGATATTTGCGCATATAAAATAAGTATGCAATGCAAACAAATAGCAATATTGCTTTCTTAGATGAATTGCTTCGATGTGGCCATTTTAACCCCCCTGGTCGTTCTGTTTAATACTAAGTAGGTAGAAAACAAACCTAATATACCAATAACTTCCTAATCGTGGCATTGGTGTAAAAATTCTCTATACGTTGACAGCCAATGTTGGCGCATTGATTCAACTTGTAGAAGATTAAATAAATCGATATCAGCCTAGCGGGGATTAAGATAATCCTCAAAGAAGGTCGCGAGGTTTCGTAGGAAAACGAGCTGTATTTTGGTGAGGTTAAGAGCGGGAAACGGAGTGTTGTACCGCAGGTCGAATAGGTGAGTATCATGTGACATGAGTTTCCTAGTTACGTAAGTCAAGTGCGGTGATGTAGGGTCCTTGGATTATCTATTTTGGTGGCTTCGGTCACATTAAGTCGCATGGTACTATATATTTTTACGCAGTATAGTGTGTTCGTAAATGTCGTGGCCAGATCTTAGAACTGATCATTTCATGATGTGTCATATTTCATGAAATAGAATATCAGTCGTTGGCCACATCATGTTGTAGTTTGCCCAGCAGAGCTAACATGCGCAATGTGATAATTTTTTTTTCGCTAACATGCTTGCCACGTGGTTATGTTCATATTTTGACAGAACGACATGACTTATTTGGGTTCACATATTAGCACCAATCGACAAAACGACATAATTATATCGTCAGAATCGATAAAATGACCGTTATTATTATTAGCCTATATGATCCCACTGCTGAGCAAAGGCCTCCCCCATATTTTTCCAAGTATCCCGGTTCTATGCGAGCTCTATCCAGTCTTTTCGATAACCGTCGAGATCATCGCGCCATCGTTTCCGGGGTCTACCACGTCTACGGTGTCCGTCCTGTGGTGCCCAGTGCGTGATGATCTTTGCCCATCGTTCCGGATGCATGCGGCACATGTGTCCAGCCCAGTCCCACTTTAGCCTGGCGGTCTTCCTGCCAACATCAGCTATACCGGTTTTTGAGCGCAGCACAGTGTTTTTAACTCGATCAATTCGTTTTACACCTAGTATGCTGCGCTCCATTGCTCTTTGACAAACCCCGACCTTGGCCTTTTGAGCCTCAGTAAGCGACCACGTTTGGGCACCGTAAGTAAGGATTGGCAGGATGCACACGTCGATAAGTTTGCGTTTCAGTGAAAGGGGAAGATCCCCTTTCAGGAGATGTTTCATCGACCAGAAGCTCTTCCAGGCATTATCTATACGGCGCTCGATTTCTCGTTCTTGCCTGCTCTGGAAGGAGACTATCTGGCCCAAGTAGATGTACTCATCAACGTATTCTATCCCCTGCCCATCGACCAATACCTTACGTTTTGTGCCGTTGGGACCGTGACAAAATTTTATCACGTCGCGTATGTTAGCCCTACTGATCATTGAAAACAATTTTTTTACGATATGAGCAACTAAATGTGTACATTGTTGATAAATGAGAAGCGTCGAACCTTAGTCGAAGTTCGACACAACTATTGTCATATCTATACATGTAATGTCATATTTAATTATAATATATACGTCTGATATAAATGGGTATATGTATGTAGGTATGTATGTATTTATATTTATATATTTCTATTTTATTTTTATTTATTTATTTTACTTTTATTTGTTTTTTTTTTTTATTTATAGTATTTATTATTTTATACTAGATGTTGCACTGTCCCGCACCAAATTGTAATAATGTTTCCTATCCACTGGTTGCCTGGAAGAAATTGCTGCTTAGCAATAAGGCCGCCAGATTGTACTGTATCTATCTTCATCTGTGTGAATCTGTTTTGTATGTTGTGTGCAATAAAGTATATTTGATTTGATTTGATTGATCAATTCATAATTTCACTCACACAATTGTTGGCAATTTCAAAAAAGGAACGTAATTTGGCGGGTGTTCCGTCTGGGACTACGAAGAAAAAACAAGTGAAGACGATGATTGTCGAGAGAAGCGAAAACTGAAAGACTTGTTGCTGTATTCTTTTAGTTTGCTATCACAATGCAAGCCAAGACATACAAAGTCTCATTTATAATTGCGAATCTAACATTATGCCATCAGGAAGCGGCGAGCTCAGTCGGTCGGTACTATGAATAAACGAATGATTGTCGTTTGTCATAATATGGTCCGACACTCTTTATCTTGCCCAGGTGGGTGTCCATACGTTAATATTCATTTGACGTGTGATCTATATTGCTATGTTACTATATAATTATTATTAGCTAAGGATTAGTGGAATCACTTACCACGTTGGTCAGTAAGCTCTGTGAAGTATGGGTAGGTACTTTACTTTTTCTTGCGATGGATGTATCTCTGACTACCCCAATTGGGATATAGTCGTGAGCTTATGTTATCTTATTTGAATCAACTGGCAATTGGAATCAACTGGATATAATAAATAAAAAAAAAAAATTTCAGGCACGCAACCCTTATTTACATTAGCAATTATAAAACAAAATAGTATATTATAATATATATTATGTATTTTTCGTGTTTCTATTTGACCAGTGGGTATTAAATCTTTATTAGGTTTTGTTGAAGATAGTCACACCGGAATGCGAGTTCTCAAAAAGGTGGTTTTCACTATAAAGCGACGATATATACATTAACTTGTTTATATTTAGTAACAGATTTATGTAATAATTGGTAGTAAATCTACTCCTGCGCAGTCATCCGGCTGTGTGTCTCCGGCTAGGGTTCACTCCAGTTTCTAAGCCACGTAACTTCCTTCCAATAGTTAAGCTAATACTTACGAGTTAGTTGCAATACATGTGGTCACTTTCCTTTGAGCGCTTTTCCCATATAATTACTAACTAGGTTTGAATATCGTCGTTCGCAATTTAAAATCTATTATGTGTAATCGGGTCAATTTTACAGAAATTAAAAAAAATCTTCCGCCTTAAATATTTTTGTATGACTGTGTGTTAAAAATATTAAAACATAATTGATATTTACGTACATAAGAGTTTGTACTGAATGTTGTAGGAGCAAAATACTATTTGATTCTGACAAAAAAGAAATTTGGTGAGGGCGACACATAAGAGCTTTTAAATTGGCAACGACGATATGTATGAGAAAAGTTAGTTAAAAAGAGCATTATATTTGTTTTTAAAATTATATTTATAAACTTTTACCACATTTATTAACACATAATGGCCCCGATTCCTGCAGACATCTCTTAATTTTACTTTAAGTTATACCTGTCATTTTCTTATCCGCCGAAAAGGAAAGGGACGGATGATTGACAGCTCTTAATTTTAGGAAAAATGAGTAAATAAATGAATAACCCGGGCGAATTTTTAGACGGTTGTTTTAGATTTGTGCTTAAAATTGACGTGTGTTCCATAAATTTTATGCCTGTCGATTACCCGTCCCTTTCCTTTTCGGCGGATAAGAAAATGACAGATATAACCTAAAATAAAATTAGATGGTATTTACAGGAATTAGCACCAGTATCTATCTAACAGCGCCATCTTAATATTGGAATTAGTCTTCAACAAATTGAGCTCGTTTCAATTATGATTAACTGTGTCGGTTTTCATGACTTATTTACGAAACTCGCCTTTCATCAGCTCCATAATTTCTCAAATATTTCTTGGTTTAATATGACTAGGTTCTTTCTAGGTAAGCACGCCCTATCCTTGGCTTCGTTGTCAATAACCATCAGGTGAAATTGTGGTCAAAGGCTAGGCAAGCATTTCTCCCGTAAAAAATGGCCTTAACAATTTTGGAAATCAACGTACGCCAGAAACAGGTGTAGGTACTTATAGAGGCAAAGAATCCATTTAAACGGTTTATTAAAATTCCACAAAACATTGTAAAGAAGTAACGGACGATGTATATAAAAGTAATTGGACAATTTCTCGTAAACGCGCAGATTAGTCAAGGCGCGTCTGCGCAGCCATTTCTGAAATTCCAAAGTAGGAATCGATCATTAAATGTGTAACTGTCTCTATAATTTGACGTTCGATTCCTTGAGTTTAAAAACGACGTACGAGTGTTGTTGGGAGTGAAAGAATTAAAAAAGTGGCAAGTTATTAAAATATGCTTGGTTGGTTGCTGCTAGATAAAGAAAATCGTGGCTCTACATAACAGTCGAACCTTATTTAAAATATAACATTCTAGATATAACGTATATCTACAGGTTAGTTAGTGACATAACGAATACTGAGGAGGATGATGCAGAATATGATTCTGAGTTGATATCAAGTGGATTGTCCTGTCGGAAACTTCATGAAAATGTTTGTGTTTTTTTAAATTATTTTCCGTTCCATAAAATTCCACTTGATATCAACTCAGAATCATGGCCTGAATCATCCCTCAAAGTTTTCGTTACGTTATCACTAACACAACCTGTATACGCATATGTTAGATTAATATCGAGAACTACTAAATGATTTGCCTGCGGTTTTTTTCTGTTAAATTTTGCATTTCAACAAGCACAATATAGGATAAAAATTGTACTCAAGAAAAGCCTTGAGTCGCTAGTAAGGTATCTTAATGTCTACTCTACTTCTTCTACATGTTATTACTTGTATTCAATTATAACCCCGACATGACATCGAACTTCGGTCCCGGTGCCAGACAGTTTTACTGGACAGCACCGTAAAGCAATCTTAATTGGACAGCGGGCGCAGGTTATCATGATCAGTGACGTGCCGTTCCCGGGAATATCCCCAAAATGGAAATGATTATACAAATTGTTCTTTCTTGTACTCTGGCCTTTTCTGTCTAAAGTTTAGGTAATAAAGCTCTTTTTACAATATAAGTTTTGTGCCTTTTTACTCCTTCCTCTCTTCCCTTCAATTTTTCCTTCTATAATGTTTGTTATAAATGAATCGTGTCGTATCAGGTGGCCAATCATACTTCCTCTCCGGTTCTCTATAGTCTTCAATATCCTAGGATAACATTTATGAAACAAATAAAAGAGAAGGTGCAGGTCGTGTCGTATCGGGAGGTGAAGGTTTTGGCGGGAAGAAGAGAGGAATGGCGGTTACTCCACCGACAAGAGCGCTGCTCTTAAATAGAGAGAGAGAGAGCCTTTTTACTGCCGGGAGAGTTCCCAAAGTGGGAATATTCCCCGGAAAGGCACATCACTGATCATGATCGACAGCTAGCATGTCATTGGTGGTAACGTTGGCAACACTAGTAACGTACCTCACCGTACCACTGATGTTCGGGTAACGGTCGTCGGCACACATTCCGTCGGACCAGCCGTGGTCGACCTCTTGAACTTTTATCGGGCAGAGGCGGACCTAGGAACACTTCTTTTAATAAGAGAAGTTCGTATGGAAACAGAATATGGAAGTTCTCTCATTTAAATGGCTGAAGAAAAACGTTCCTTTTTTAAATTTTCACTATTGCTAGAGATGAGACAACAGTGACAAGCCATTTTAGATTGGTATTTCTGCCAAATTCGATAGCGATTACGTACGGGTGTGAATTGTGTGTACAGGTGATATATCTGTCTTTTAGTGAAATTAAACTTCTGTATGACAAGTTGTATGTATAACCTTTGGAGACGAGAATAACGGCCTCCGTGTTCCAGTGGTTTGAGCGTTCGGCACACGATCCGGAGGTCCCGGGTTCAAATCCCGGTGGGGACATATCACGAAAATCACTTTGTGATCCCTAGTTTGGTTAGTACATGACATGCTGATCACGTGATTGTCCGAAAGTAAGATGATCCGTGCTTCGGAAGGCACGTTAAGCCATTGGTCCCGGTTACTACTTACTGATGCAAGTTAGTAGTCGTTACATGAGCCATGTCAAGGGCCTATGGCGGTTCAATAGTAACCCTGGCACCAGGGTGGATATGGTTGGTAATCCACCTCACGACCCACGCGATAGAAGACGAAGGAGACGAGAATTGATAGAGTCAGCCCAAGATTCACTCACCTTCAAAAATAATAGGGTAGGGCTACATAAGTTCCAAGTCCGTCACTGTTATAGACTTTGGGATAAATCGCCACTAAACCCAGACCTCTCCTAGCTCTCCATCAGTGGGTTAGTCAATATATTCTCACGGGCTCGCAATAAATGGGCATGTGGGGGGCGCCGGGGGCTCCGTTAGTCCAGGGGTCATCGACAGGTGCCGATTTGAGCGTGTAGAGCCTAGTTTGGATCAGCATTGTTCGAACATCTAGCGGATCTACCTGTTTTCACATGCTAAGCTTTATTGTTGTTGATTCTACTTTTAAAAGAATGTTTTTTTAAACCATGTTCGAATCTAGAACTCAATTTTAAAATAACTGTTCCAAGCGTTCTCTGATTTGTTTTTAAGTAGTTTTTTAATCGGCCAGTATCAATATCGCATAAGTATTTAATGAACTGGTTTTGTTTGTCGGGAAGTAGGTTTATTGATTTCTCTTTTGTTAAGATGAAATGGAACTCTATTGCGGTTTGCGTAACTTTAAATTGAAGTACTATAGAGATACAAAATACACGAATTTGGGCCTTTACGTCATATCAATCTCGGAACCAATCATTCGGGCCCAGTGATGAAATTATTCGCAATGACATGACGTCACGAATTTTATAAATCGACCATTCTGTCTCGGGCGGGACTTGTCGACGTTTTTGTTTTTAATTTAATTAACGTTCCAGGATATAAAAAATAAATCTCTTTAATAAGATTGAGACAATGTTGTCGTTATCTGCACATGCAATTAATCACGGGCCGTATTAAATGCGCATGCGCACGTCGAGGCGGAAGAATTAAAAAGTCGGCCCATTGTGTTGGGAAACAATGTTTTAAAGGCATTTAACGCACTTTAAGAAAGGTAAATTGATTCTTAATAGCACATCCATTAATAAAATAGCCAAAAACGTGGTGTGCGCGAGCGCAGAGCAATTTGCATACAATTTATGTTATTACCGGCCGTCTTCAGAAACGCATCGGGTATTAAACTCGTCGCTCATTATAATATTAATATTCTTTATCGCGCCACATGAAGTTATAAACACGAATTATGACCATAAGAAAAGTTATTGCCCTGCGATTTTTACATATATTGTTAAGAAATAATCTATGTAATAATAAATATAAGAGCTGGTATTTTACGCGTGAGCAAGTGCGTGTTTCTGTTGTTGTTTTTATAGTTTACAAATAAAGCTCAATATGTTTACATTAAGTATACTTACGATACGGGTCACCACCTATCACGTTGGTCTAACAGAAAGCTCGGTGTGGTGTGGGTACTTAGTTTAACTACCTCAACTGGGATATAGTTTTGTTATGCAAGTATACTTAGCATCTATGAAATTAAATTCTGCTTATATTTCACGTAGGTTGCGTGTGAAAATCACACCTAAGGTAGTGTCGACAGACACTTCATGGTATCTATTGCTATTGTGTGCGTCTACGCAGATAGCGTGCCTGCACTATGGTCACGTTGACACCCACAAGTTTATAGTCATAATAAAGAGAGTAAGGTGCCAACGACGGAGTTGACATTTCCCACGGGTTGTTTGTGCTCGTGAAATGTGAAATGAAATGATGGGGTCCGTTACCTGTGGTGTCGGTAAACGGTATAGTGCGCGCGAGATATCGTAAAGCTATAACATATAATAGCGGTGGATTGGTCCTTAGAAGACCTGTGGAACAGTCATGAGCAATATAATGTACCCACTTTAGGACTCTGTCGCACTAACAGATTTCACATTTAGTGAGACTTACAGTTCAATTTGTCAAAAAAGTTAATGTGACATGGTACCAAAGTGTATACATATTAATGCTCGTGACCGAACACCCGTCCCGATGAGCTCTGACCTGGTGTGCGCGTGGAAAACGCAAAAGGGAGCGGCCCAAAGAGATCTGGCGATGCTCGGTCCGGGAATTAAAAACTCTCGGCATGTCATGGCAGCAAGCTACAGAGGCTGCAAAAGATCGAGAGGAGTAGAAATATGTCATTCGAGCCCTACATCCCAATAGGGGATAAAAGGATTAGGAGAAAAAAAACCATATAATAATATAACGTCTAGAACGGACACTCTCCGCCCCGCACCAATTCGTATCGATGCCGAGCTAGGTTTACCTCACCCCCGCCCTGGGTCTCACTTTAGTCTAATGGACTGTTAATGAATGTGGATGTTTGTAAACCAATGTATGTGTCATTTATGAAGTGTTATATAAATAAGGACGACAGGCCGGTTAGCCAAATTAATTGCAAACAATTTCTAAACAGACAAAAAGTGACAGTGATAAAAATGTAATGTGTACGTTTTTTTTTGTCGTTTGCAATTTAGCTAAGGCCCCGGGACGATATAATTACTGTCACTCTATTCTCAAGTTACTTTAAATCCTCCCCACATCTTCGCTCCCACTGAAGCGACAGCCCAACATGATACTTGCCGCTTTGTAGTTGACATAATGGTAGTGTTTCCTCATGACGGATTAGTAAAGAGACCCGTTAGTCGAGTTGCACGAAATTAAGTTGTAAAAGTCGTTGAGTTGTAAAAGTCGTCGAGTTGTAAGATGCGGACGGAAATGGTTCCCGTTTAGCGATGAATCAACGACGCGAGAATAAGAATAAGTCGGCTGATTGTTTTATGCTGAATAATATAGTGGAAAATTTCATGCGAGATTTTCTAGAAGCATATAACGTGGAACGTAAAACGCAAATGGTGCTTGAGTGCGACGTACCTAAGTTTACACAAATTCAAAACCTTTGTTTCCAAGTAGCTTTGTATTTAAAATGCTAAGTTATACCTAATAGCAGATTATTTTAGTTTCGACATAAAATCATGTGAGTACCTACAAGGAATGAATAAATGCCAAGGAAATGGTCAAGCTACTTAACAACGGGATGTGCAATTACATTATATATACGTATAGCTCCTGCGCTTGTCCGCAATCAGATGAACAGGCCCAGTCTCTTCGTTAGCTCATTAAATTAACACATACTCACGGAGAGCTAATGGCGACCGAATTCGGGGTGTTACCGTTAAATCGTGTCGTCTGTGCGCGATTTATTCGCGACGTAACCGGGTCCCTTACGGTAAATTGTCGCAGCTCTACAACGCATGAATCACCTGCGCTTGCGCCGTCTAGCCATCCGCAATCGTCAAGCCCTGTTTGAGATGCATTGTGCCAGTTTGTTCACATGTGATCTGATAAACGAGAGCTTCGTGATTGGTCGAGGAATTTAGATTAACCTCGTTTGTCATCCGGATAAATAGGTACTGGTTTTAAAGTGGAATGTTTGGTTTTTGGACAATATTAATGCTGACTTGACACGCTTACTAATTGTTTCCGTGCCATTTTGATAAATTATTGTAACACAGATTTTATTCGATATTATTTGTGCAAATATGAATGTTATTTTTTAGGAAGCGTTGATGAGGCCAGTTTTACAAATATCACAGAACAAAGTAATAAAATACGTAAGTGTCATTAAAGCCAAGAGTGCTACACTTGACTGCAAAGGCTTTTACACGAAGAGTGAAGTCAATCATATTGACAATCTTATGTTCCCGCTAAGTTGCTTAAATTCACCGGCAAAAATATACAAGATTCATTCAAGATTCAGATATAGAGTCACGCTTTTGTAACTATTAAGGTGTAAAGTTCCCACACCTGCTACTCATCTTAGAAAGATTTGAATTAAAAAAATCTATTTACAGTTTCGAACTGACCTTCTGGCTTCTATCTGAGGATGCGTTTAAGAGTTAAAGCAACACTTAGTTACGTAATTGGACGTCTGTCGGAGCATAGTCGTTTCCTCCCAAGCTTCCCATCAATTTTTTACCGTTCCTCTACAGAGAGGGAGTTGAGAGTCGGAAATATCACACTAACGATAAACGGATTAGGTTTTATTCGTCTTGATTAGATTACTTTTAGCTTGAACGTGCTAATCCCTCTTGAGAAAATTTATTTACACCATAAACAAAACAGTTATATAACAAAAATATTAGAAAAATATGAAACAAAACAAATAAAATTAAAATAAAACTAAAACAAATAAACAGAGTTTTAATCTCTGTCATTCTTTCACTTTTGTTCTTACATTAAGTTGATAAATTGCAAATTAAATACGTGTTTTCTATAGTAGATATTCCATTAAGCCTCTTTTTTAAAGGTCATATTGATCGAATAGTAATTTGGATCTTTACATTACACACCTACATATTTGGTTACTCCTTTAAAGTCGTAAGTCACATTAGGTTTCTTTTTCGTTTAACTATTGTCGTTTACGTTTTCGCAAATATACTAATGAAAAGCCTCAATGGTTAAATAGGCTTTTTGAATATGCCAATAACTTGTATGTTCTTCAACTTACAAGCTACAGTTATCGGTATCCTGAACCCCCAATCACCATGGCCATGCTACATAAATACAATTTTTTATTGTGAAGTTTTTTTTGTGACTACATAATCCTGTAGTTTTATATTGTTTGTTTTATCAGAGCATCTTTCCTCATATATATCTCCTGATGCCATATTTACCCTGAGAACAGCACAATCAAACCGCTAACTCCGAGCCTGCATAAACACGTAGAAATGCATTTAATGTCGCTCGTTAACCTTTCTGTATGAGTAGGTCTCCCGGCGCCGCTCGCGGAAGCAACCTCTCACTTCACAGGCTGTTTATAATACGAAATATTGAAACAAAGTGGACAAATATTTGAAAATTTTGGAATTCAGTGAAGTGGGAGCAACAAATTATTGTCAGAAATTTTAAAAACAGTTGATAAAGTATCAATGTCAAGATTATCAAGTGATAGAAAACTTGAGTAATCAGCTGTTAAGGTCATTCAACATTGTTGAGGTCATGAACTCAAATAGAGCTGAGCACAGAGCTACAATAATGTGAATTATATATTATTATTTATAAACGTCTCGTACCTATAAAATTATTAGACCAACTTATGCTTATTAATTTATTTATCTATATGTTTTCCTAAAAAGGTGCAAAAACCGTTTGTATGAGAAGCGTAGTCTTTATTATA
This sequence comes from Pectinophora gossypiella, assembly GCF_024362695.1. Classification (NCBI taxonomy): domain Eukaryota; kingdom Metazoa; phylum Arthropoda; class Insecta; order Lepidoptera; family Gelechiidae; genus Pectinophora; species Pectinophora gossypiella. The sequence continues at coordinate 14,820,185 of NC_065409.1, forward strand.
TTTTTTATTGTACAGCAATTTTTCTTGTGATGTTTATTCAAATTGTGCAAAATATTTGAATATTGTTTTTTTTTGTTTTCATCAACATCCTATATACCACCACCATCTCAACTGTAAAAGGATATTTCGAACGTTCTTTGTTTGGATTCCTTTGTTTCTCAAGGTCTGTCACGTTTTTAGCTTTAGCATCCTGGTTTTCTTCACCTTTGACCTCTTTACTTTTATTATCGCCTTTAATACCTTCTTTAGACAAGCCTTAAAAAATACTTGTCATTTACACAGTTCGTTTTTTATTTGTGTTTACTTTTTGTAGAGTATCGACTAAGGTTAGTAGATAATTTTCCTATCAGTTTGCGGAATCGATAACATAGATTAATTTGTGAATCATGCGTGACATGTATAGCCTATTCATCTATTGAAGTGTTTATTTGATTAAAAGTAATACCTTTCGAAATGCTACTCGTGCGTAAACGAATCAATTAGTTTAGCAGCACCTTTTTACCTTTAAGTAGTGTAAAGCAATTAATGATTATATTTCAATATAGATAATATTTTACAATAGCTTCAATACTAAATAGATCTGTCCATGAACAGAAGCCAGTGTTGTGACGTTCATTAAACCGATCGATTCTGTTCTATCTAACAGTAAGTACTATTCTTCTTCTATCGTGTGGGTTGTGAGGTGAATTACCAACCTCATCAACCCTGGTGTCAGAGTTATTATTGAGTACTATTTACGTTGACATTATGGATGTGTCAATCGACAAATTTGAGACTGAAAGGCGTATTTAAAAGTTCGAAAGACTAAGATGTTCCAGGTATTAAGCAAAGAAAGAAGCACGTAACATCATTATCATTACGGTGCATACAATAATGAACAAGACATGATTTATAAGCACCATATCTCCGTCGTAATTAATATTGCATTAGTATTGTCTGTAAAGCTCCTAGTTGCCCTTGATCCGCTTCGAAACTTTCCCAGCGTTATTATATTAGTCGAGTGCCGCCTACAGGGGATCGATTAATTAGTCATGCCTCGAGCGATCCAGAAGCAAACAAGCGTAGGTATCCTGTTCACGCACGATTTGCGCGGCGCCGGCGCACGGCCGCCGACCTAAATCCCGAGTGGATGCGCGGGCGTCGCGACGCCATAGAATAACAATAGTACTAGGTATAGAAGGGACCTTCTCCGCCCCGCACTGATACGAGTTTGGTGTGAGCTTGATTTACCTCACCCTTCTAATGGGGTTACTTTTGTCTATTTAAGCCGCTAGCCGTTAAGGAGTAAGGGCGCGCGCGTGTGGACTGTCTGTTTCGCTTGCTTGAACAGGGTAAGACAGACACGGTAAGAACGAGATTTTTATATGGAGTGTCCGGGCTGTGGCGACGCTAACCACTTATGCGCAAGCACTGCGCACTGTTTACACTTGAAAACCGAAAATGGCGTTTTGCGAGTGCTTGGGATTTAGATACGTTAATAGCCGCCTTTTATGTTTAAGGCGTTTTACGGTTGAAGCGTTTTTGTTTATTTCAAGTAAACAACTTTATTTTAGGATTAATATTTGTTTTGTTTTACAATTGAATTTGAGTGAATTATTTGTTTACAGTGAGCTGGATATGCTTTAGTGGTACCATAAATTATATTTGACGTATTATCATCATCCTCTTATTCTTATTCTACTCTAAGTGGGCTAGGCACAACTTGTATTCTTCCACCCATCTCTGTCAATTGTCATCTCAGTACTTACACCTTTTACACATTATCCTTCTCACGATCAATCCACGCTTTTTTTTTACTGTGTATTGTTATCTGCATCATAATGTCATAGTAACCACCAAATAAAAGAACGAGATCTTTTCATATAATTTTAGTTACAACATAACCTTACGTGTCTGTCATAATGAACCATCAAAACTATGTCAAAATTTGATCCCTGTAATGAATGGCGTCTAGTTAACGCGGTACCAAGGGCGTTGAGGTCACGCGAAAATGACGCGACGGCCACGACTCCTGTGCACGACCCGACCCAACCGCTTGACCCGTCTTTCACAACTGATCGAGATCAGATGAAAGTGACAAGGTCACTAAGACGATGAATTCAGAATTTTTAAAGCCATGACTCCACGAATGCTGAGCTGTGCTGAGCGGTGTTTAAATAAACATGCAGCAACATGCATGCATGTGTCCATTGGTGGAGTTCGGGCCTAACGTCAAACCCTGGTCTTGGATAAAATATATTTTATCTTTTGTTGGATTTTTATTGTTGAGACGCTAATGCGTTTTTGTTAAGACCGCAAGGTCTTTAGTCGATTGTTCGAAATGCTCGGAATTTTGGATCATTTGATCCATTCATTTCCGTAAGGTCACTAGCGTTTGGTCATTAACAATTGTTCATGAAAATGTTAGGCAAAATCAAATCCTTCAAATATTCTGTACAGTACAAATTGTATATTTATAAGGGATTCAGGTTGTCATCGCACGTAAATCTTAATTTTATGTCCGTCAAGAAAGAGCATTTGTTTAACATCTTTCACATAATTATTTTCAATATTGGAACGACATAAAACGAACAGTTAAAAGCACTAAACATCACAACTCACAAGCTAAATACTTGGCAGCGTATTACGACAACCACTAATAAAATCGTTAACAGATATGAACTTGTCCAGTTGTCCGTAATAAACAATAAAGCTTTTTAGGTCCATAATTAAAGTCTGTGTTCCAATTAATTCGATATGAGACTGACGAAATGTTGTGGTTTCAATCACTTGGTTTCAATAACTTGCGATAGCAGGATCGAGATAAATGGAACCGATAAGCGACAGATCGTGTTATTAACACTCGGAAAGTGATTTGTGCTTTAATTAATAACAGCCTTCTAGCTTACCTTCGTTTGATGCATTCACTCTTTGTCTCTTTCTCTTGCAAAAGATTGTCCAGAAATCACATTGTTTCCACCGTCAGTAATAATGGATTAGAATCTGTCACTTCCTGCATTTTGTATAGAAAATCGTAGTTTTCTGATCCCAATCACGATTGTTCTAATTATTATTTGTTAGACTTGAATCTAGATTTCCTGGCTTTTATAAGCTTGGATTTAATTCTACATGTATTATTGTCATCGGTCTTAAAAAAATTAAAGCATATATTTCTTCAATTTTGCTAATATTTGGTGCAACCATCGATTTGGTGCGCATGCATTTGAATATTCCGCTCCAATCCGAAAAATATCTGATCAAAAATCAGTTCCAATTCAGATGTTTCTCACGTGACATTGGTGGGTCCATTGAATTAATAATGTCTGTTATTGGTAACATGGCGTATTCGACGTCAACAATCTGTCATCCACGGTCGATTCCGTCACAAAGCTGTCGCCGATTATGATGGATATCTTTTATCTGGCTTTATTGCACTTACAAGTGATTGATATTGTTCATTAGTTAGCTCTGTTTCTCAATACGAATTATATTAACTAATATGCTCGTATTCTACATCACTTCGTTTCGATCTATCTTCTATGCAAAAACTCAAAGTGACTTATCAATCATTGATGTAACATCTGCGTTATTTGTGACGATCATTCAACTTGAGTAGTCTGAAATGATTTCAAAGAGTTTTTCTTTGACTAGTAGTAGCAGTTAGCGACATCTTCGTTCTCGTCATTTAAAAGTTGTCAACTCTGCTACGATTAGCAGCTGACGCAGTTTTTTTAAAACAATAATCTTTATTAGCTGCTGTCTGCTGCTGCAGAGCTGTTGTCTCTGACACGTCCTTGTGAAACCTTGGAGCTTCGCAGATACAGCCACGTGGTTATATCTGTATGCGGCTATAGAAACAGAAAATGAAAGACTAGTTGCAAATTAAGTTGTTAACCGAAGACAAAGGCCTTCTCATTAGACACAAAAATTCCAACAACGGAGAAGACAAGGTCGAATTACTCTGTAACAGTAAACGTTATTGACAGTACAATGAACGCAATTAATTCCCTATTAATCGATTATAGTACAATCGAGTCAACCGTCCTTGACCGGCATTAACCTACATTGAGCGAGATCGATATTGCGCCGGAGCAAATCGGAATCGATTCTTCGCCCCACTTGGCTAGGAGAAGCATTTCGCAAGAGCCCTACAGTACGACGATGATAAATTATTGACTGATCTATTGTCAGCTCTCAAGGTGAATAAACAGTTTGATTTGGGATCTCAAGGCAGTAATTATAATCACTCACGCCCTTTGGACTCGGTATTGTACGACGTTGATGAAATGCAAAACAACGGAATTGTAATAAAAATGTAGATATTTGAGAGTCTGGCAGAATAAACATGGATAATGGAGATGGAAATTTCCTCGTGGAACGTTACAGAATAAAGCAAAACATTACAATTTACAACGATGCGAAAACAAAAGTCGTGAAAATTTAAAACGTATCAAAGTTGATGGACTAGTGTAATAAGTTACAAAGTAGAAACTTGGTGACACTTTAGCCTTTTCTCCAATAAACTTCAAGTAACTGTTATTCATGTTGTTGCACCGTCTCGCACGTAATTTTACTCTGTTTCCCTGCCATTGGTCGTCTGGAAAAAAAGACGTAGCAGTAAGACTGCCAATTATACTGTATAATTTTTGTTTATTTGTATTTCGTGTGTTGTGTGTAATTAATAGTATTTGCTTTCGTAATAATATCTGTTTTGACAGTATTACCTACGGTAAAATTGTGGCCCTAATTTTAAACGTTTCCTTCTATATCTAGAGAATTCCTCAACACCTCAATAGCACAATTGTGCCACTTGCGTCCATCTGTTCGATGAGCAGCTAATTTGTTTTGATCGGCCGTGATTGGCTCGCAGGTCGCAGGTCGCGCGCAATTGTTCCGATGCGCCCGAGCAATTGCTATCGATCTATTTGCCTCGATACTTAATTATCCCGATTGGGAGAATCAAATTCTGTGTTCGACCTGAAAACCTTGTTCCATGTCATATGCCTACATTTAACTGTTGATTCGGTCGTGCTGAAATAACTAGAAGAATTTTAAGTTGTGTAATCCTAAGTTGTTAACGATGTGTTTTTTTTTTCAGGTAAATATCCTTTCTGCTTTGTGGGTGCCTTTCTACTGTTAGTGGAAAACTATCTGTTGCGGATAAGAGTAAGAAATGATCTGCATTATTTTCTAAGAAGTATACAAAGTGTCAATTTAGAAGTTACAGCAATTAGCAACAGTATCTATGAAATTCTCAAACCGACGTTTCTTGGAACCGCAAATTAGCGTGATCAGAGAAGCCAATCTAATTAAATTAACCTATTTGCATCACCTAGAGTTCGTTCTGGTCTAGATTTAACAAATATCTAGATGTAGGGCGGCGATCTTGACGAGGTGCCTAAAATTTGCGTCACAGCAACTAATATTATGCGCTTGCGCAATCCTAATTTCAGCTTTAGTACCTTTGATATAAAGGCAATCCACTACACTATTTCGTAATTATGTATATAATTTTAAATATTTAGTCTCATGATTTACTTGATTTTCGACTCTATGTCCATAAGTTAAATACTTTTCCAGGTGTCTTGGTTCGTAACTGATAATTTAGTTTAGTTCGTCTGCCAGTTGATTTATATGATAAGTCCCTTTGTAGTTAATGTGTTAGTTGATAAATGGACTTTGTAATTAAATATCGTTAATTTGGGTCGCGATTGTAAACTGTTAGTACACCTTTTGAGTAATTATCTTTGGTTGATGTTTCACTGCCTTGTTAGACAGGCTTAATATATGAATAATCTTTGATGTTAATGATTTCTTTATTAAAACTTAGCTTTCACCTGCCTTTGTAAATGCATCATTATTTGTCATCATTCGATTACCGAACTCTTTTTCTTAAAATACTTTTGCTCCAAACTTACTAAAGAAAAATAATTGCACCTCTTATACCTGACACTATTGAGACGCATTATATTTTGATCTAATTTTTATTCTAGTAGGTAATTTGCCCATAATATCGTTTAGAACGACAATAGATTTTACGCAGTTTACACCAATTTCTAGTATTACCTCAATATTAGGTATTTGCGCCATTGCATTTAGCCTTTCCTTGTACATGTTTTGCTCAAGACTTCAATGTCGTAACCCACTCTTTTAAATAACTGATATTTATCAAATTTACCGAATGAGACTGCAACCGTATAGGGATTGTCGCCTTGATTTGGCATAAAGTTGCAAATTTTCTAATCTTTATATTGAATGCCGGAAGATCCTCCATCGTGACCTTCGCCTCGAGAGGTACCAAATATACATGACCTCAGATAAGTGACAACGTTATGTCATGACTGTACTTAAAGATAAGTGTGCCTACAACTTTAGCCTTGTAGTTTTCGAATGTGTTGATGTAAATTTGTAATGTACAAATATTTATAGGTATATTAAAAAAAAAGTCACGAAACACGTGAGACAAATCGCAAAACTGCAATGCAGCTTCAATTTTCTTTTTCAAAAATGTTACATACTGTCTCGGGATACTCCAGAAACATGCTAATAGCTTAATATGGTTACAAATTTACAATACACCTGAGATCCTCCTTCGATCGTTCTGTCTTTTTCCAGAAGAAAGGGTTTTGTTCGACACTGATTACGCTAAGTAATTTGTAGTTCCAAGTCTTGATTTAAGTACTTTAAGCAGTATAATTTTATCGACGTTGAATCACCATAAATATGCAAACATTCAGCTTTCCGTGTCAAGGGCTAGGCTTGCGTTTAGCCGACACAAACACAAGTTATAATTTTGCTAACGATTGAATATTTAAGTTTGGAACTTGTAATTTTTGTAGTGTTTGTTGACACCACGAAAACTGAAGTAGTTCTGAAGAACGTCGATGTTGTCGACTTCCTAGGAGATGTTGTTACTAAAACAATTTTGAATTTCACATGTGTTGCATTTACATAACAGTCAACAGAAACTGTTTATAATGATAAATACGTTATTCATCGTTTATCAATACTTTCATCTGCCTTGAAGCGTTTTGCCAAAAGTGTTTGATTCTTGTTTGAATGGTTGAGTAGGTTGTTTGTGCTAATATATCCGTTTTGATAAAAATAACGTGTTTTAGGTGATATTTTGACAATATCATCGATATTTTTCTTTTCTATAAAACTGTCAGAAATCGTTATTAAGGCGTGTTTTGATAATATTTGCTTCTTAAAGAAATAGGTAAGAAGTGGCGATAGCAATAAATAAAAAAAACCGATAACGTTTTACGTACCAACAATTTTATCGGTGCAATTAGTGGACTTGCCACGGCAGTTAATTTGGGGACGATAACAAAACCATAAAGCGTTGTAATCGATGCTACTTGGGTAAAGTGTAACGAGGTGTTAAGTAATATCACAAGTTTTTGTCCTTTGTCTCTAAACCTAGGTAATTAATGATTCACGCTTCACTTTTTAGTTTAGAAAGGTGTTAGAAAAGTCGGGTCTAGTCTGTCTTTGTCGTCAGACCCTTCTACAAGGACTGCAAATGATGCGACAGAAATTATAATTCAATCTATTTCTTTTGTGGCTCACGTAGTACGATTTAGGTTAGTCAAGGCCATATACCAAGGTTGTATACTTTTGCTAAATTATATTTATCTTCTTTACAACGAAAGAATCGATAAAGCTAACGTTTACCTATTTAACTTACACTATTAGCAACGGTACCTGCATTGTCACCATTGATTTGCACCGGATGCAATGGCAATATAATGGACCATAAATATATTACCTGAGTGAAACCTACACAGTAGATTCTCAGAAATGTTATCTAAAATACTAAGAATGTCTATACCAATAGAGCGCTCAGTTTGGAAAGTGTGGTCAACAAGATGTTTCGCTCTGGATATCTTGCTAAAGGAAACATAATCAGCCCAACCGTTATCGTATCGGTATGGTAGACGCACTAAATTGTCAAGGCAGAAACGAAGTCAATGGGACTGCAAATATTAATATTTCAAAACGAAACAGCAGAACAGATTCAGCCTCCGACAAGTGGGTGGTTGCGCCGGCGCCGACCGGCCTGCCTACTTGCAAGAGATTTATGCGATCGCAACGCAATGCCAGGACGGAGCAAGTCGAGGTATTCAGCTACTATCAACTTATCAATAGATTTCCCCTCGATCGCTGTCGCAGTCGGTAAATGGGGGCTTTTCATAACTGTGCATTTAGTAAGTACCTATCTCGCTGTATTGAAAGCAAATTAGTTGGTATCGCTGTAAGAAATGAACCGTTTAATAACAATTTCTACAATGTTGCATCGTAGGTTATAGCTATCGTAAATTTTGTAGACATTGCGTTTTGTTTTCTTTGACATGCGATAAATAGGTCTTATCATTGCCGCTTAACGTAATTATCAACTTTTCTAAGCTGCGAATCAATTATTCCTTCACACTGTTTCTCCTCCTCCTCCTCCTGAGTTCACAATATTTATGTTTAATAGAACCACAAAATATCGATTTGTATTCATCATGTCTATCAATTTGTTTGGCAACACGTCGCTATGTTTGGCGAAATTAATCAGTTTCGACAGTTGTGTCATGTCGTGTTGCATCGCAGTTAATCGCCAGAGGTCAAATGTCGGCTGTTACCGCTGTTATCGACTTTTCCATTCGAAAGCGCGGCTTGTGCTCTTGAACTTGTGCTTCTAATGACTAATAGGGTTGCCTTTTGCAAGTCATCTTCTGCGCCAGAGCACTTTGAGTCTTTCTCTTCTTAATGTAACATTTTGTAGGTTTGCTAGATGGAGCTTGAATCACAATTTTCTTTCGTTATTACAACTGACGAGGGCCAATAACTGATTAAATTCTCACGTACGCCAATTAATGTGAATAAGGGTTCAAATAATCCCAAGAGGTCTACAACGCGGCTGCAAAGCTAAAATCTAAATATAACTAGTTTAAGCTACTTGAACGCAGTAGTCCCGTAAATAAACCAGTATTTATGAATTACCCACCTCTTGGAGAAGTCGTTAATTTCGTAGTTCGTTAAACAGCTCAAACCACCAACCCTGCTAACGCTGCGAAATCAGCTGCCAATTGATTCGACGCGTCACCCAACTTTCGCGCCAACCGGAAATTCGCCGTAATCGACCGTGGAAAGGTGAATGTCAAGTTTTGTTTATGCCCGCTTCTCTTAAACCAGACCCGTTGTCAGATCAGATGGGCTTGAGATCAGACGGCGATTGGTGATTGAAAGTATAAACAATGCTAATCGTGTCGATCTGTTGAACTTTGTGGAATTTCGACTTGGTCTTCCGAGGCGAATTTTGGAATAAATCACGTTATCGACAGTATTACTCTCTTATAGAAGTATTCATTTATTTATTTATTATTTACAACATGACAGTTCCCATGGCGTTATAAATATACAATTAATCTTACATTTAAATATGCATAGTAGTCATCACCCCCTAGCGCTATCCCGGTTTCCCAGGGTCCGCTGAATTAACCTGTAGGTTTGACAGATCTAGTTTTTTTTAGAACCTACTGCTTGTCTAACCTTCCAACTCCCATAAAAAAAAGAAAAAGAAACTGGCTAAGTCACAAACCTCCCAAACGCATTTCTCACGATGTTTTCATTCACCGCTGAGCACATGATAGTTAGGTTATTTAAATTGGGAAAACATTGGTTTAGGCTCGTGCTGGGATTCAAACCTGCGACCTCACAGTTTGAGTCAACCAGTTTGTTCCAACCGGGCTACCACTATAATATTCCAAATGTTAACGATGTGTAATTTGACCATATTCTCAAGTCCAACTGCATAACGAACGTCACGTCACGATATTCCCCAATTTGGATATTCTATGGAAACATTATATTCTCTCAAGAAATGTATAATATTACTGCTACATTGTATTTGCGTCCGCATTTCGAAATGGAGGTCACACAATAAATTGTTGCACGGTTTCCACACAAGGATTTAATATCAATAACAATTATATTATGAGAAATCAAACTTGGTTAATTGAAGTTCGATTTCGGTGATTCCATATTTGGAAGACAAAGCGGAATTATGTAAAAACTCGATTGTGTTAGTGGTACGAAGTATTTAAAAACATTTTTGTTAAGTCAGACTAGTTTCCGAAATGCTTGCAAACAGACAAGCGTTTGATGTACTAACACTGAAGGAACCATTTAATAACGAGGAATCCTGTACAGAATTGTTGAGATGTATGATGTCCAATCGACAAACTCAACTACATGCTCCTCATATTACAAGGTGTACAAACCTTAACACAAAGTGGCTATAATCAGCGCTTGCGGTTTTATGTAGTCACTATAATATAGCTGATGTATCAATAGAAAAGTTTAATGTGTTATTAATTTCCTCCGCTCCCATACTTGTGGGTAAACACACATCAGATGTTTTGATTCCCAGGCCATTGGGTTATGCTGTACATTGGTTATATAACAAAGATTCTTGTTTGTGATCGCGAGTATCGTCGGAAGCGTGGATTAGAAAATTGCGCGGGCGCATCGGACGGGACCACTTTCACTGACTTTGAACTGACATGCTCTTGAGCTGATTATGTTGAATATTTTATTTTATAGTCTCTTACGTCGGCTGCGTTTGGTAAGATCAGTATGACGAATCATGCCAGTATTTCAATATATTTCAACATTTAATAAAACATCGTTGGGCTATACAAGGGTTTTTACAAGGTTAGTTTTAATGGTTACGGTGTCATAAACGAATGGTGTTTTTATTACTCTTAAATCTATTTATTTTGATTTTGTCATTTTTCCAAAAGCTTTCTTTTCTTCTACCATAGCATCTACTTCATTAACCATTTTAACCTCTTTGGTACTTGTAAGCCTGTTGACACAAAAGGGAATCTCTCTGTTGTTATACTCGTACTAAGAACCAGCTAAGCTAAACGTCTTTGGTCGAGCTGGGGCTCCGAACAATCGCTCCATGTGATTTACAATACTGCACTCACATTTGCAATGTTTACATTCCTTTCTAGCATTGTTCCAGTGTACTCCGATTTTTATTTTTAATTGTTTCATTGATTTAGAGTCGTGAGTACTCGTGAATCATAAGTTATGAAAACAAACATTATAGTGGCCTGTTTAGCGAGCCACAATGTCAGATGTATAAGGTAGAGATTTGACTGACTAGGGCCCGGTACTTATGTAACTCTAGTTAAATTAAGGGGTTTTTGATTTTATACCACCCACCCGTGCTTAGGGAAACTCATCGTCATCACTAATTTAAGAGCCACGCTCTTGTTGGTGTAGCATTCTCGATGCTACTTTTTTAGGGAAAAATATTAGGGAAACTCACAAAGAGAAAAAATAATAGAAAAAATTCTGACTCGGATTCTGGGTCGGTTCTCTTTGTGAAACGTACGATTTCCTTGTACGTTGTTACTTATTATGTTATGCTGCGGATCTCGTTTGCGGTCTGAGGTCAATGACCGACCGGATCAACCCTGGTGTCAGGGTTATTATTGAGCCGCCAAAGACCCCTGACTCATGTAACGACTGCATACTTAAGTTGTAGCTGGGACCGACAGCTTAACGTACGAATCATCTTACTTTCAGACAATCGCGTGATCAGCCTGCAGCGCCTAATGAAGGATCAAAAAGTGGTTTTTGTGATATACCCCTACCGGGAATAAAAATCTGGAACTTCCAGATCGACAGACCAATGTTGGCCAGCTATTATGTTATAGAAAGTTTAAAACTTTTACACGTAGCACGTGTATTGAGAAGCGTGATCCGCAGTGGGACGTTTATTAAGTTACAACATTACTCTCCACTGAAGTTGGACCATTATAACATGGACACACTTCGTTGGCATTCTAACGCTGCGAAGGGTCAATAAGCCTGGTCAGTTTTGGTGTAATTATGGACCGTCGATGCGCGATTCCGGCTTGCACTTGGCCGGTTTTTTCTTGCGACTGCAGTCGAAAGTTGACTTTATGATCTGGTCTATGTTACGTTACGTAAGTCCATGGGAACCCACTCGGGTTTCGAGGAAAAGTGTGACTAATTCGTATCTTATTTAGTGGAAAGTTGGAGTGGGTACAACATGAAAACAGCTTTTGTCTAATGTGCTGTTGATTGCTGTTTGTGGTGTTATGCAAAAGATGGTGAGGTGTAAAACGTTACTGATCGTAGTAGTTAGGAGAAAGTTCTAGAACGGCCGACTATTTTAGTAGGCGTTGGAATAAATATACGAATTAAGTTTTTTTAGATGAATGAATACAATTATGAATTGGTCGTTGAGATATTGTCAACATCCTAACAATACTAATTTCGACGACCAATTCATGATTTAAATTAAAACAAACATACATAAATAAACTCACGCCCGTAGTTCCTAAAGGGATGGGCAGAGCCACAAGTAATCAGGCTTCTTGCAGCCACTGTAAGTACGAAGTCCTTTGATAGATATGATGAACTTTATTGTGACAAAGGATCAGCCTGTCATCATCTCGAGAGGACACACACAATCCCTCTGTCGGAGTTCACGACATGCCCGGGAAAACGAGCAGCTGAACATGTTCTTGTTTGTCATAGTGTTTACTCAACGTTTGATTATTCGCTCTCAGTCCAAGTTTTAATTTCAAGGTTTTTTTCTGTTATTTTTTAGAAGCAAATAAGAAGTTAATAGAAGACAACTGATCAATATAAATAAGATAAATTTTGTACCGGGTGAGAGCCCTTAGCGGTCACTATTTGTCCGGCAATGTAGTTAATACCATTTGCGGCAAATCTACAATAAGTTGCTTAAAAAAATAACTTCAGGGTATCGCTAGGGTATCGATATCTTTTTATGGGATTTATTTCGTTTACAAACGCCTATTTTGATATTTTCCAAAACTTTGAATAAGGCTTACGACATACGATAGGACTTACGATGACCAAATTGGAGATGTCCTTAGAAAAGGTTTAATACGATCTACTCTGAACCGGCGTGTGTGTATGAAGCGATTGATGAATGTGGAGGAAGCAAGAGAAGTGTGTCAGGATCGAAGCAAATGGAATTCTATAGTCTCTGCTTACCCCGGTGGGAAATAGGCGTGAGTTTATGTATGTATGTATGTGTTGAATAAGGTTTTGTAGATAATATCACCTTGTTACATTGTATTTAAACGTAACATGTATGTAACGAGCGAAACAACACTTATCTACTCATGAGACACATGATGAGGAATGTCGCCTCGAAACATGACGTAAGCAGGAAAGCCGCCATACATAATACATACATTTCCCACCACTGGGACGTAATCAAATATACCAACCCTGTTATTTTCTGTCGTTGCTAAGTGTAATTAATACCGCTTGAAGATGGAATGAGTTGTAGGGCTGTCGTTCAGGAATAGACTATTTTACTTCTTCTTCTATCGTGTGGATTTTTTTTTAATCTTTATTTATTTTAGGGGTTTTTATCTATGTAGACATGCCAACCCCATCGTAACTAAAATTTTTAAAATAGCAAATACAACTAGACCTTATTATTAAGTAATTATAATATACTGACTCTAAAAGGGGACCCTGAAAATATTTTATTACCAGGTTGTAAAAAGCCACAGCCACCTCGGAAGTTGGAGCACTAAGGTGGACTTGTATATAACCTACGTCTAATTGGTTTAATTTAAAATATTTCATCAGCGACTCCCTTTCATTTTGATTTTTGACACATTCCATCAAAATATGCGCCACATCTTCAACCCTATCACAAACATCACAGTTCGGGGAATTTGTTTTTTTTTTTATTAAGAATGCGTGTCGTGTGGATTGTGAGGTGGATTACCAACCCCATCAACCAACTACGAGTATTTTACTGAGTGAACGATACATTATCAAATGTTAATCTAGACGCCACCAGACTGGTTTGGCACAAAAAAAGAACTCCCGATTCCGTGGGTAATGTTGCAGCCAATCTAATTATACCAGGGCTTAGACCAAGAGCACGACCAAAAACAAGATACGCGGATGTGGTCAAAACGGACCTGTGCTCGTGCAATGTCTCCAAAAACGACACGTCCGATAGAGCGAAGTGGAAGAGAAATACTAAGAAGGCAGACCTCACCATCAGATGGGAATAACAAATGTGAAGGAGAGAGAGAGAATCTAGACGCCAGGCTAAGATAACCAGAATTTTTGTGTTTGATTTGAGAATGTTAATTATGAATTACGTAACAATGAGTGCGACGTTTGATCGCTTTTATTAATGACGATGTCACATGCCAGTGATTCCATGGAAAAATGTTCGTTTTGACGTTGCGTATAAAGTATCTCTTCACTAGTAGAGCTTCTCTTACATCTAATATTTTTCCGGCTAATAGTTAACGTCGTCTGAGCCAATCCTGCAATAAGTCACGTAAAAAAAGCTGTCTAGTGTCTGCTTTGAGCTATTGTGTTTTGAGCTAGGCGTGTTACTTTCAAAATATCCAGTAAAAGGCAAAAAGGAAAATATGATTATTCAAATTCGAATTTTTTTTCATCTATATATACCTACGATAGTATAAAAAGCAACTTAACACTGCTGTTATAATGTAGGTACTTACATTACAACTTACTATTATTCAATCAATCATTGAGTACGCGCATTGCTGAGTGCATTGGCTGGATTGTATTCCTGTCCCCAAATTTATTTGTTTTGATAAAAAAAATATAATGTTAAAATTACTAGTACTAAATCTAAGTTTTTCTGTTATTAACACAATATGGACTGTTGTCTGAAATAAAAATATTAACCTGTATTAGGGTGGCTTTCCCTTCGCGGAGTGGAAGGTCGGACAGGCAGTCAGTTCTGCAAAAATCCGGACCTGTCAAATCTTCAGGTTAGACAAGCGGACCCCGTGAAAACGGGATAACGATATGAAGATGATGATGTCTGAAATAAAAATATATTGTTATTATTATTAACTATTGAAGGCTCTCAAGGACCAGTAAGGATAGTAACAGCAGGCAGCCCTGCTCTCAGGTCTCCCTGACACCTTTTCCTCACAATTTGCATGCCGCAGACTCCATTCACCTGAATGTACTTTAAGCTGCGTCTATACTACACTAAGTCTAGGGTTCGCGTGAACTTGATAGCAGATTGTTGGTGTTATTATCAATAAAATGGTGCAGAACTTTTGTAAAAAGAGCTTTATTTTCCTAGCCTTTAAGAGGATAGGATCAGAGTGAAAAATGGTAAAATTTGAAAAAAGAAGTGGGTAGACAAATGTTATTTAAAAATCAGCCAGTGTTCTTACTATTAAAATAATAGTTAATAATATTAAAAAATAGGCATTGTAAAGATGAATTTGACAAAGCGTTGCAGCCTGTTTTTCTTTATTTCTTTTTGGTGGTAATACTTTCCTCAAGATTATTAGGAAGATTAAAGGTAATTTCTTTGATAGTTAGATTAATTATTTTAATAGGTTAAAACTAACTACTAATTAATAATAAAACTAACGAACTAATTATATAACAGTATTTTCAGAAAATCTTTTATACATTTCTTTGTTGCACCAATAAGTATGACCAAGCCTATCTACAGGCACCTTTAGAAACTTTGTGCGCATTTTATGATGAATCGATTTGCTTAATTGCCCAGGCGCCACCAGCTCACAGATAAATTATAATTTATACTTCGTTATGTGAGATTATGGAGATTACGTGAGGTACAAACAACTAAGTAAGTATACCTACCTAGTTTAGAAATTTATTCTGAAGGTTAAAACCGAGATTGATGTCAAAAGGGAATAATTTTTAGATTTGAGGTAAATTATATTAAATTATAGAATAATTTATACTAACATATTTATTAAGTTGTTACTAACCATTATGGATCTAATAGTTGTTCGAAAATTAAATACTTATATATATTTTTTAATTCTTGGAATTTATTGTTTAGGTATGTCAAGGTAAAGGTCAGGTCAAAAGTACTTACCTCAAACCGGCGAGCACGCATGAATACTTTGATAAGAGTGGAAAAAGCAAAAGTGGTGTGTCAGGATCGTAGTAAGAGGAATTCCGTGATCTCTGCCTACTACAATAGGAAATAGGCGTGATCTTATGTATAACATAGACAGCCTATATACGTCCCACTGCTGGGCACAGGCCTCCCCTCAATCAACCGGAGGGGGTATGGAGCATACTCCACCACGCTGCTCCACTGCGGGTTGGTGGTATCTTATGTATATACGTCTTTTAATACGGTGGAAGTCTTCTATCGTGTGGCTTCTGAAATGGATGACTTACCTCAGCAACCTGCGAGTAACCGCCCGTAATGGCGACGTTTGGTGCAGGCTACTCGTACCTACATACATATATAAACTGACGTCTATTCCCCCCGGGTAATCAGAGACTATGGAATCCCATTTGCTTCGATCCTGACATACTTCTCTTGCTTCCTCCACATTCATCAACCGTTTCGTACACACACGCCCGTACAGAGTAGATCGTACTGAACCTTTTCTAAAAACATCTCCAATTTGGTCAATGTACATCCTTCTAGGTCAGGTATGTTGGTGCAGGCTAATGTTTACACATTTGAAAATGAAGGAAGACGCGAACTAAATGAAATACGAGACCAAGTAAAGATTAAACCGCCTGCTAACATATTTCATACTGTATATACGTTTCCCTTCGTTTCGCGCATTGCTCGCGGACATTTACCGTTAAAATAGGGTATATTAGTCATATTGGAGTTCAACATCGAAGCTCAACTACGTAATGCAGAAGCAAACGCCGGCAAGGATGACATTATTATAGTTGCAATACCGTCTGTCTGTTGCGATTGTTGTACAGAGCATATTTTGTTCAAATGACATTTCCAACACACGAAATTCGAATTAACCCGCAACGTAAGGAAGTGTTGCGACAGCAAAGAAAAGAAGCCACCGATTTCTGTGTCTTGCTCAATGCCAATGCGGGGTGACCCTAATTACGTCGCTCTCAAAAGATAAGATTCACCGTCCAACGATATAGCGACACTGACGATTTAATGACTTAATCGTGTAATCACATAATCACGGCGAAATGTAATGTTGTGTTGGTTTTATTACAAAAAAAAACACGCGTTAAGCAAGACTTAACGGGTTAAACCGCCGGGAACAATGATCGAGTGACTACCCAAGTCATTTTTTCCACGAACATAACCGTGCTTGTACAAACTGCGCAAGCGCAATATCGATCGTTACGTACAGTTTTACATATTATTGGCACTTGACATGGAAAAGTTGTTTTGTTACTTGATTTACGACGTGGTGTGATAATTACAAAAACCCGTTATAGGCGTAACCGTTCGTCCTGTAATCTAAGAGTTAACATGCGCTTGCGCATAGTCCAGTATTTTTTACTTTTGTGAAATCGCACCTTGTTTGTTAATAAAAACTGCACGATGTAGGTTAGATAACTTTCATATTTAAATTAGCTGTATGACGTGAAATGATTTGTAAGACAACATTTAATGTTAGACTTCGTCCTTCCAACTTATACCACTATAACTACTGATGTAGTACCTTATGTAGCAAACGAGTCTGACATCTTCACAAATGATTCAATCAGTGTCCATATCCTAATCATCGTGTCCAAGTCCAAGTCATAGACATTTGTCGAATTCGTTCCCCACGCGGAAAATTTTGTCATTTTGCATAAACCCATTCGAGTATATCAAAATCATTTAACACATTTCCAAAAGGAACCGCAACTTCTCAAAAAAGTTGCTTCTCACACGATTTGTGTCATTAAAGAAAAATATTTTAGAGCAGGAACTCGTTCTGTGTACTCTCGAAAGACGTGTTATGTTGCGAACAAGTGGTGGACGCGCAACAATTATGTCGTTGGAAGTTGGAACAATCTGCATGCGACCGTTATCGACGTTTCCTTCTTACGTGTTGCTAGGGTTGACAGTGATTAAATGATTCTTGAATGATTTTAGTATTTGAACAATAACTTTTTTGTTAAGTTCTCTGCCAGGATTTTTTTTATTAAATACAGTCGCATTAGTTGTTAAGTCTCTCATTCCAAGTAACTTACTGAAGCAGACGAAAAAAAAAGCCAAACAAATCAATTTAATTTTATCTTCCCATTAGTGTTCATACCATTCATTTTCAAATTCAAATTATTCGGAATGCACAGTCTTCTGTATCCCTAAAGATGTGGGCCGAGGTTTCTATTATATACACCCACTACGATCCTTTGCCATTAACCGGTCACAAATCCTGGAAACACGAGATATCTATATCTATGATCCAATCATGAATTGACTTGCTGCTTGTGATGGGGCTACTGTAAGTAATCTCCACACTTTACATCTTCCCAAGGAAGAGCAGGATCGCGAGCATCTGTCATTAAACTACATGTCTTGTCTACATCTTATTATAGTTGCGTTAAAGTAGGCTATTGGACAAAGCACCTACCAACGTGTTTTTGTATCTGTGCTTGTTACTCGTTTATACCTTGATCTCTTTTGAGAATGCTGTATTAATTACTGACTAGTATCTTGTATCAACGATTATACTCGGTATTTAAAAAGCCCACTTTTACTGGGTACTCCGCTTTCGTGTGCGTTACCCCAGCAAGAAAGTATCTCCTAGAGTTATATGAGTGGAACGTATAGTTGGTGCCTTATCTGCTGTAAATGTGCCCCACATAAAAAATGTGTGCCCCCTGTCGTTTCGAAAAAAAATCGAAAAAACGATTCTTGCTGGGGTAACGTTTTTCTAGCAGGAAAATTCTAAACGAATGATCGGAGAGAGAAAAACTGTGCATGGCCAGATAGCTTATATGTGTGCCAAAATGTGCCCCCAAAAATAAAATCTGTGCCCCTTCAGATTTTCGAGATATTGCATTTCCTGCTGGAGTAACGTTTTGATGAATAGTATATCTCTAAAACCATTGCATGTGCCCCTGTAGAATAAACATACGCGAGTAGCTCTTAATGTGTGCCCCTTTGTGCCCCAATTAGATTTTAGAAAATATTTATAGTTTTCAAGTTATCGCGGTTTTATGAAAACCCGAAAAAACATCGCAGCGCCTAAATGAGACAAGGCATAACTTCGCTGAAAACTGTATTCGGTCTTTCTTGACGCTAATAATAACCATACAAAGTTTCAAAAATGTTCATGCATGCGTTTTTGAATAATCTTGCTAAAAGTAAAAACGATGGTGTCATAACTTTGACGGCAAAATACAAGGAACTGGCACAATCCCAGATGTGTAGGTGTAAACCAAAATCTTGTGCCTTTAGTCAAAAATATATGGTGAAAATATTGAGCTTCAAATGTTACGCATTAAGTAAATATAAACAAAAAACCAAAATATGTAAACAACGGCTGGTTATCCGACCAAATTTGAATGACTACTAAAAAGCGACGGATTCATACTTAACGAGGACCTTCTTTATTGGACGTATTATACCTAAGCTGTTGTCCTTACAGTCGCGTTCAAAAGTTTTGAGGGCTAATTAAAAAATATATTAAATGCACCTTGTGACTATATAAATGAAACAGCTTGTTGATGTGGAAATTATTATTTACATTAGTATAAAAATACAGGTATGTCACAAAACAGTTTGGTCACGATTTTGAGCATGTTAGTCACATGTACATTTTATTTGAAAATGGCTCTTATAAATGTACTTAATCATGTGTAAGGTCATAGAAACAGCTATTAAAATATAATCCAATAAAAACTTTATTTTATTAGTTATTACTTTTCTACTTCAGTGTACTCAGGCACAACACGTGTGAACCGGTTAGTGAGTAAAGTAAAGAAGGTCATCGATATGTATGAATCCGTCGCTTTTTAGTAGTCATTCAAATTTGGTCGGATAACCAGCCGTTGTTTACATATTTTGGTTTTTTGTTTATATTTACTTAATGCGTAACATTTGAAGCTCAATATTTTCACCATATATTTTTGACTAAAGGCACAAGATTTTGGTTTACACCTACACATCTGGGATTGTGCCAGTTCCTTGTATTTTGCCGTCAAAGTTATGACACCATCGTTTTTACTTTTAGCAAGATTATTCAAAAACGCATGCATGAACATTTTTGAAACTTTGTATGGTTATTATTAGCGTCAAGAAAGACCGAATACAGTTTTCAGCGAAGTTATGCCTTGTCTCATTTAGGCGCTGCGATGTTTTTTCGGGTTTTCATAAAACCGCGATAACTTGAAAACTATAAATATTTTCTAAAATCTAATTGGGGCACAAAGGGGCACACATTAAGAGCTACTCGCGTATGTTTATTCTACAGGGGCACATGCAATGGTTTTAGAGATATACTATTCATCAAAACGTTACTCCAGCAGGAAATGCAATATCTCGAAAATCTGAAGGGGCACAGATTTTATTTTTGGGGGCACATTTTGGCACACATATAAGCTATCTGGCCATGCACAGTTTTTCTCTCTCCGATCATTCGTTTAGAATTTTCCTGCTAGAAAAACGTTACCCCAGCAAGAATCGTTTTTTCGATTTTTTTTCGAAACGACAGGGGGCACACATTTTTTATGTGGGGCACATTTACAGCAGATAAGGCACCAACTATACGTTCTACTCATATAACTCTAGGAGATACTTTCTTGCTGGGGTAACGCACACTCCGCTTTCGCTTCAATTTTGTCCCCAAAAGGATATAGCGAGTATAACTTACTGACGTTTAGGTAACTTGTGTGTGGTCTCTAAATGGTCAGAATTGGCGTTTCTATTATTCTTCTCGTTTGTGAGAACACCATTTTCAGGTCTTGTTAGTGTGGTTGATTTTACGATGATTACCATTTTGCATTCGATTTGCTTTTCGTTCACGGCAGGTGTTACCTAATTTGTAAATTTTGGCAACTGCCAACAGTGGCAACCCTACCGTGTCCGTTGCTGGTTGCGCGACAAATTACTCCGGTTGCCATTTCGGACGCTCAATTGCCGCTTAACGGCCTGTTCGCCGGATTTATTCGCTTACACCGGGCTCCGTTCACAGTACCACATTCCAACTCGACCAGGCCGCTCACACACTCAATTCATTTCTGGAATATCCTGACTTGCAATGAAAATCGGCGAAATTTATCAGATTTATTCCACCAAACAGGTATGTTTATCGTCCGGCATTCCACTGCCCCCAGCGGTTTGGTAATTGGCACAGAAAATGTGTCGGAAAAAGTGCATCCTGCTAATAAGGCGTTTAATCGCAACAAATTAAACATCCTGGCAGATTCTCGAAACCCTTAAGCTCAAGAAAAAGACTGAGGACCTATTGGTTTTCTCTCACCTCTTTGTCACATTTAATTAGCCCCGGCAAAACTTCCACGGCGCTAACGACTTAAAAGAATTCACGACGCGTCGAGTTTTTCACTAGTGTTTTGAACATCACCACATTCCTCGTACCGTGAATGGGTCGCTAACTGCCTCGGTTTACGCGGCCGCTAACGACCGCCAATGCCGAGGTGTGAACTGTGAAGCTGAACCAATACCTAGAACCGCTTATTATTACTACCTGGAACTGTTAGCCTGCCTAATCCAGAAGTTCCGTGAAAACCCTTTAATCTCCCCTGTGTGACCGTGTTAGAAATTTATTGTTTGTTTTCGCTAACGTTTGCTGTTAGGAATCGCGCTGTGTTCAACGAATTGGACTAACGGCAGCAACGCCATAAATGGTGGTTCCTAAAACCTTCCGTTTTAGTCAAAAAGCTAATACGATTATCAAACTTTGCAAAGACTAACAAAGCTCCCCACTTAAAAAAGGCTCTGAAACAAGTCTTAAATCATCCCTTTATTACCGGAGCGCCGACATCGAACAATCTCCATTGCATGCAGCTAAGCAAAACATTAACATGGTTCCCGCTCGTTAACAATGGCCGGCTCCGTCGTGCCTTGAGATTGCCCTAGCCTCCTCAGATAACACCATGACGTTCCACCAAGTACTATAGAGTGCACCATTAGCTATGTTATGATCGCCTGGTACTTAGCATTATTGGCGCAGCCATGGCGCCGTCGAGGTGCCCTCTGATAACGTGAGCTGCTTATAGGATGCTCTATTCAGATTTTATGATTTCCTGGTACCACAATCGCTTTAACGCACAGACAAATAAAAAAGTTTGTGAGATTTCTCTTAAGCGAATAACTTATAGTAGTATAACGTCTTGCAATAAATTCTTCTAATACTTCCTTCTGTGAAAGATGTCTAGAAATAGACATACACGTAATTTGAGGAAATAATTCCAACCTAATCTCAGGAAGAGCAAATTGATATAATTTATATGTCTATTTCCTATCTTACTTTTTGTCTCGACAAATTCAAGCATTGCTAATAACGTCGTTTATGACAGAGCTAACTGAACGGGTCGTTACATAATTATGGAAGCAGCACACCCTGTGCGCGTTGGCGTGCGCCGGCGCCGGCTCTAATAATAGTCGCATGCCATTCCCGCTGGAAAGGTTCGCTAGCTACACCTGCCGGGCTTTCCTTTTTCATGGCACTTTCCCTACTTTAATGTTGGACAATGACTTTCGAGCCATTTCGAAGACGACTCCAAGAGTCGTCTCGTAATTAAGAGTTGTGATTCCAACTCGTATGATCTGGACAAGAAAAAAATTACAGCTCTTGTTATTAGAACTCTTATTTATTTTCGCTAGCGATTTTTTTAAGGCAGCTGTAACATCGGTCATTTACCTTTCAATTGGGTAGTTTCCCTAGGTCAAAGATAAATTATGAAATTCTGATTACTGACTTTAATCAAGAAAAACGTAATCATAAGTCAGACATTTTATCATGTATTTCTATGACGTCACAGCGTGCTTTTTCATACAAAATTCATAGTCATTTCGTGCTTCGACGGTTAGTAAAAAGTAACTGATTTGACTAGTTACAAACTAACCTATTTCACGGTCAACATTTTGTTAGTAGAATCACTTGCCTCGAGTAATAGCGCCTTCTTCAACGGAAGCCATGGAGGGCAATGCTTCTTGAAAGGAGGGCATCGCTAGGCCATTAGGGCGCGCAGGAGCCGTGGCGTGCGCCGGCGCGGAACCATACACGCGAACGGAGGGCGCATGCGCTAGAACTCTGCCTTCGTGGGAACCTATCCTGCTATTATAAAAAGGGATTCACTATAGAGCTTACTATTACTACTTACTACAAAGTTCATTGAACCTGAAGCTTTATAAGACACAGAAGCTATTCATCTAAAAAAGTAATACTGATATTTAACATTTGTTGGCATAGCGCACTTACTTTTATATTCGCAAATGTGAAAACGAAGATGCGCCACAATGTCTAGTACTGGAAGAGACTAAAAGTAAATAAAATATCTACGTTATACTGCATTAAATAATCGTCGTACTTTGTTCCTTAAGGACGTACACATTACACTAATTGATAAGAAAACTAATAACATGTTATAAGGTTAATATTCTCACAAATTGGGGTTATCTATGTTAGTGTATCAGTAATATTTTATCGCGAAAAGGTACGGTCCTTGATTATTCCTTATTTACGTTTACTAATGGTTTATTTTGCATAGGTAGATAGATAATAGGGAACCTTGAGAACAGAACTATCTTCTAAGCGGTTAGGGTTCCTCACGCTGATATGCCTGTCTCTTGAAAACAAAACACATCAGTAGGGCTAACATACCCAAAGTGACAAAATTTTGTCCAACAAGTTAGAGTAATTAGGTTGAATAAATAATTCTGATTTTAAAGCTTTGCCACTAGGGGGGTTAAAATGGGCACATCGAAGCAATTCATCTAAGAAAGGCAATATTGCAATTTGACATTTGTGCATATAAAAGTAAGTGCGCAATGCAAACAAATGTCAAACAGCAATATTGCTTTTTACCGACTTCAAAAAAGGAGGAGGTTCTCAATTCGACCGTATATTTTTTTTGTGGGCATTTTAGCCCCCCTGCGCCTGCAGAGCTACTGCTTTTAGTATGCGCAAGTCTTTACAGTGGAAAACATACAAATTGACACAAATCTAACAAATCTCTTTACTGTTAAATAACACATGAATATTGCGCTATGCTAAACAAATTGAATTGCGGTTTCAATTATTAAGCGGTTTTGGCATGAAAAGGCCGTTTGCGTTATGGAATTGAGCAATTTATTTTATTTATACGATTAGTTCGTTGAGCAAACTCATTCGTACTCAATTATGTTCAACTTCGTTATTTAGAATCATACCACAAATTGCTAGTACGAGTTACAGCCAAACATGTGACCGTTTACTTAGTTTGGCTAAGCTTTTTTTGACATGACTTATTGTATATTAACTACTTGGCCGGACAATATTTAAGACAACAGGCCTGAGGATGCCCAGTTGGGCACGCACCTCGGCTCAGGGCGTCGCCTGAGAGGAAAACATTTTAAAATTAATCGTTCATAGTGGATCGATCGATCGAAATCGTCGACCACGCCGACAGGGTCGCTATCAGGGTTTTGAAGTGTTTGTTGTCGCGAGCTGATTGACACCTCTATATCTAGAGGGCCTGTAAGCAATTTACTGGTTTTCTATTTATTTTTCTACTTTTATAATTACAGAGACCTTCATGCTCGCAAACTGTCGGGGTATCTAATTAGAAGACAACTTGCAGCCACTGTTGGCATACTTCTTCTATCGTGTGGGTTGTGAGGTGGATTACCAACCTCATCGCCCAACCCTGGTGTCAGGGTTATTATAGAGCCGCCAAAGGCCCGTGACACGGCTCATCTTACAATGTCCTAACCAAACCGGGGCTCACAAATAATACCTGATCTCAACAAAAATATAATTTACTTATACCAAATGTACCTTATTTTTTGTTATTTGAAAGTTGGCATTAGCACAGTATCTTCTTTCTTTGTTTGTTGAAAGTTGGTACTACATGGTCGAAGCGCCAGCGTCCACCTGTAGATCTGCATAGCATTAGCCACAGCACATACTAATTAGCAGCTTGAATATTCACGACCTGCGCCCGCGCCGGAAAGACCACTTCCGTCGCTTAGGGTGGTGGGGGTTTTCCCTTGGGATTTGGTTTAAAGACGGAGAGAATTTTTGATAATCTCAGACGGGGTGGGCAGAGCCGTAAGTAACTTGCAGCCACTCTTAGCCTAAAAGGCATAATGTAACTTTTACTTAAAAAAATCTATTATAAATTACGTATAACTCAGATTATAATTTAACACGCTCGTCATGTCGTTGACAAGAGCTGCGGGTTCAAGTCCCAACCGAGCCAGATTCTTTTTTGACTTAAATTTTCTCTTTGTAAGTAAACATTTCTTTTATACTTAATTAAATCAATTGTAATATAATTATATAGTATATTGGTTTCTGTGTATTGCTTTATGTTTATGAAGTTAGGATATATCAAACTGGTAAATAAAAAAAGAACAACGAAAGCTTAACATTATTTAATAGGCGTTGAAGGTTGTAGAATTCGACGAGATAAACATAATAGTTCTGCAACGTTTGTAGGTTAAGTTTCCACTCTTAACATCAAGTATGGAAAAGCTCAGCGAAGTAACAGTAGTTTGAAGGCTACTCATAGTCGAGTAAAGTGACCAGTTTCGCGTATAGAGTGCCGTAATGGCTGGACGGTACGGCTCTTGAATACTAAGTTGCTCCAGGCGACCATTAAAGTCGGCGGAAAAACACATTGTTGTTACCTGCTGTTGCTCGCCTCAGAAGGCGAAAAGTCGTTAAGATAACCACTTGATCAAACCTACTCGTAGAGGAAAAGATTAGGAGAAAGAACCCCGTTTTGTAGCTTTCGAAATTGACCGATCTTCTCTCGTGTGGGTTGCGAATTCTATGACCGACCTCAGCAACTACAGGTCAGCGGTACTACTGAGCCGCGAAAGGCCCCTGATTCATGTAAAGACTACATTTCTACTATTAGATAGAAAATATTTGTAATCTAAATTTTTCTATGTACACTAATAATCTAATATTTGTCCATGTACACTCTAATTCTATTAAAATAATTTGGTATATATTATAAAGTATATTTTGGAATTGAATTGGAATATATACACCATTAACACATGTTTATGAAATACGATGTTCGTGCGTCACCCAACAGGGTCCACATAATATCAGCGTCGTGGTTCACGCCGCGACTTGTGCTGAGTGAGGCCCTTTTATCTCAGGACGTCCACCACCACCTTATGGTCATTTCGACAAACATCCGTCTTGCTTTTTTGTAATTGTTTTAGTGGAAATTTGATATGATGTTGTTGTCTTTTTTTGTGTGTGGCGTCCTTTTATAATAAACTTTTTCTATTCTATTTTATTCTATTAAATAATCGTTCTAATCTCGACTGATACATCACTATGCTAATGAACGTCACAACACTAGCTACTGTACTTTAACAGATCTAACTCTTACCGCGCATTGAAGCTATTGTAAAATGTTATCTTTATTGAAATATAATCATTAATTGTTCTGAACAAGGCGTTCCGTCTAATATTACTTAAGTAAATAGTAGCCGGGACCGATTATTGTCGGATGCTGTAATCAGATGCGTTTGATCCCCAACCACGAAGTTGACTTCTGACGACAACCTCATTAAACAACTTACTCGCTTAGATGAATATCGAACAGTACATAGTATCCTTAAGGAGTACCGCACGCAAATGGCGACGATCATTATCTAAACGATCGAATCGTTTGCACTGCGCTAGAGGACGCAATTATCACCTAGTGAACGCCAAACACCTGTTGGCTGCATGCTAATGGCCCCCGTAAATCACTGGCGATAGATCCGATACCGACGATGGTCACGCGCGGACCTTTTCGGTCCTCAACGATGAGGGTCCAATTACAGACGATCTAAAGACACCCGCTAGACCACCAGTTAAACCCTATTTGGACGGGACCACGTCTCCCACTAGATAGTTAAAAGCCTTCCTCCTTGTCGGCACCATTCTCATAGTCTTGAATACTTGACACCCGTCAAAGACCGCAACTATCTTGTTTATAGCTACATTTCCAGCCAAGGCAATTCCAACGCTTCTAAGGATACATTGCGACATCAACTTTCTGTGAAATCCACGTTCTGTGTAATTTTGCGATCGGAATGCTTAAGCGATGTCTCATTTTATTGTGCGTTTGCGAATTAATCTTTCGCTGTGTCATTTGAAGGTCGGCCGTTTAAGGCAATGGTTAATTAAAGCTAGCTTGTGCAGAGCGATGTAGTTGACGGTTTCCTCGTTAAATGTTTTGATTTACGCATCGGCGGCATCCTTGGCCGGCTGGCAACCTGCGACCTTCCGCAAAAGGCGTCGCGTCGCGGGTGAATCACCAATATTTGCGTTTTGTTTTTGTCTGACAATAGATCACACCAAATGCGGGGCGCCGCGGGCGAATTGTTTGGCGAATCAGTCAACGACCAGCTCCGCAAATTCCCGGCGAATACCAACTGCGTTCGTCACAGGGAGATTCATGCAAATGATATGCAAAGCCAGCCGTTAGGAGCGCCGCGCCCGCGGCCCGTGAACCGAATCCAAGTTGCGATTTTTTCGAGAAGATAGCGCACTAACGACGACGTGTGTCGCCGCGCAGCCGCGCAATGTCCGCTTGACGTGCCCGCTGCGCCTGCGCCGGCTACACTTCACATATGGCCGGCGACCGACACGCTAGCTGGACCTGGCCTTGAATAGATAACTTACCGTGAAAATATTACGCAGTTAAACATTTCCGCACATAAAATGGATAATATTCTCACGAACGCAGCGTGGAGCAGCGATGTCTTAATTGTGGGACAACCGGCATCCTAAGCGAATCAATGTTAGTCGTGCACTCGCTCGCAGTCCCGCGGTTATTTAATTTCGCGCTCGGTTAACATACGACGAGTCGACGGCCGTTTTTTGTGTTTACAAATTAAGGTAATTACCGTAATACCCCTGTCACAACCTTTTAAGTTCAACGCACGCATTATGTGTTCACCGTGTTTAAACCGCCACTGATTTTGACTCTTGCTCCGTCGTGATTGGGAGTTAAGCAAATTTTCAGCTTTCGGTGTGAAATATTGTTGTAGTGCGCCCTTGGGCGTTCAGTTCCGGGCTATTTTAATGTCGTTTAAATTAAAATATGCACCGCGCTTGAGGCGAGATAATTGCGCGCAGCGACGCCGCAAATCACGACGCTTTGCACCAACAATTTATCGTCTGAAATCGGTAAATTTTTCACCAGCCGTCGTCACCGCAGTAAAATATGGATTTTATTGGTTTTGCACTGATTTGGACGTAGGAAATGTTTCTGGGCGGTCGGTAAATAACAACGTAATCCCTTATTCGGCAACATATTACAAGTTTCCTGGAGTGATGTAAATTATTTTATTAGGTACGCCGCTTAACATGTTTATGGCTTCCGAAAATATATCATGGCTATAAAATCACCAGGTACATATTAAGCGTGATATTATCTGAACGGAAACATGGCTCATATCGGCGCGGGAGACTTATTTATGGCTAGATATAGTCGGTGTTTGGAGTTCCCACCGCATCGGACATCACGCCGTGCGATGCCGGGATCGCGGATAATCTCTCATCTTACAGCCACGACTATCTCGCCCAGACGATCGCCGATAGAGGCCTTCCCATGTGCAAGACCAATAATGTTTTATACGGTATGATGAAGTTATTTGCCGAACGATTGGTTCATCGAAATTGCTACCTGACGGCCTCTACTGCAAGTTTGTCACCGCCTTCTTATCGCATGCAACGCGAGGTGATGATCGTGCCACCGGCGAGCGCGGTACGAGTCTCAAAAATGCGTTGTGTAATCGAACACGGCACACGCCCGCAGGTGAGGGTCGCGGCACCCAAGTTCAGATAACAATGTCGCCGGTTCGACCCCGGCGGAGCAGGATTCGGCGCCTGCCCGCGCGTAATGCGATTACAAACATGCCAGGTTCGCAAATTGGCAGTGACCCACTTAAAAACGTAGGCGGCGGAGGTTCCTTCAGCGGCTCCGCTGCGGCGCGACACCACTCCCGCCGATTTTACACACCACTTGCCAATTAGGTCTTCCGATCACACGACAAGATACGCTCTCGATTTCGATTTGCCAATACCAAACATGTAATCAAACTGTTCCTCAATTATTTTGTTTGGTTGCGCAATAGAATCGGCGTGTAATTGAATAGGGGGTCATTGTTTGTAACGGAACGGCGCTCGGTGTGAGATGAATTCCATTAGCCAGGTGCTGCCTGAGGTCGTTACACCGCGACAGCCAGAAGCATTCCGCGAATACTTCACAATAATTCGACAATTCACAAACAAGACACCATAAATAAAACTTCACGTTAAAAATTCACGAGGAAACGTGGAAACGTTTGCGGCACGCATACTTCGTGTGCGCAAATATAGTCACACAATGTCTGTAATGCAAAAGTCGTGTCGAAAACATCTTTGCGTCCAAATGTCTTGACAATTTATGCAAATCACGCGAACCTTAGCTTTCAATTTTGCATTAAACTTATTATCTCAGATATGCAGACCAGGATCTGGGTATGGTAAACGGCGTCCATTCTAGCCGCAGTAGTATTCAATAACATTGTAAGTATCTGTCAAGCCGATCGTGATCATTCCTTGGAATATGAACTTTGCTCTTTGCTAAAGGCGATACACATTCACGAACATGTCAATTTGCGTCTCGTATGAGCAATGTATCTGTTCTGTAATGCCTTTGAAAGTGTTCACCTTGACATAATACGCTTGGCGATGTTTGTTATATCGTATTGGTTTTTATGTATGCGCTGAACGAGCGTGGGTTTAAAACTCCTGGCCACATTGGCTTTTTATGTCTCTGGCCGAAATGGAAGTACGCTAACACTTGAGATCGTGAAGTAACTAACAAAAGGTGACCCTCGTTCTCTTACGATGATTAATCTAGATGCACGTTGCAATAATTTGCTCGTTAGTATGCCGATCATCAACGATCGTCCGTCATTTCGCCATGCTCTTCCTAGAAAGCGAAGTGGCCCACTTGATGCTAGGAAGCCACACTCCGGATGTGACGACAACATCGTAATATTAACTGTTGATTTTCACTTTTATTATGCATTTATGCGATATGATTGACAATGACACTCCTTACAAGGGGCGCGGTAGGTAACTATGTTACGACACGAGAATTCCAAATAGATTCACTCGAACAAAGACGTCATTCTTGCGACTTAATTAAGGAAAGGTGATGGTACAAACAAAGCGGGAGAGGGCGCGGAGGTAATTATCTTATCAATGCTGCGCTAGACAATGCGCCCGCTGAGATGCGCCTGCGCCCGCGCCGCGTTATCGCGACCACCCGCGGCCGCAGGGAACACTTACAACATTATTACGGGAACATGATTCAGCGTCCACCAAACACCAGCACCAGCGTTCCGGGAATAAACGGTTTCTCCCTTCACCAGAATATCGTGTGATCGAACTCATAAACATTCCGCTCCTGAGCCGACGAGTAGTCCGTCCTCTCATAATCAGATGAGGGATTAGCACCGACAGCGGCTTTCCGCGAAGCCGTTAACATCTCCGGCGACACCTCGTCTAATGGGACGCGTGCGCAGTTAGTTATGCAAATTATTCGGCCCCGCGCAGCTCGTGTCGCGCACGGACTTGCGCAATTATTCATTATACCCGTAAAATATCGCCCCTTACGTAACCCACCTGATAAATGATCACGGCCGATTGTTCCCCAGGCTGCTTGGTGAAACTGTTAAACGTCCGTCGCGTTGCGTTATTCTTTGAGGGATTATTTATGGTCGCCGTCGAGTATTATCTCGTATCGGTCCCAATAATGTCTCGTTATGGGAAACTCTAGTTTGTGGGCAATAAAATAATTGAATATCAGTGCGTAGATCGCGGTGCGGCCGGGCTCTTATCTGGAGCGTAATAAATCGGGTTTGCGGATCGCGATCGAAGCGCGCTGCCGTCTGATTAATGAACGAGCATTTTTTAATTAACGACCCCTGGTGCTGGAATTATTGGCCGTGGTCCCGACTGAGATGCTCGTATCGTAATCGTGAGTAGCTTTCGCGTGTTCAGCTAAATTATAAGGTACGGCCGAAGAGTTAATTGCGTGTTTACTATCGGTACGACATTAGCTATTCCTCGTTCGATAATGGTGTCGGGGCGGTCGCGTCGTGATCGGATGTTTTCCCGCGTTATGCAAGCGCCTTTGTTGCGTTGGTGTGTCGGGCGTCGCGTCGCGAGCTCTCGAGCCTCGCTACAAGTATGGAGTATCTCGCGCGGGTTCACATGCACAACGATCGGTATCGGTTTCGGATAATAGCTGTGAGTTCATTATTTTTGTCATTGATGCCACGACATCGTTGTCACGTTTTCTGACGTAATTTCGTTTCCACGCTCCGGTGACACATACACTGTTTTTTTACATTGTTTTTTCCTTCACGGCTATTGAATATGTAAATAATGTATGCATCGATAAGGTGATGGAATTATTGGTTGTAGTGTTATGTACATTACATGCATATACCTTTAAGGGCGACCTCTGGTGCGCAGATCGTTAGTCTCTGCCTGGCTAATGGTAGTTCGTCAATGGGTATTCAGGTTCGACATTTTGCTGGTGAAAATCGCATGGGAATCCACTTGACCTGGACCTTTCGCTTGAAGTGACAAGGGCCGGTGTGCCTGACAGCTATTGTTAAAGGGCTTGATAATGTACTTGATACTTTGAAGCGGCCCAGTGGTTCTTAACCATTTAATGACTGGGGTCTATTTGAATAAATTCTTCTCTTGCCTTGGACCAAAATCTCTTTGGTTGGAGGTAGTAAACATTGTAAGAAGGTTGTTATTATTTGCGTAAAATCTTCGAAAAGTATTTTTAAAAGTTAGTACTCGTACAATTTTTACGGCGACATTAAAATGTTGAACCTCATCGGACCTCGATGACCTCGTTGCTCTGAGACCTGTATAATTGGCCAGCTGCTGCAGTTGGGTAAAGGCAACTTCGAAAAGGAAGTAAATAGGAAGATTTAGTTGAGCTGGGCAGCGTTCTGGAAGTTACGCTATATATTTTGGTCGGTAATACCACAAAGCCTGAAGACGAAAGTCTTCAACCAATATGTTCTTCCCGTCATTTCTGGTGCAAGCGTGTTTTGGAGTGGAGACTGCGTTTCGGGAAACGCAGTGTGGGTCGACCCCTGGCAATATGGCGGGACGACTTGCAGAAGGTGGCTGGCAGCGCCTGGATACCTAACATTGAGATACGGCTTTGTGGCACGCTTTGGGAGAGGCCTATGTCCGGCAGTGGACTGCAATGGGCTGATGATGATGTTTAAAATGTTAATATTTTATGATGTTGATCATCATTGATGACTTTGGTTTAGGGACCAACAGTGATCCGCGGGGCACCGGTTAAGAACCACAGCTTTGGAGCCTCATTTGTTGTAACTTGAACTTGAACACTCATCCGTGGGTAACTTTAGACGTGCTAACTCATTGTCTAAACGTCTCTTTAGTGTCAATGCAGCGACTCATATGTAAACAAGAGGTGCTTAACATTCTTGCTCTCGGAATCGACGAGTCCAAGTTACATTGTAAAATGCAAATGTTGTTTTCATAAATGCCGCGATGAGCCTTCAGCATTCCATATAATTAAATCTTATGTTCACATTTTAATTTTATTTGTTACTAAGTAAACCGCTTTTTAGTTTTGTTTTTCATATATAATCATTATGAATTGCTAATATTGTATTTTATAAGTATTTTTTCTTTACGTGAGCTATGTCAGGGCCCTTTGGCGGCTCAATAGTAGTTCGGACATTACAGGCTGATAACCCGGCTGTCCGAAAGTAAGATGATCCGTGCTTCGGTAGGCACGTTAAGCTTAAGTCTCGGTCGCTATTGCTACTTACTGATGTAAGTACGTAGTTCATACATGAGCCATGTCAGAGGCTTTTGGCGGCTTATTGACACTGACACCAGGGTTGATGAGGGTGGTCATTTTACAGCCCACACGATAGAAGACCAAAATTAATCGCCTCTGTTGAGCCATTGTTGTATCTGTTGCCCTGATATTTATTAATTACGTCCCATCAAGATAAATAGAATGTGGCGTGTGTTTTCAATTAAAATTGACGTTGATTCTTATCTGTTGTGAATTTTGAAGCAACGATGCAGTTGCTTCATAGATCTGGTAGTGAATTAAATGGCTACCTTGAACTGTTTTTTTAACATCTCGAGCCCAATTGTTACACAAGTTGTCCGCTACTGATTCGTTTCAACCGTAATTCGATTATAGAAACACATGTAAATGTCATAGAAATAATACCCAGCATTTCACAGTCTGGGATTGCGCAAACCCTTTTATACTCTATGTTGAACACGAGTGCGCCGGCACTCCCGACGGCGACTCGATGTCGCAATTGTTATATTTACTTTCTTGTTATAGGAAAACGTTTAGTTAAGTAACGGCTAAACGAATTGTGTTCTATATTCTGGGATTAGTTTAATAGTGATTTGATCGCGTCTGAATATTATCTAATCAGTTTTGTAACGACTCCGTATTCTTTGTTACAGGTAAGGACACGGAAAATTCTAGAACGTGACACCGATTGGTATGTGTATGGTATTATGAATGTCAGTAAAACATGGTGCTCGTTAAGCATGCGCGGAGGGCGCATGCGCGTTCGTGCCCACATCAGTATGCGCCCGCGCACCTCGCGGACACGATTTGACGAATGAATCACTCCATTTTCCCCGGAGTCGGTCCACGTGACGTCACGATTCTGGTGTCGCACGCGCGCCAACCACGAAATTAAATTATGATAATTAGATTTGAGTTTCCGCTTTCATAATGACTTCATCTCACCAGCTAAGGTTCTATAGCGAAGAGTTCAGTAGTTTAATTCTAAAGTCTCAATACAAGTTGTCAATGTAGATATCGAAGTGTAACCAATGGTTATGTTGTCTCGACTCTGCCGATATTAAATTGCAATAGAAACTGAGACATTAGAAGGTCGCCGATGAGAACGATCATAGAAACATCATCTTACAAAGTAACTTTGCAAAGTAAATACCGGCGGAAAGGAATAGCTTAA
The DNA here is from genome assembly GCF_024362695.1 of Pectinophora gossypiella. Classification (NCBI taxonomy): domain Eukaryota; kingdom Metazoa; phylum Arthropoda; class Insecta; order Lepidoptera; family Gelechiidae; genus Pectinophora; species Pectinophora gossypiella. The sequence continues at coordinate 14,854,197 of NC_065409.1, forward strand.
TCCGGACTAGCTCCCTGAGGAATGCAACTAGACCCGGTATAAACAGGTTTCCTGGGCTAATCAAACGATCACTTTGCAGTAAACATTGCTGCGACTTCCCGTGTTCGGAGTTGAATACTCTGCATTTGTAAACAAGTTGGATACGACGCAATGAGTCTGTATCGGCGCTATTGTGGCACGTGTGCGGTGTAACGTGGCACTGCGCACGTGACGCTGCGACGGTACTTCGCAGACTTCAGCCCTGCTAGTTAATAACCGACACGTGTCCCGATCCGTTTAGAATACCGACAATATCTTTCTGGACGGTATCGAACCATCCAATAACCATTTACCATCAAATGACACTCGAGTCAGAAAACTTTGTCTGCTTTGAAAATTTACATTTCAAAGCAGAAAAGATGCCCAAGCTACATTGTCTCGGACAACGCTCGCGAGCATATAAATCGCTGACAGTTAACGCAGTAACTCAAACATATGGCAACATTTTATCTTGTAGTGGTCATTCAATCGTTGTCCGACAGAACGGGACAAAGCTATCAGACAGCCGCAACAGCTTTATGGCCAATCGGTCAAACGACGACAGAGGACCATTTAGTTCCTGCCAACTTTTATTATACCCGTCATTGTGCACAGGCGCAACCCTCCGCTACACCGTGATGCGGAACAATGGACTCGCCGAGTGCTTGAAAACTCGCTTACTTTTATTGTGCTCGTTATGTTTATGTCAAGGTGCGATTATACCATTCCACGGACTGGATTGCAACATTGTCCCGAGCGGTCCTAGGCCCAGCGCGTGCCTAGCTCTGATAGCATTCCCGATGGGCCCCGCGATATGCCCCGCATCGGACCGGCCCGTTATCATTATGCAGACCTACGTACTCGGTGTTATCGCGCGCGAGCATCGGACACACGCTGAAAAACGGCCCACGAGGGCGCGGAACCGGCGCGAAATTGAGACGGAGTAGCGGTCCACCGCAGGGCAGGCGCAAGTAGGCCGCCGCGATTACAGCGTTTCCTCAAAGTTATTAGCCGTCGACAAAACCCATGGTTTGCGGTGATCGCGCCGCCGGCTCCTTCACACCGTTTCGTCGTGAAGCGTACCGTTCAGCGTTATTCAAGTTACACATCCGCGGTTGTCACTCACTCTTGTAACGGACACTGTAACGTGATACTGCCTTCCGAACTCTCTCCGGCCTTATAGAAGAGAAATGCAGAGCGGAACGTTTCCTGGTACTCCGGCTCTGGTGTTACGGATGCATTGTGTCGGATGCGCGTGCGCCGTGATTCGGCGCATTGTGTATCTCAGTTCAGAGGGCAGTCGTTACGGCGGCGGTTGCTCACAATAGAAGCGAGAGTTGCTGCCGTATGTGCAATTGTACTGTTTCCGCAGATCGCTATCAGCACCCTCGGACCTCTTAACACGTTCGTACATTACTTCCGTGTAGTGAACTCTCACTGGCGATATCTGCTTAACCTATGGTATCAGGAAGCTTGTGAGATGGAGGCGGGATTGTTCAGCACATCAGAATACAATGAAACGACGTTGCGTGTATCATGATAAAGTGTAAAATAAAACGAGAAGAGTCGAGCTCGGTTGTCGCACTCAATTTCCTTGAACAATTGTGCATTCAGTTCAGTCAAGCGTCAATTTGTCTCTTGACTAAAGATACAACTTCAAAAGACTTTGTTACGGGTGACAAATTTCGAAGTAGTTTGTTAAACCTAGTAATAATGTATCTATCTATTTTCTTATAGGTACATTCATGAAAAAAACGGTTTGTTAAAATTACTGGTGCGCTACCGTACACCCTCAATTTTGAGTTTTGCCGTTTGATTGTTTATGTCCGGGGCCGGTGGATACCTTGTATGGGCTGTCATAAAGTTGGTTAACAAGCCACGTCGTCTCGTGGGTGTGCAGCATCTCGATTAAGTCGACAGTTTTCGCAGGAAAACGGCGCATGGCACGTCCGAGGTCGTGATAATCATCTTTGCCATATCTGCACTGGAGGTCGTCCTGCGTTTGTTTTTGTTATTAGGGGGCTTTGACCCACCTACACAACAACAAAAGTTTCTCGCAAAAGAGAAACGTCGAAGCGACTGCTCTAATAAGCCATCTGATCCCATAATTTCTTCACCTATTAAGATTATGGATATTAGAGTCGACTTTAATTCCACTCAAGCCTCGTTCAGCGGTAGAAATACATATATTCATCTGGGTTATTGCAAGATTCCGTGATATTTCAAGTCGGGAGCGCCGCGAGCGCTTGCATTACATTAGATCCACGTCGGCCACCCTGACAGCGACTCAACTACCCATAGTTTGAAAATTGCATGCCCATTTATCGAATGCTCTTTCTAAAGACCCCGCGTGACTGACGTTCGCCATTTACGTAAGTAATCAGGCTGATAAAAACACCAATAGTTCCCTGTAGGTCTACCCTTCCTCGTGTTTTTACTGATTACAACATCTTAGGTGAAATACTTGCCATATTTTCTTGTAGTCCAAGTCTTAGCAGTAGCAAGGATGCATGGAATTCTAGAAATACTTGTGCCCGAGGGAATCGGGTGCCATCTTGTCGTGCGAATTCTATGTTTGTAATTCAAAGAAACATGTCGTATCAGGATCTGTGTAAGGATCTAGTACAACACACGTACAATGTTAACTACATTTCTCGTTTCTTCAAAGAAAAATTACATAAATCACTGAAAACTCCGCTGTTCATCTTTAGCGAAACCTTTTTCGTTTCAAGCAATACGAAAGTTACCAGCGATTATTCGCAAATGCTGGACATTTGCATGAGTTTAGTTTGTCTGCGCGACCCCCTAACCGAGGGTATTGTTTTCCACGATTTGAATGGCTAATAACAAGCCTTCAGCGATTTCGTAAGTGGAACGGACGTGGCAAGGTTCTGATCTTAAGAAACTTGAGATATTTACGGTTTTGGGTGGTTCTATATTGTCTGCTTTTTGGGTCAAACTCAATTCGCGGTAGCAGAAACAATTGAAAATTTATGAGGCGATTTATGGTTGTTTGGAAGGCCGTGGGGTGTGTCGAAGTATCTGCGATGCAGAGCCTCGTGTTCCCATGGCCCACATTCCTGCGCAGCTGTGTATTGAAGCTGATTGCCGCGAGGGTTCACGGTACGCTTCTTCCTGAACGTTAAAGTCGTATTCTTTGAAACAGGTCATTCATTGACTTGAAAACATTGACATCGAAACAATGAGCGCAAGTCAAACGGATCGGGTTCTATGAACAGCCACTCGGCCCTTGCATCTGGAGGGAGAGGCTGTCAGTGACCCCGCGCGGCCGGTGCCCATTAATTATTCTATTACAGCAATGGCACTCGTGATCGTTGCGCGCGCGCACGCCTTTGATCCGAGCATGCGCTTCAATTCCGACATAACTCTTCACACGAATCTTGAAACTTACTTTTTTCTCGACTATATACAAGACCTGATGGGTCTATTTTTATGATGCACTTGTAAATTCCAGTAGGCCATTATACGAGTTATGCGAAGGCATTATAGAGATCGCTATCACGTGAATTCTTTCCCAGTCATGTCCAATTATGCATTCTCGATAAATCCAGGGTTCTCATGTTCTTTGATCTTAAGACCAAATAACTACATGTACCATACAAGTAATATCAGCTTTCGAACACGGCCCTTGGTGGTTTCTCTTGTAGTTTGTCATCTCGAATGGCAAAGGGCAGACAATGCATCTAATACTCGGTAAACACTTTCAAATAACTGTAAAGTACTTTGGTAAATTATAGGTTAGTAGTGGAACTTAATGAGATTGTCCCTAGACCTTAAGCGAAGAAGGGACCATTAGAAGTCATTTGCTTGATGTCTTTAAGATAATTGAAGGTTACATTCTTAGTGGCGAGATGAAGGAGGGGTCTTTGGCCAGCGGTGGGATAATATTGGCTAGCGATAGGCGTCATAGCGTCACACTTGTATTCTTGACGGGGTAGGCAGAGGTATATATTATGTACACCCACACCCACTCGTCGCCATCTGTTTAAGTCCCATGTAATAGAGGGCGAGCCTATTGCCATTAACCGGGCACAAATCCTGGAAAACATGTATGTGTAAAATATGGCGTAGGTTATATTCGATATGCTTACACTCAAAAAAAAAATACAAGTATTATTAGTTTGGTGCATAATATAAACAGCCTAATACGTCCCACTGCCAGTTACAGGCCGCCGCTCAATAAACCAGAGGGGGGTATGGAGCATACTCCACCACGCTGCTCTACCGCGGGTTGGTGGAGGATTTCTCAGATGTATAAAATCATTAACTTACATGAGCAATAATGAGCTTTCTTCTGTCGGCGCACATAACTATATTAAATTACTATTGCGCACACCATTCGTAACTATGAGAACAGATAAACAATCGCAATATAGTATCAGCCATGCGTTCCTCTAGTGGTCCACAATTTGATATAATAATGTGTGTACCGATGACCTTAGCGACCCTGCCTCCAGCATTCAGGTGAAAGGCGCGTAGTATGCGCGTTACTTGCGCGTTCCTTGCGCGCATTGCGCACGCGTCGCCCTAATTCGCGTAAATGCTGGCAGGGTTGCCAAGCCTGCGTGCGTTTACGCATTGTACGTAGGCTACATTCACAGATCAGAAACCACACGGAAAACAAAAACTAAGTTTAAAAATTATAAAAGAATTACCTACTATCGGGCGGAGGTTATTTATACTAAATTCACAAGTTAATTCCACCCACTCCGTTCCATCTACGGACAACTAGACGTCGGGAGGCATTTCATCCTTATCTTGTGGATATACCACCAATCCGCACTAAACGTTTTGCCTCTTCCTTTTTGATGCGAATAGCAAAGGCCTGAAACTATTTGCCATAGTCTGTTTTTCCAACACGTTATAATCTGGGAGTCTTCAAGGCTAGAGTGAATAGGCATTTGGTAGGTAAGCGTGCATCAGGTGAGATTGTGGTCAATCACGAGCCTATTTTATGTAAAAGAAACTTGCCAACCCTGCCTGGTATTATTAAAAGGGGTTAACTTCGCTTGGGACAGATTGATGAGCATTTTATTCAGTAGATACGGATGTTGGAGAAATTCAGCTAATAGCCCGTTTCTGGGTTTGCCGCGGCAAATTAATGAGGCACTTTGGAAATTTTAGGTCGGAGATATGCGGACCTGATCAATGAGAGTCTTTTACGTTTGAACTTACCTAATCCTTTATAATTTATATTGTAGCGATTGCGTTCCGTTTCTTTCCTAAGGCCTTAGGAAAGAAATACCCTTAGGACAAGTTGCAAACGATTACAAAAACGATAGTGTAATCGAATGGAAAATTGTACGGAATTGGTGACACTGTTTTGGCTAAAACCACAGTAGTGACTATACATATATATTTGTTATTTATAATAGTTTGATCTTACCTAACCTAGAGATTTGACAGGTCCGGGTTTTTACAGAAGCCTGTCTGACCTTCTAACCCGAAGGGAAAACCAGCCCAATACAGGTTAGGTCACATACCCGCGTAACGCATTTCGGGTATGACGTTTTCCTTCAACATTGAGAATGTGATAATCACTTATGGTAACCAAAGGATTACACTTAATAAAGCTACGTTCCACTGATTCGATTTAAGTCTGATGTTAATAATATACATGTATATTAATTAGAGCCGTTGCCCGCAACTTAGTCAGCGTGGTTTATAGACTGATTTTCAAAAATTACTGCATGTTGTCTTCTACTACTGGTGGCTCTGCTCAGCCCAATAGGACTTACATGGTTAGTGATTTATTTGTATGTGTACTATGTAATCAGTATCAGTACTTAGCTAATTTCGTAAAGGAGCACGAGTGGTAGGGCAGCCTTATTAAGTGTAATCCTTTGGTTATCAGTTAGCGATTCGTTCGGCGCCGCTCTCAATGAACCCTTGTGCCGCGGTGCCTCGGTTTGCGCACGCGGTTTAGTTGCGCATGAGTGGATGTTAGGGTTGTCAGACGGGGTATAAACTTCTTTGAGGTTTGCAAGGATATTTGAAGTTTTCTTTGAATGTATAAGGGGAGACTTTTTGTGTTATCGTAAACAGCCTGAATGTTCAAGCACTTGCTATATAAATGCGGAATAAAAAAAATGAAAAAAATGTAGATAGGCGTAAACTCTTGAAATTTAGTATGCTAAGTGTAGACATACTATTCATCACCATTAGAGTTTATTAGTTCACTATTACATTAAAAGTAAAGTTAAATATACTGTTTTTTAATTTACATTTCTATTATGTGCATCCTTAGCGCAGCCTCTAATTGCTATAATGAGCCGCATCCCGGCGCCGGCGCAGGCGCACAATACAATGCGTATTTAGCGAACGTCTGTTGCGCCAAATTACGCGCTGAGGGCTGATCAACGCACTCGTTTGCATATGGTGGGATACCTTATGCAACTATATACCCACATTGTTTAAATTTTTCGTAGCAAATATTTTCTGCGTATGTCCAAATTCTGTCTTAGTAGGACAATGGTGCCGATTCGTGCAACCACTAACTTAATTTGACAGGACTAAAACTAGCTCCATCTTTTTTTTGCACGTATTGCAAAAAAGAGACAACACTAGCTTAAAAGCTGTCAAACTAAAATAAGGTTAAGTTTGTGTCCGCTCAAATAGGCACCAATATTATTTTTTCCCAAAGTCGTAGCAAGATGACATTTAGATTAACTTGATGTACGAGTAAGTTTTTGCCATACCTACTAAGTTCCTTAATAAATACAACAAGTTCAACCATAGCTTTTTACTCAATTATGCCGCCAAAAGGAGGATTATGACACGACAACACAATTCAAATTACCATCAAATCATCACTGTGCAAATCATTAATAATCACTGACTGTTACAGGACACTCACGACTGCACCATTACCGTTGCACTGTTGACGATGGTTTATTGTTTAATAAATTGTTGTTGAATTAACAGCCGCCATGTTTGTCTTGATGTGATCCTTCATGCAATACGTTATTGTCATTGTCCTTTATAAAGCTTCTACAAATTACAGGTTTATTAGACGATGCTTGTCTCGGTCATTATTGTTGCACTACGATTGTTGTTTGTAATAAATTGTTGGATAATTTGTTGCTGCCTTGTTCGTATTCATGTGTTGCTTTTGTCTTGTCTTGTTTATTGTCGATATCATTGTTTGCATTAGCTGTTCTGTATGTTCCTGTTTCATCGTTTATTTAATCACTACTATTTCGTTTACATTCGTGTTGTCGTTGAAGTTTCTAGGTAGTTTGGTTTACTGTTTATCTTAAGTGCAGAATCACAAACACAGTTGGCTCGACCATTAGACGGCGATACGGCTCACCAGCTATCACGTAGGTCTAACAGGAAGCTCGGTGAAGCGTGGGTACTTAGTTCATCTTGCGATAGATGTACCTCTATTGGTATAGTTGCGAGCTTATGTTATGTTTGAAGTTTCTATTTGCGTAAGTCGTAGTAAACACCTGTCGTAAAGCTATTCTGAAGGTGCTCTTAATGTAAATTAGCTTTAAGTTTACAGACTTTGATAGGTTACATGCGCTGACCTAGATTAGAAGAGTAAATTTTGTTAGGCAATTTTGGCTGCTGCGACAGATTGTGTCGTTTCTGATATGATGGCCAATTGCTATGGGCGATCCCTTCTTACCATAAGGTTCATCATATCCTTCTTAGGACTTAGGACTTTGACAGTGGCTGCAAGTCTTTGATGACTAGCGGCCGCCACCTCATTAGGGATTAAGTTTATGTATATAGGTATGTAATGTGTCTGTCTCTTCTGCTAGACAGATATGAACTACGAGCTTATGCTTAGGTATTTTAATGTTATCCCTGTGTCAAACACGGTTTCTTTTCACACTATCCTTATACGATTCTAGAAATCCGATATTTTCTTAACCGAAATTTGCAAGTATGTCCTTAGCGTCAATATGACATGCGTGGAAGCTTGTTTACCGTTCAGTCTCAAGTGACGATGTGGGTGCGATCCTCAAATTAGAGGTCACTGGGTGACATTTGTGATACTTGACCTCGCCCAGGAGTCGAATATGGTGAATCACCAAACCGTCAATGGATTTGCACGTTAATATGGAAATGAGGGAACATGATATCCGTTATTATGTGGATTTCTTGTTTATGTGCTCGTGGTAATATAATAATAATCCTGTTTTGGAAGTTTTAATTTGTTTAGATACTTCATCATCCTCCTGTCTTTATCCCACTCTTAAGTGGGTTTGGCATAACATGTATTCCTCTTCCATCCATTCGAATTTGTTTAGGTACTTACTGTTGTAAATATCATCATCATCAGCCCATTAACGTCCCCACTGCTGGGGCACGGGCCTTCCCTATGGATGGATAGGGAGATCGGGCCTTAAACCACCACGCGGGCCCAGTGCGGATTGGTGGTTATTAACGACTGCTAATGCAGCTGGGACCAACGGCTTAACGTGCCTTCCGAAGCACGGAGGAGCTCGAGATGAAAACTTTTTTTTTTGTATTCACCCATCCTATGACCGGCCTTTGCGAAAGTTGCTTAACTTCAACAATCGCAGACCGAGCGCGTTTACCGCTGCGCCACCGAGCTCCTCACTCACGCTTGTATATATCATCGTGATTAAAAATTTTCTCGTCGGAGTCATTATTAGATTTACTTTTCTCATCACGAATTATTTCTGATTTTTCTATCATCGCTTGTTCGGTGCAGGTGAGCTGATTTTATTCATCAGCTAGGACAAATTAAATTTAAACAATTATAATTATTCAGTGTTGTTAAGTATAGGTACATTCTTTATCACTTTTTCTTTTAGCCTACAATTTTTTTTTTAAATAATAAAATGTCTCTTAGAACGAAACTTTGAATACAATCGGAATCTAAAAAGCAAAAATATTTCGAGCTCGATGGAAGTTTATAACTTATGATTGACATGTGACCTCACGACTAATAAAAGCTCTGGATTACAAGTATTATCAAAGCGCGTCTTTATTTTGAAATAAATCTTCTACTTTTGCGTTTAAGAAAGGGCCTGACACAACAAAGGTGGATGCTGAATGAAACCCATCCTTAGCAACACTAACGAACGAGATTTCACAAAGGAGCTAATCTTACTCCATAATAACTGCTCTTGCGCAGCTGTCCGTGTTTTATTATTATTCTGAATCTACAAAACATTCTTCGTTATTTTTAATTATTTTCTCTATGCATTTGAAAACGGATTATTGGAAACTTAATGTTTACAGCTTAGGCTCTGAAATCATTTAAAGACTTGAGCGTGTTAACTTCTATTTATCGTATAGAATTATTTCCAAAGCGTAGTAGATATTTTAGAAATGTATTAGGCTTCTTGACGTTCCGATAGGTATATACCTAGTATAGATATATATCTGCTCTTTGCTAAACCACAAAATTCGACTCTTATCAGTTTGAATTTAAGTTTGGATTATAGATAATTGTTATCACGTGATTTCCAGTAGTTTTGCCCGGTTAATGGCAATAGGCCCTCTGTTATTTGGGATTTGCTGGCGAGTGGCTGGTGAGTAGGTGTATACTATACACGTATACACCTCTGACTACCCCTACGGGGATTCAGGTGCGATGCTATGTTATGTGCTCTTTGCTAATTTCTCCCACGAAACTCATACATAAATATGCATATTGAAATCAAGGAGTGTTGCCAGTCATAAGGAACCCCGTCGTTTTAATTCTCGTATTGTGTAACCGGCAGCGTTGCACATTTTGTTTCGCACGCGATATTTTGGTCTCGCAAGTCGTGATTTATTCCACTTAAATATCGTTCGATTGTGAAATTTGCCTCCCGTGGAGTTCTAATCAGATGTATTCGGTGAACCATAGAATAAACGAAATTAATATAGACGGGACACTCCGTACCGCGCCAGTAAGTACGAACTTGATTTACCTCACACACACAATGAGGCCACTGCAACTTATTTAAGCCGTTAAGGAGTAAGGGAGCGCGCGCGACTGTTTTTATCGCTCGCACGCATGGGGTAAGGCGGCTCACGGTAAGAACGACATTTTTGTAAAGAGTGTCCGGGCTGTTAAAATGTCGCGGCGCGGGCGCTGCTTGTCCTCGCGCGGTGAAGGTGCGCATGCGCTTACAATGGAATATTTCGCTCGCTATTAGAATACAATGACAAGGTCGCACTAGTCCAATTTGCTATTATAATGCCGAATCGAAATACTGGATGCAACTGCTAAGGATATCGCGGGTTCTTAGAAACGCGTTTTTGGTTTCTATTGTTAGGTTGTGCGGGTATTTCAAAACATCCTAAGTGTTATGCTATAAGCAAAGGAATGTTTCGTCGAAATCTTAAGTTATTTTAATACGTTGCATTTCGAGAATTACAGTAGGTATTACGTATTGATAGTGATAGTGAAGCCCAGATGGAGGAACGCTTAACTCTCACTATGAGTTCGCAGGTTCTATTTCTAGCACTCAAGTTTTCGAATTAATGTTAAGTTCTTAAATGATTATCATAATGCTCAGCGGTGAGGGGAGACATCGTTTTCACATTTCAAATGAATTATCCTCAAAATATCCAATAAGTCTTTATAACCATCAATACCAACAGGACCGTACGCCTTGACGAGTGACGTTTGAATGAGCTCTGGCAACAGTCGCATGCGCAGTTTCGCGTACATCCACCAATTAGGCGTGTCAATGTCACGCTGTGTGGGTCTGCGTACTTACGTGCGTGTACGCAGTTTTGTTTAGGATGCAAATGGGATGTGAATAAATTGATTTTTTTTTTGTTCATTGCTATGGCTTGTTTTAGTTGTTTTTACCATTTCATGGCGTTAGGACTATTTATTGTTAGATACTGTTTTAATAACCACACTGGGCCCGCGTGATGGTTTAAGGCCCGATCTCCCTATCCATCCATAGGGAAGGCCCGTGCCCCAGCAGTGGGGACGTTAATGGGTTGATGATGATGACTGTTTTAATAACTTCACCAGTAATGTACAGTCACTGTCGTCATGTGTTACACCGACTTGCTTCTCAAACGGGGAGCGCCGGTTCAAACTCCGGTACTGGACTTGCAATAATGAGTTATCAATTTGTTTTAAGAGCCGGTTTTACTAACACTCACCACCTATCACGTTGGTCACTAGTTATACAGAAAGCTCGGTGAGGTGTGGGTACTTAGTTCATCTTACGATTGATGTGACTTTGACTGCCCCAATTGGGATATAGTTGTGAGTACTCGTGAGCTTATGTTATCACCAATGTCACTGAAAAGGTCATCTACGGATTGCATCTTGTTATGAATTGCAATGTCTCTGGTTGAATTGCAATTGCTTATTAAAAATTCGTCATATTTAATTACACAATCGAAATTCCTAATTTATCTAGGTCTTGGATTTTTTGCTCGTAAAATGTAAATGTAGTGATCCACTGACACTGATCGCGGGGTCAAGATCGTGCGCATGCGCACCCGCCGAAATCTGCGCTTGACCTGATACGACGACGCTTGTTAAGTACTGTTGAAGATACACTTGAATCTAAATGATAGTGTTTATCTTTATCGTTCTGTTTGAGGAGTACCTGAATTAGTATTTTATGTTAAGCAAAGTTCATCAGATTCGCCTTGATCAATGATAAAAAATAAAAGTCCAAACGTGTTAACATTTTGTCACTGTGGTAATTTTAGTAGTACCTATGTCTAAATCAGTGAAACTATAGGCGGAAGTTGCCTTTACACTGAAACGAGACGGTGCTCATGCTATGGGCAGGGCAATCGTCGCCAAACGCGGAAGAATGCGAAATGTCCCCGCAGCTTGGCATATCGGCGGTGATACGGATACCGGGGAGTTTTAGTCGGTGCGTGTCGGCCATAATCCTCCCGCTGCCCCCGGTATGCGGTATGCATTTCCCTTCGAAAAAATACGCTGCCACTTTTTGAGGGAGGTGAGGTATGGTATACACTTACAGCACACATCTACACACTGCTGAATACTCGTATGAAAAAGGCCACGTCTCAATAAACGCACACTAAAACAAAACCGTCACACAAATAACAAAACACGAACCAATTGTTCATGTACCTTGGTTGAAGGAAAGCGTGCGCTTGGCAACCCCCGTCTATAATTCCTCTGAGTCGAAATATGGAAATCTTGTGATACATTACTTACGTAATAATTAAGCAATTTGAAACGTTTCTTAACAGATAAAAGATCTAAATTGTCTAGTTGTTCATATACAGGGTGTTAGTGACATCGTAACGAAAACTTTGAGGGATGATTGAGCCCATGATTCTGAGTTAATATCAAGTGGAATTCCGTCGCAAAAGTATGGAACTGAAAAAAACAAACATGTATACGTACTTGTATGGCTACCTGTATATAATTTATTGTACGGGGTGTAAGTGACATCGTAACGAAAACTAAGGGTCATTCAGTTCATTATTCTGAGTTAATATCAAGTGGAATTTTCCATCGCAAAAATAAAGACACAAAAAATCAAGAATTTTGCGACGGAATTTTCTACTTGATAGTAACTCAGAATCATGTTCTGAATCATCCCTTTCAGTATTCGTTGCGATGTCACTAACACCCCGTATTTACCAACTTACATTACAAGAGACATCTACTGTATTCACAATTTCAAAAACAAAACAGCACGTACAGAAAGAAAATCCTCATTATCCGCATAAGGAGAACTGGTACAGCAATAAATCTAGTTTTATTAGTTGTCATAAGCAATAACTGGTCGCATTGCTCAACGCTGATAACATCAGTATCCTCCCTGTAAGGGCATGGCTCGTATGAGCATTAGTCTGTGCCTATCCGGACCTGGAGCCTTAGCCTTAATATTTTATTATAGTGACATAATGGCCATATTTAAGATAGTGGCCATCCTTTCTAGTGGGGTAGAGTTGTCGGTGTGGGTAAATCAGAACTGGTGCAAAAATTATAATTTTCTACTGATTTCCATTTTGTAAAAACTCTACACAGCAAATTTTAACTAAGTTGTTTGGTAGGAGTACAGTTTGTATTTGTATGGAGGATGGCTAGGTAACCTCTCATCAAATCGGGTGAGAGCCCTCAGACCTATTTGTCACGACAAAAAAAGAAGTAACCTAGCATCTTACCATTTAACAGAAGACTAGCTGTTGTGTTTATATGATCATTGTTTAACAAATATTTTATTATTGTTCCAGGTAATGTAATAATAATGGATTAGCGGCGACTGACCGTTACACATCAATGGTGTATCACCATCGCCGGCCAGTAGGTAAATATTGAATGTCTATATGGTCGCCTATGATAAAATAAAGACTACCTTGGTATTGGTATTCGCGGGCCGGTTTCCGCAACTCGACGTCTGTGCGCCTATTTTGCGTGATACCTGAAACGGCTGGATTACTCCAGCCAGCCTAGTTCCCCAAGGAAGTCTAACAGTCCTTTGACGTTGCTGACCACCTCGGGGAGGCACCCCGTCAGGCCGAGGTGCCTGGCCCGGTAGTTGGCGACTCCTCCACACTCCAGTAGAACGTGAGCCGCTGTCTCCTTCGCCTCCATGCAGGCTCTGCACAGGGGGCTAAAGACTACCTTGTAAAAAGAAAAATCGAAAATGTCGGACTCGGACAGGACTTGACCCCGCAGCTCTTGTCGAGCCGGAACGAGCGTGTTAACCATTACACCTCCGGATCTTAATCCTGTCCCTGCTAATTTTAGGATCTATACAATGTGCTAGTGACCGTACCGAATACTCAGGGGGATGATTCAGCTCATGATTCTGCGTTAATATCAAGTGGATTTTCTTGTCGGATTTTTTTTTTAATATTTTCAGTTGGCGGAAAATTCCACTCTAAAAGTTTTCGTTACGGTGTCACTAACACCCTGTATTTTCGATATGACGACGTATTCAGTTGAAAAAAACAGTACAAGGATTCAAAAGCCAACCCTCTTCTTAGATTATCTGATGACTTGACTCTATAATATTGCTCGCAATAAGGTTTACAGAGAGACATGTCAGACGCGGCTCAATAAAAATATCCCCATAAAAAAGTGAGTTTAACGTGAGATCTATAGAAATAGGCCCCTAATCAAATTGCGTACTGTAATAATTACCTATGTATCAAATTGGCGTGAACATGTGTGAATGTTCCGTTATCAAAATTCATTAACTGTATCTTTAATTTAATGTATTGTTAATTTGTGTCTGGTTGATTCTTTAATTTAAATTCTGGAATAGATTTGTTATAAACATTTGTTCGTTGTTCCGTAAAGTGGTAGACAGATCAAAAAATTCACAGTAGAAACAAACTTTGCGAACTTGAATTTAGAGTCGTTTTCGCCCTCTTATTCTGTTTCTTTATATTTCATCCACTATATTGTTTAAACTTAAAATCAATTCCTTTATAAAGCGCGCGATACGTTCTAGGTTTTCATGCGTAGAAAATATTGCGATTCTCAGAATCCAAATTCAAATTTCGAACCACACACGGCTACGTCCGAAAATTCAAATTCAATTCTAGACGTGCGAATTTCAAATGCGAGTCCGAACGGTTTTTTATTTTTAACGACCAAATGGCCTCTGAGTCATATGAGGTCGGTGGCCAGGCACGCCCTGCTATCCGGTCACATTTTTGCAAACACTCACATAAACACATCACGGACAACCGTTGTATTTAAGGATCGTTTTTACGCAATGCAGGTGGGAATGAGGTAATGAGTTTTGATTCCTTTTTTCTAATTTGTTCTTTTTTTGGCAAAAGGCTTTTGCCTTTTAGGGATTTGTTGCTCATCTTTTGAATGAGTCATTATTGGTAGCTTAGTTCCTTTATGTTTTACGCAGTAAGAACGGCCTGCTATTCTCGTATCTATCGCACATAATAATTATTATATCATACCTACGTAAATATAAAGCTGCAGTACAATGCAGATTGACAGATTATAGATAGATATAGATTTAAGTATTTACGTAAATAATCCATCCGATTCGTTCTAAATCCGGATACGATTAAATCGATTGAAATTATCGTGGATAAAGTTTTATAAATACATTATTATTATAAAAAAAAACATCCTGCAACGATATTTTCTAATAATGCCTACTTAGTATATAAATCCACATTCGATATTGCATTTACAATTATGATAATTTAAATATGGAATTCAATTTCGTCGCCAACTACGTAAGTACCTTCTTGAAAAGTCACATTCTGATGTGATTCTCTTCAATAAAACCTCAATTTATGTTTCAATTAATTTCTTTGGCATCTAAAGCGAAGGTTGATAATGGCTGGCAGAGGAAGACCTAGAAGAACGCACATTGACCAAATTGGAGATTTCCAAAGGTTTAGAACGATCTACTCTGAACCGGCGTGTATGAAACGATTGATGAATGTGGAGGAAACAAGAGAAGTATGTCAGGATCGAAGCAAATGGAATTCACATAGTCTCTGCTTGCCCCGGTGGGAAATAGCCGTGAGTTTATGTATGTATGTATGTAATTTCATTCGAGGTCAAAATTGACACCACTGAGAGTTTTTACCTATTTAGAAATTGGCTTGTCCATTTTGAGGTTTTGTTAACAAAAAATACATAATGAGTGTGATTTTCCAAAAAGGTGCTTTACGTGCGTTTCACTATGTGCGGTCGTAAGCAACAGTTGGCTTACAGTTATCTACAAATATTATGTACAATACTTTGTGCCTAGATCTAGTGTTTATACAGTTGTAGTACAAGTATTGAAACAGTAAGCTGCTTCATTGTTACTACATTGAATTCCAGCAAAGAACAATAGTTGGAATTGTCATAGTTATTGTAAGCGTACCGTAGTCTCTGGTATGTTATACATTATGCACTAGGTTTCTTGGAAATTTTGGCTACGGGAATGCGTTTTGAACGATTACTATTTATTACTATCACCCAAAGGTTGCCTGGAAGTAATTGCTACCTTAGCAATAAGGCTGCCTTTTGTACTTTTGTTTAATTTGTATTCCTACGTTGTATGCTTTTTCCGTGTGTATTGTTCGTTGATATTGCTGGTTGCTACGCGATATATAATAGTGTTGTCGGTTGTTCATGTCTTTTTATGGTAAGTGACGATTGGCAGCTCTATCTCTATCTATCTATAGTGATTTGCAAGAATTCTGCATGTTTGCATGACTTATCTTAGATATTATGTTTTATCGACTGAGATGGCAATCAAACAAACACCGATTTAAAAAGAATGTAACGCGAATGTAGATACCGTATGACCTCAGACAAAAACGTAGATATGACAGTTAACACGTCGAGGCGATAATTACTCGCGAAGTTTTTCACCGACTCACTGACGGTTTTGTTTCACCTCATTTGCATCCCCTTTCATCTCGACGAGCAAGGATGCGTATTTTTAAACGTCATCGAACACAATGGAACGCTTTTGTAAAGAAAAAGTTAGGGCTCAGAGTAATAGTGTTTGTAATATTTTCCCCAGAAACGCGCGCCAACAAAGCGCATTGTCGCATATTTGTCGCGCGTTCCCACGACGCTCGGGTTGCCCGCCCGGGACCATTGTACCCCAGCGCATTATGCACAGGTTTTTTCTCGCCTCAGTTACACAATCGACCCGCTGATTGATAAGCGAAAGGATGTGACATTTAACTCGTTCGATCGCCCACTGTCGATTTGCGAAAACACGATAAGAGAAGCAATTTGGCGTGACCCAAATACGCAGCGATATACACGCCGATACGGCCGGCTATTGCCAGATATAGCTGTGTGCGTTGCCGTAATTGTAACACAATATAATATTAATTTGGAGCACGCCAACGCGCGAGTGGGCGCACTGGCGGCTGTTCAACGCTGTCGACATCTCGTAAAGATCGCCACTATACTATCTCATGCAAATGCTGCTAACTCGGGGATCGTCGACTGTTATTCCATACATAACAGATTTCCGTGATCCGTAAATCTGTTAGTACGAGGGTTTTACGTGGCTTGCACTATTGCGAAACCCGTGTCGTGGCTCGTTGGCGCAACGTGCATTGTCTCCGCGCATCTAGAGCGACGATTCGCGACAGCGCTAACGCCTACCGCCGGTTGCGCAAACGCAGCGCACGCTCGCCAAACGTATACGGGCAAAGGAATCCCGGGCGGCGCACGCGCTGCCAGCCTGCCAACCTCGCACCGTCTGTACACCGTGCTCTTGGGACTGCAGCGAGTGCCGCGGTCCAAATAATTAGCCATGTCACTCGTACAAGATTAACACGCGTTCCACATAGCTAGTGGCCGCTTTCATGCCTTTCGCAATGTTTGCTGTGTACACTCTCACGAGACGTGCTTATCGCTATCTGGCACTGATAACGCACTGATTGTGCAAGCGTTGCAACACAGAGCCAGGATTAGCCACTAATTGAAACGTCCGCGTCTTCTCCGTGGGCGGTGCGAAGTCGACAGTTTAATTACTTTTACAAACAACTCGTGAGCACAGAGCACCGGCGGTTGAGCAACGAGACAGTGACCGAGGGAACTGCCCGCGCGCACCGCGCCGCATGCTTAGACGTTGCGATACGCACGGCTGCACGCCGCGGATTGCTCCCAAACTATAGGTAATTGAATGAGCCCCGATTGCTTCAATCGCAGAAGCTATTCGGGGGCAACAAAGCCGTAACGCGTATCCGGGAACGCTTTGTTTGTGTTCGCAGAAGTGAGCATCGCCGGAAAGAAGGGAAGCGGTGATGCGTGCCGTGTTTGTTTACGGTGCGTATACGACGCGGGCGCAGCGCGTGTAGCGGCGGGTAGGCGCTGGTGTCAAGGAGATGGCGGGTTGTAATTAAGTTTCCGTCGCGTCGCCCCCGGGGCCGGGCCGCTGTCGGAAGGCGGCCGCGCGCGCAATTACGCGGGAGCAGCGCTGACCCCTGCGAATGTCACCGGAGGCCGAGCTAAATGTCAGAATTTGTAAACAAGTTAACACTTTTAATAGCGCACTCTGGAACTCGCTCCGAATGTCCGTGGCCACTCGAGGTGTCATTTCCGGGAAGTAACACCTCAGCATTAACGTTTTATAACGCGCATTTATTATTTTATGTTTCTACTCGTGAGACCGCTTTCAATATATCCCGGTAAACACAGGGTGCGCGCCCGTGGACTGTTGTTATCTAATAACAATTTAGAAAATGATGCTTAGACCGCGCGGCCATTATCCCATGGCACAGCCATACAATTAGACGGGGAGATGTCGTAAAATTAATTTATATTAAGTTTAATCTATGGGCATAGTTGCTTCCACGGAGGATTGCGCTCGGAACCCACACAGGTGTACTAACATTTTTGTACGTGCAGCATGTAGGTTGTAATGATTTTAATTGTACCGGATAAGTGACAAGGCGGGTCAAGGAAAGGCAGTAATTCAGTTAAACGATAGACAAAGGAACGATAACATTGAATCAAACGCTTTAATAAATGTCAAAGTCGAAATTAGTGGAATACGCGAGGCATATGCCAGAGGTACAAGACACAATAGTTAGTAGAAGGGCACTTTAGTGATTGTAATCGTTGTCAATTATGAGTGCATGATCGTGTTATGAGAACAAAAGTAACAGTGACATAATTCGCCCGCGGATATGACGTTAAATGGCCTGTCAATTTGTAACTCCCCTGGCCTTACATTCACTACGCTAGGATCCGTGATAGGCCTCTGTAATACCTAAGTTACGAGATGTAATATCGAGTAATGTGGTAGTAAAATGTGAAGTAATTTTCTCGATACTACTGCGAACACTTTCAAGGTTTCTAGAACGGGTTGTTGAGTCCCACTACATAACATGTATTGCAATTTTGAGTGTTAAAAAAGCACATAGATGAATGTTGTCCATTTTGTAATACCTCTTTTCTCAGTAAATCATATGAAATTGTTAGTAATTAATGAGATATCAGTCTAATCATATCATAAAAGTATCAAAAATGATATAGCAAGCTTCCAAAAATTTCCAAGAAAGAAGCAAATATAATGCTACCTCTATCCTTCTTTTTGCTTTATATAATTTATTTTTTTCACATAACATGTTAATATGAATGAACGTATTTTTTGCAAATCTTGTCTGTATGCAATTTAGACAGTTACATATCTATTCAAAGGCGGACAATAGATGTTTGTCGCTTCCAGTAAGTTCGGAGCGGCCTTCCATCGCTTGTCAATAACTTCACAAACGATTCTAGTTCTTTGTTAGGCAAGGTTTGCTGTTTACTTGATGCATGAAATTTTTGTTCGTGTTCGTGAGAAACAGATAACACAAAACCAAAGGGACAAAATTATTCTGGAGGTGTGACGTACTTCCGAAGACGAGACGAAGCCCGGAGAGAGTAAAATGTGTGTCTCCAGCTTCGAGGTTCGTCGGCCCCAATCTACCAGCAAAAACAACGACGTACATACATACATAAACTCACCTTCTGTCCCACCGGGGTAAGCAGAAACTATGGAATTCCATTTGCTCCGATCCTGACTTTTTACCAATAGACGTCTTCTCAAAGAATTCAAAGTACACTCACGGCCAGTAAAACAGACACAGCACATAACATACGCTGTTTTAGCCTCCTACAATCGTCGTACCATCAATTTACCTCAAAACGAAAACAAAACGTCTCAAAGGAGGGAAACAATGTCGTCATTCAGTAAATAGGCTATTTTGTAAGATACCTTAGCTAGCTAGATAAAGGCTATGAAATTGCTCAACTCTGCAAATAAATTGAGCGAACCATTCTGACATTTTGCGTCTATGGCGCATTGTTTGAGACAATCGCGCACGACACGGAAATAATGGTGGAATAGACGACGAAATGTATGTGTGGCGGAATTGTATGTGTGTATGTCAATCATACGTTCTTATATAGTAAGAAAGAAAGAAAAAATATTTACGAGTATTCGGCAAAATATAAGAAGTAATTAAATTACCTAATGATAAGAAAATGACAACTTAAAATAAAATTAGACGGTGTGTACTGGAATCGAACCGGAGAGGAAATATGATTGGCCACCTGATACGACACGATTCATTTATGATAAACATCATAGAAGGAAAAATGAAGGGAAGAGAGGAAAGGGTAGACCTAGGAGAACATTTATGAAACAAATAAAAGAGAAGGTGCAGGTCGTGTCGTATCAGGAGGTGAAGGATTAGGCGGGAAGAAGAGAGGAATGGTGATTACTCCACCGACAAGAGCGCAGCTCTTAAATAAAGAGAGAGAGAGAGAGAGAGTACTGGAATTAGCACCATTAGTAACATTTCGAGTTATTTTTTACTTTTTTATTTAATAAGGTATAAAAGTGTATTACATAGTTTAGCAGGCCAGTGTATTAAAACTATTCTATGATCCTCCCTAAATGCCTCGCCGTTATCATCTTCAAACACAAATCTTACCCACGACGTCGCAGCAAGCAATTCCACACATCACGCGACATCTCGCCCGACAAGTCAGATCCGCGACGTGACCGGGTCACACGTCCAGAGCTACTTTTTATGGCAACACTGCCGATGCCAGATAGAAAAGTGATTCTAGGACTGAGCTGTGAGACTAATTGTTCGCGGCGAGTTTGATGTACATCCCACCGCTAAAGTTTACCCTCAAATATTTTGAACTGTACTGAATTAGTTGCCTATAGGTTGCCCCTGTGTGATGCACTGTTCGAGTTTACAGTCCATCACGTAGATTTACGAGGTTGATTACATTTAAGTGTAGTTGCCTTTCATTGCTGCTAAGATGTCTTTATGAGGTGATTCTTCAGGTGAAAGAAAGAAAGACGAAGTGATAAACACTACAATTTTCTACAGTTTATCGAAGTAAGTCTTGGAAACGCGGGTGTATACCTCTCTCCTTAAATACTTTAAAATTTTCGTTATTTTCAGAATTAACTCTGCAGTTTTTTAAACCATTGGCCTGATTTGTGCGTGTACAAAATACGTCCGGCCAAGTAGTTAACTATCTGAGGCAAACCTACAAGTAGTCAGGTAAAAAAATGCGTATGTTGAATGCATCCCGGGATGGCCTAAAAGGCTACTCGAACTCGACAATAACTTTATCCATTACATGTATTTTTTTTGTCGAACGTCTCATTCATAACCTTCTCATTCAGCTTCTCACAACCAGTATAGTCGAGGAAAAGTAGCTGCAAGAAAAACCTCGGTACAGGGCCCTAGACGTTCTACTACGAGTTATCTGTGCCCAGCTAGCATAATTAGCTTATACTTGCGCCCTTGCACAACATAATTTAAATCCGAAACTTTTTAAATAAACAAACATAATTTGATATTCTCACGGCAACCAAACAAAACGAAGGTCTCGATCTAACGAACTATAAAGATTATTAACAAGTAAATCTGATTAAAGTCAAGCATATTCATAGTGTAATCAGTATGATGTAGTTATCTAGGAATGTGGATTTTATAGTTTTAAACTGGCTAAAGTTATTGGGTCACCAGATCAGCAGCGAGGTTGTTTGGACCACGATTTCTGGTTAAAAACGTAAAATCTCGTCTATGGTTTACTAGAAATCATTATTATGGCGTCTAAACAGGTTTATGTTTTATATCTAAGTTTGAATGTCTAATCTATAGACAAATTTAGGGTTCAAATGTTAGTTCATTCGGCCATGTTTCCTTTTTTCATAATTTTATTTTGTTGAGATACTTAATTTATGTTTCTTATTATTTTTATTTCTTCAATGCGCCATGTCATAAAGTATAAAAATCGGATTTAAATAGTGCTGCGTAAGTTGATAGATGTATGAGATAAACACCCGTTTTACTAAGAACTTAATTTTTTTAAAAGAGTTAGTAAATAATCCTATTTGCTTATAATAAGACTAGGCGTGTACATCCCTTAAATAGTTTACTATTTCATTTTTTTTAATTATTTATTGAAATTATGCTGAGAACAAAAGTGTAAATCTACACGATCTTTAATTAAAACTTTAAAATTAAAAAATAATTATCTCAAGGGCAAGACACTATTTTGAACAGGGCTGTATCGAATACAATTAATTTTGAGCGATTTAATTTAGATTCGTCAGCGTTATCGAAACTATAATAAATTGTGCGTGCGTGAAAGAGTTATTGTGGTTTTTAGTGGTCCACTATACAAAATCAAAAGTAAATAGTAGTCGGAACCGACTGTAACATGTGCCCTTCAAATATAAAAATGTCCTAACCAAAGTAGGGATCACATTTTTGTGATATGTTCCAAATGTTCGAACAAATGTTCAGTGTTATGTTCGAACAGGGCACCTCCGGCTCGTGAGCCCAACGTTCAACCAGACCACACAGACCTTTAGGCTATTAATCAGTTTTAATGAGTTACTTCTGCTGTAGTGTATAATTGCTGTTTCATCGTATGATCATGAGTTTTTTTTTCTTAAGTATATTACACAACAAACACAATAAGCAATGTATTATATAATTTAAAATAATTAGCTACATAAAGTCAGCCCTACACCCACACGACATTTTTCCCGCGCAGTGGCTATCTACAATCTGCGTATGCGCACATAGACAGTAATGAGGTGTGTCCTTGTCTTTATTACTGTTCTTCTACGTAACTATGGTTTGCATAACTATTGCGAATGTCATTGATGCTTGGATCAAAGGATGCGTAGGATTCGATTTAGGCTGGGCGTTTGAAGAGAGAAATCAGTTTGTAGACCCTGCGCGGAAGTTTTTCTTGCAACTACATTTTCTCGGCTTTACAGGTCACTTTTCTTCTGACATTGTACATTTACTGCATTTATTATTAACTACTCGTCCGGAATATACAGTTTGGGAAACTGCAGCAGTTTTAGACGGATGACACGTTCGACTAAAAAAATATATATTAAAAAATACGATTCAGTGTTTTTGAGTTTTGAATAGAGCTGGCGACCTCTGCCTGAGAATCTTAAGTACATTCTCAACTAAGCTGCTTTAAGCTTTATACTAAATATATGTGTACTTATAAATGCTACGTTTAATTACATTAGTTAGACTGAATCGAACTGAATTCTCGTGAGAACTTGCAGCACTTGTCCGTTTGAAATGTTTAAAACAAACGGGTTACTTTACTCCGACAGTTATGACCAACATCTGTGTCAAGGTTGTGACCTGTATATACATATTATTAGTATAATAATACATGAATCACACCCATAATCCCTAAGGGGTGAGCAGAACCACCAATAGACGACTTGAAGAGAAGGCACGCTTGATGGAGAAAGTCCTAAAATGAGTATGATTAAAAGTTGCTGTAGTCTTGTGGTACACCAGGTTGCTTCTAAATGGGGTAGCGCCGTTTCGAATCCCGGTACTGGACTTGCACCAAAGAGTCACGTAGGTGACTCTTTTGGTGGTGTAAGAGAGTAGTTTCTTAAGTGCAGTTTTCACTAACAGCTCACCTATCACGTTGTTCTAACAAAAAGCTCGGTGAAGCGTGAGTACTTAGTTCATCTTGCGATGAATGAAGCTCTGACCAATACAGTTTATGTTACAGTATTTATATTTAGAAGGAAACGCTCATTTTGGTCTTAACATAATATTGAATATTGAACATATCTGTATGATATATCCGTTGGTATAAAGTGAAAGCGTGTTACCCGGAAAACCTGCCTACCCTTTTAAGATAATTCCCTTCGAAACATACATGGTTACCTAACCAATAAGTATCCCGGCTCGAAAAGGCGAATCGAATTAGTACCGTTCAGCCGTTCGATATTCGCTTCCTTGTTCGATTTCACTCGTAAACCACGATCTATTGTTTCGAAATGAAAGTCCTACATAGTGTTTATTACCTTTTTCAGTGTTTAGACCTTTGCTCTTTACTTGACATGCCATTTTGTATTAGTAAATCGACTGTTCATGCGATACTCGCCTTTGTAACTGAGATTTTAGTGTACAATTGCGTGTATCTTGTCCTGATTGGATATGATTAGGGTTGTCAGGCAGGGGTGGGATTAAATTTCGTGTTTATATAACAGCCCGTTTACAACTGGCTGCTGGGGATAAATGTAAACAAAAATTACTTTGCATATTAGCACCATCCGAAAAGTAATTTGTTTTTCTTAATATTTGTCTCATTAATTTCGGTGTCCGCCTAATTAAATACGTCGATGCATATGTGCACTTATAAAAACAATGGTTGATGTTTTTTTTTTTTTTTATAAAAAGTTGATATCTGAAACGCTCCTTTTCCTGGCCAAGGGCTACAAATTATGTTATGAAACTCGTTAGACTCGTTATTCACAGTTGGCTCGACCATTATGGACGGCGATATTTTAAACGTTAGTCTAACAGAAAGCTCGGTGAAGTGTGGGTACTCAGTTCATCTTGCGATGGATGCATCTCTGACTAGCCCAATTGGGAATGGAGTCGTGAGCTTATGTTATGTTGGATGTACTTTTCTCCCTAGCTATCTTTCTAAGCGCTTATTTATATAGACAAACATCGTAAAGTCTTGTGGGGGTTAAAATGGCCACATCGAAGCTATTCATCTAAAAAAGCAATATTGCAATTTGACATTTGTTTGCATTGCGCCCTTACTTTTATATGCGCATCGTCCTCGTATGTTTTTGGCGACTGTAAACCCTAGTCGATCTGCCCTGTGACCTGTCCGGAGGCGACGCGGTCAAACCCGGGCAGCCCATAAAGCCACAGACTAACTGTTGTACGACTCACGTTTTGTCCTATAAGGCAGTTCTGTTACACCAATATATCGCCCGCGGTGTTGCGCCAAAATGGGGTTGCTTTCACTTGTATGCAAGTCTGTTTGAAGCCCCAACTAGAGGAGAAAAATAGGTAAATGGGGCCTTCGCCAAGTTGCGAAAGATTCATTCGACAGTGACAGTCTATATCAAACATATCAACATGCAGTTTTTAATTTATTTTTTAATGTGACCCTATTTAAATTAAGATTAGATACCACTACATACATAGTTTAAATAAAATATTATAGTTACTCAAGGAAAATTGGCGCGCAAAATTAAAAAAGATATTTTTTCTCCTTTCAATGCCTTCCTTGACATTACGTGAAGACCATCGTGATTGAACCAATAACAATAACCAAACAATACGCCAAGATGTCTGTTCCCACGCACACTTAACAATGGGATCCATTTTCAAAAAGTCAACTTTTTTATCAACCTGTCTCGCATCTTTTGAAAAAAACTTTATTTGTTTTCGTTTTTTTTTATGTCTTCTTGTACTATGTAGGTAATCTTCGTGTTGTTCTACAAGTAAAACAATATATTGGAGAGACTGGGTAATGCGCAAACAAGCGTCTTTGGAAAGCGCATGCGCGTGCCGGATGTGAATTTGTCAGAGATATTGTGGCATATTCGTCAACTCGTCCCATATGCCTACGGCCCATTTGGGACGAGTTGCAGAAAATCAAAATAAACAAAAATTTCATTCTGCAACTCGGCCCACGTTAGTATCGACATGATAAAATGTACAATCAGAAGCAAAAGTGTAAGGATAGAAATAATAAACAACTATGTGTGTGTTACAAATTATTTAATCATACCGATTTGTCACTGAATGAACATAATAATAAAAAATTACAAAAGTAATAATTATAAAGCAATAAACAGTTAAAAAAGATTTTCATCACAGAGTTTACACCATTTAAACACACAAAGTAATAATAATCAACAATTATACATAAAGTCTACAGTTTTTAAGCTAATAATCAACAATTATAAAGGCAAAGGCACAAAGTAATAATAATCAACAATTGTACATAAAGTCTACAGTTTTTAAGCTAATAATCAACAATTATAAAGGCAATAATCAACAATCAAAAGGGTAACAATCAATTATAAATGTAGTAAACAACAATAAAGACAGTCAACAATTATAATACCTATAACATTTATGAAATATACGGCTTTATGGGAAAAAGTGCAAATTCAAAAAATCTACAAACCAAAAGTAAGTAATTCTAGGATTTTCATTTATTATTTTAACTTAAAATTACAAATATTTCTTAGAAGTTGCTATCACAGTATTAATTGATAATTACTTTTAATCAGTCTGACTATTTACTTATCAGTAAGTTAAAATTAAAATACTAATAACTCTAGGCACATTCCTACGGAAATCTCTGAATCTACAAAATCTTTTAATACATGTTCAATATAATCATCAATTTCTTGAGTTTCTTTTTTCTTTTGATATATATTTGATCCTTTTTTAACTAAGGTATCATAGTAATTAGCTTCACGTTGAAGGTCAGTTAAAAAATGAGCTATGCTTTGTGGTTTTTGATAACCTTTTTTATTAACAGTCGCGTGCCAACTTTCTACTATATTTGTGGTGCGATGTTTTTGATCATAGCAACACCACTTGTCATGAAAAAATGCAGTTTCGGTAAGAAACTTTACTAACATTCTTAAACCATACTTTATCTACGCCTAATGATTTATTTCTTTTTCGATACAACTTATTTTTAATATTTTTAAATTCTGGTAGATTTTTTATTAAATCTAATCCTTTATCTTTTAAACTGCCAATCGTTTCCCGAAAAATAGCTGGAATGGGCAAAGCAACATCGTTAATAATTTTTTTCTGGCACCCATCCATCTCGATATCACATTCATTTTTAGTTGTATCCGGCTGGCAATTATGATTATCTTCCCTTTTAATCGAGTTAGCACAAGTAATTATTAAAATTGCTTGACATATCTCTCTTTTCACACAACGCCACACAGTTGATTTATTCTTGTTTTTTCTTTTGATATCATATCTATAACCAGCCCGAAGAAGTAAAGGTTTTCCTCTTTGAGATGAAATTATTTTAAAAGCTGCTCTATTATAAGAAGTCGATGGTTCTTGCGGGTCCATCTCAGCACCTATCAAATGTAAATTAAATTATATATCAACGTGTATAATTTTTAAATACAAATCTTTTGATGTAGAGTTAAGATAATTTTGGAACTCACCAAACGTTTCCGACGGACACAGTAGAGTAATTTCAGTAATCAAATTCAAATCAAAGTCCAAAATTCGAAGCCAGAGTCACAGATTTCACAAAGGGATCGGAGTCCAAATTCAAAGCAACGGTAATATTTTTGAAGATGTTCCACAGGCACTGAATAACGTAGCACTTCACTTTTCCTGTCGGGAAGTAGAAAGCATACTAACCCTGTTTTTAAATCAATCATATCTATGTAATATTCCCTCTCCAAGAGCGGCACGTGCAAAGATAAGAGAAGGATCAACAAAGTAATTTTATTACTTTATTGTCTATAAAACATCACTGGACAACAAAAAAAACAAAAAATATTTTGCGGTCTCATTTTTCTATTCATAGGCCACCTGCATCATTTACTTCAAAAGCAAGCGCCACAACCATTGTTTATTTTCGGCAAGTAACCAAAAGCCATAAATACATACATACATACATAAACTCACGCCCGTAATCCCAAATGGGGTGGGCAGAGCCACAAGTTATCAAAGACAACTTGCAGCCACTGTTGATACGAAGTCCTAAGATGGATATGATGAACCTTATGGTGATAAGGGATCAGCCTATCGCCCATAACATTAGTCCATCATGTTAGAGGACGCAATCCCTCTGTCGGTTTTTACGACATGCCCGGGAAGACAAGCAGCTGAACGTGTTCTATGTTTTTTATTTGCTCCCAGAACAGCATAGAAGCATAAAAGCCATAAATATCTATTGTATTCACTTGTACCTTTGATAAAATTTGTCCATACGTCGGTAAAATGAAACAATGAACTATTTTCCCAGAAAATCTTTAAATCTTTAAATTTTATAATATTAATATAATCAAAACAATGTTGATAAAAAAATCTTAAGAAGACAACAGTTTAAAGGAATACATTTTATATTAACACTTGTCTTGCTGACAGTACTCAACGTTGATAAGGTTTAAAGTTCCACACAGAAAATAAATGGGACGAGTTGCACAATAAAAATGACATTTTTTTCTGTTTTCTTCAACTCGTCCCAAATGGGCCGTAGGCATATGGGACGAGTTGACGAATAACTCGATATTGTGTAACTGGATGAATGGAACGGAGTGGCCATGTTTACGTGCAAAGAATATAATTCACAAATCTACTTTATGATTGCTGTTTTACCATAAAAACGACTATTTATGGTATTATGTTCGAAAGAAATTAACAATAATAATTACAATTATTAATTATTTCATTCTTAAACCTGAAAAGATTATCGAAAAATCAATATTTATCTTTATATTTTTTTTTATAAAAATTAACAAAATATGACTTATTTATTTATACACTTATTTAAAATTATATAACGAGGTAAAGTTTTAGTCTTTAGCTTTACCGAATTATGAAAGACAGCAGAATCCATAGGTGTTCTTTAAAAAAGCTCCAGTTGCTAATAGCTAAGTGTGTTGTAAGTATATAATCTATCTAAAACTTATGTGACAGTAGTACTGCTATCAGACACTTATTTGTCAGTTTATCAGCAAATGGTGAATAAGGACGTGATTGGAAGTGAAAAAAACTCCTGTGATTGGGTTGTCAAAGTCGTTCAGATTTTTAGGAACAGTTACGATTAGGCCTTAAACTATCCAGTTAGCACAGCCAGTGGCGTGCACGAGACGTGAGCGCCGGCGCAGCTTGTTGCGATCCCGTCGACCCCAGCGGTGTTTAGCATGGAGTACATCACGATGTAGACCTGCAACAGATAGCAACCATAAGATTAATGTATTCATTCCCATCACGTTTGGATATCAAAAGTTTTGCAATATCTGCCGGTCCGTCCACCTAGCTGAAGTAACATAACATAGCTTCACTCCTGTACCCCTAAGTGTATAGTATACACAGCCACTTCTCGCCAGCTATAGTTATATCTAGTCCTTCTCATGCCCCCTCTACATCGGCGGTTACAGACGAGTACTAACGTGGAGATGTCCTTAAAAAAGGTTTAATACGATCTACTCTGATTTTTTTTGACGTGACGTGTTGTAGATTGGCCACGTCAAAAAAAAATCTGAGTAGATCGTATTAAACCTTTTCTAACTCTACTCTGTGCGTGTATGAAACGATTGATGAATGTAGAGGAAGCAAGAGAAGTGTGTCAGGATTGAAGCAAATGGAATTCCATAGTCTCGGCTTACCCCGGTGGGAAGTAGGCGTGAGTTTATGTATGTATGTATGTACTATCGTGTAAAGGGCATACTACGCTGTGCTTGCCGATCGTCGTGTATAATCGTTCGCGAACGGGTTTGATCGTGCTCACCCTTCACCGTCTCTAATCGCCGATAGTGTAGAGGAGTCATTACAATTAATGATTTCATGTTTGAGTTTACATGTGTACCTAGCTTTATATACACAAATAAAAAGCCTACATAGGTACATCGTTGATGTGTACCTTGCTTTACATACACAATTAAACAGCCTACGGTGGAGGCCGTTAGTCCCTCAACTTAGCTTATAAAAAAATATTACATGAATACAATCTAGTATTGCGATCATCTTATCGTCTGCTTTCAGGGTTATTACTGAGCCGCCAAACGCCCCTGATATGTCTCATGTAACGACTACATACTTACATCAGTAAGTAGTAACCGGGACCAACGGCTTAACGTGCCTTCCGAAGCACGGATCATCTTACTTTCGGACAATCAGGTGCAAAGTGATTTTTGTGATATGTCCCCACCGATTCGAACCCCAACGCTCAACCACTGGGCCACGTATTATTATATCAGTAACAGCAGGCAAACAATAAACTAAGCTAATCGAATGACAAACAAAGTATAACCAGGATAGATTTATCACTACGTCTCTGTTTGTCTTTGTTACAATTGTAATAATTGTTATTACAGTAACAATTGTAGTTGTTTTGTTTGCTTGTAAAAAATGTTACGGTCGCGTGAGGTTGTCTCATTAGCCCGTGGCCTTTCAACGTCGCAAAGTATGACGTTTAGACGTAAATAATGACGTAATTGTTGAATGTTTGTTGTATTTAAAATGTTACAATTTTAATATAGTTTTGAAAGCTTCGTAAGTAGGTAGGTAAGTGGTTTATTTTGAGATGGTTACGTTAAAACCGTTTGCAATTTGATTTGTCCCAAACTAATATATATAGTGACTAAGATTGAGAAGGGAATGTTAGGTTGGTTTGGACACGTAGAGCGGATGAAGGATAATAGAATTGCAAAAGCGGTATATAAAGCGAAAGTTGATGGTAGGGCTGGCAGAAGAAGACCGAGAAGGACTTACGATGACCAAATTGGAGATGTCCTTAGAAAAGGTTTAATACGATCTACTCTGAACCGGCGTGCGTGTATGAAGCGATTGATGAATGTGGAGCAAGCAAGAGAAGTGTGTCAGGATCGAAGCAAATGGAATTCTGTAGTCTCTGCTTACCCCGGTGGGAAATAGACGTGAGTTTATGTATGTATGTATGTTGTCCCAAACTACACTATTGACAATTTAAGAGTTTTCCAGATAGTAAGGTTTTATTTTCTAATAATCACAATTATATTATTGAAATCGACAGTGGTGCTCATAAATACAGTCCTTATTAACTCGTTCAATTGGGTCGGTTAAAGATAAATTATGAAATTCTGATTACTAAATA